>NC_048299.1:9442111-9742111 GCF_013100865.1 Trachemys scripta elegans | reverse complement strand
ACCACTGAGATCAGCCGAGCTCCATCCTCTTTGGAACCCCCCTTCAGGTAGTTGAAGGCTGCTATCAAATCCCCCCTCACTCTTCTTTTCTGCAGACTAAATAATCCCAGTTCCGTCAGCCTCTCCTCATAATTCATGTGCCCCAGCCCCCTAATCATCTTTCATCCCAAAATATCTCCATGTGTTATGATATAGATAGATAATTTTCGCAGCATCATTGCTATGCAGATAACCAAGCTCCAGCATTAGATATTTCATGTTGACCTCCATATTGTCGTGGTATCATTTCACATTTTATTATGGCTTTCATGGTCTTTTAGACCCTTGAGAAGAGACATTATCCTTCCTACATCTGCCATAGAAAATCAACTGTTTATTTTCCTCTAAAAATGCTCACAGCTATTACAAAAAAAAAAAAACATTTACTTATTGTTTACCACTTGGTGAAGCAAATATTGTATGATGTTGGTCTAGGTGAAGAGTAGTAGAATGGAGCCTTTGTTTGGAGAATCTCCAAGTGACCTATCAGTAAGATAGGCAAAGAGCAACTGACAGATGAAAGATCGTTGGTGTAGCTAGGACTGGGAAAAACTTTTATTTTGAAAGATGGGCCCCAACCAGTTCTCTGGATCCAAACACTTCCAAACTTTGAGGATATTTCGAATCCCAACATGGATCCAGGTTTCATTTTGTGTCTATCTTTAGAAATGGGTTGAATACCAAAAACCCAACAACTCCAAATGTTGTGCTACTTCTCTAATTAATGTGGGATCATATTGTGCTCATTCAGTCGGTGTAGCCATCAGGCATACACAGCAAAGTGTGGAAAAAAGAAGCTAAAGGAGGACCTGGGATCAGAGTAAACAAGCATAAGCGATTTGCAGCAGGGACTTTCTTTTTCTTCTGTGTACAGCACCCAGCACAATGGGGTTCTGTTCTATGAAATAAGAATCAGAATAACTGGTGATGATGCTTACTGGTACGTACACATCCCGATGGGTTGAAGTTTGTGTGTGTCTTTATAACTAAGACTTGGGAACAGTGTCCCAGGTAGAGGTCAGCAATGGGAGACTAACTGGAGAAAGTGAGGTTTGGTCAAAAAAATGTTTATAAAAAATAGCTTTTAAAATTTCAAAATTTTAAAGTTGTTCTTTCTTTTTCTCCTGGCTGAAATGTGATCAAATTTTCATTTTTAGTGAAATTTTCAATTGAAATTCTGTAATTTCAGTAATGGAATAATAATGCTTTCAATATTAAAAAAAAAAAAAGTCATGAAAAGTGTTGAGACAAAGTAATTCTAAAGTGTCAGCCATTTTTTTTCCAGGAATTTTTTCATTTAAAAAAAAAAGGCTTTTGGGAGTTGTAATTCAGTCTCTTAAAGTTACCATTCTCATCTATGGGCTGGGCTCCCTGGCTGTATTACATCTTCCATGATGCATCGTAGCCAGGGACTCTGAAGTGAGACTGCATCATGGAAAACATATTGTGACCAAAGACAGCAGTCTATAGAGGAAAATGGAAGCATGAAACACCCAAACTACAACTCCCATGTGGTACCATGGCAGCATTCCTGGACTGAACTATTTTAGATTCTGGCCAAAATACTTTGTGTGCATTAGTTAGTGTCTGGACGATGAAAAGCACTATAGAAATCCATCTCATTATTATGTGACCTATGTATAGGCACATTTTCCAACCCAATACCTAGGCAATCATGTTTCAGAATCCACCCTGAATCCATTCTAAATAAGTGCCTTGAAGCATTCAATTTTACACTGAAGGGCTACCATGAACAACTTACTATAAATACCAATGTTCTGAAACTACTGTAACTAGCCGTGGTTCATCTGTAAATGAGATCTGTAGAGTCAGAGTTCATAAATCCTTAATCTGCTGAAAATTGAAGGTTGTGTGTCTGGGTCTGTGTATGTCTGGCGTAAAGGGGGTGGTTGGTAGCTGTCTAGTTACAGAAAAATTGGCCAATATAGAAGCATTTTCTGCTCACTTTAGTAAACAGATCACATAGCTCCGCTTCTTTCTGCCTTCATCCATTTAAGAGCAGCGTGTAGAGGTGCTTTCTCCCAGTCTATTCCACCGTCCAATACCACTTTGTTTTTATGAGCTGTAGGGATACAGGAACAAGTTTATCTATCTCTCACTTTGATGCAATTAATTCTCTACAGTTTTTTCCCCCTTGTGTGCCATTCTGTGGTGGATTTTTTTTTTTTTTTTTGGCTCCTCTAAATTCATTGTCTAAAGGTAAGAGGAGCTGCTGCAATCCTCAAGGAGAAAGTGCCCTAGTAATTGTGTTTCTCACCCTAGAGTCAGAGTGTTAGGCACAGTGCCTGCTATTCCAGAAGACAAAGGGATATATTACTAGAGTATCATAGTATCATAGAATATCAGGGTTGGAAGAGACCTCAGGAGGTCATCTAGTCCAACCCCCTGCTCAAAGCAGGACCAATCCCCAGCTAACTCATCCCAGCCAGGGCTTTGTCAAGCCTGACCTTAAAAACCTCTAAGGAAGGAGATTCCACCACCTCCCTAGGTAACCCATTCCAGTGCTTCACCACCCTCCTAGTGAAAAAGTTTTTCCTAATATCCAACCTAAACCTCTCCCACTGCAACTTGAGACCATTAATCCTTGTTCTGTCATCTGACAGAACTATCAGCCTTTAGTCTTTGGAAAGTTTGACTAGAATCTTCATTGTGATTCAAACGTGATTTCACTCAGACTTTAAAAAAGGTGGGGGGAGGCGGCAGAAAATGGAGGGATAGTTTTGTGGCTATGGCACTAGACAGAGACTCAAGAGATCTAGATTCTAGTCCCTGCTTTGCCCCAGGTTCCCTGTGTGACCTTAGACAAGCCACTTACACTCCGTTTGCTGCAGTTCCCTGTAGCGGGGCGGTCACCCCGTGCCGGCCCTGAAGGGGTTAAAACAGCCCTGGGAAAAGCCAGGGGGGAGCCAATAGGGTAGGCTGATTGGGAAGGCAGCCACAGCTGGGACGACGCCCAATTAGGAGGCAGCTGGCCCTATAAAAGGGCTGTGAGCCAGGGGCTGAATCACTCTTTCTCCAAGCCTGGAGAGAGAAGCACTGGGCTGCCTGGGAGCTCAGGGAATGGAGCAAGGTGGGTGAGAGGGTTGGGGTTACCCAGGGAGGGGAGACCCAGAGTGTGGTGGGGTACTGCTGGGACAGAACCCCGAGGTAAAGGGCACTGGGGTCCGGGAGGGACACGGGGCCTGAGGCAGGCAAGACACCGGACAGTAGGAGGCACTCCGTACGCAGGAGAGCTAATTCCCAAGATAACCAGCAAGAGGTGCCGCATCTGTGAGTCTCACTTCACTACATTCCCCATCTATAAAATGGGGGTGATATTAATAATCCTTCCTTTCCTCCACCCTTTGGCTGCACTGACTCTTTGGATGGTTAGCTCTTTGGTGCATACACTGTATCTTACTAGCTGTTTGTTCAGTGTCTAACATAATCGGGCCCTGATCTGGGTAGAGGCCTGTAGACACTAATACATTAGGTTATACATTGAGTCATGCCACCCTGTATCTGGAGGGTGTAACTACCATCCTTCATGTAAGCTAGCAGAAACAGTTAAGCTCCTTTATGAAGTAACAATAGTCTCCAAATCAAAAGAAAGGTGCATCCAAGGCCACTTAACTACATGGGTGAAGTGGTGGGGCGTGTGGGGGTGGACAGAGGCACACAGAAGAAGGCCAGAGAAGGAGCAATGAAGCACCAGACACATAGTGGGTGGTTCTGGAAAAGCCTACAGAGAGGGCTTTAGGACATGATGCTGGCTAGAAGAGTTTTGGGGCTGTGAGCAAGGACACTGACTCCTGTGGTTTTGGTTCCTCCTGCATTCAGCGAAACAGGGCTTCATACATTCCTTGTAAATAAACAAGATTGCACCAAAGGTGATTGACTCCATCATCAATTTTTCCTGGAACAACCTGAAAGACACCAATTTTATAGCTAGCTGCTCAAGCTAAAAGGGGTAATGTTAATAATAAAAGTGAAGCTGTACTAAATTAAGCTATTCTAATCAGGTTGGTTTTAAGGGAATCCTGTTCTCTTTTTGGTTCCAGTGGGCTCATATCCTGTGGGTCTGAGGTTTGAATAAATTCCTAAACCTTAAGTGAAGCTTGGACAAAACCACTACTTTTCACGTGGTTACTTTGATTTAAATCAATCCAACCTGCACAGAATTTCACTTGGTCTTGGTTGATATCGCACTGAAAGCTTCATACAGTTGTACTAGGAGGGTCGAACGGGAGCCAGGTGTATCCCATGGATGAGGGTGAGGATAGTCCTCTGCGCGTTTTTGACAAGACTGCATCTAGGTTAATGTATTCATTTATAACACATCAGACAAAATTCATTGCTTAACTGTTTCACAGTAGAGGGCCTTTGAACTGTGAGCAAGTCCTAGTGGAAGTGACTTATATCAAGGCCTTACAGGTTGGTATCTCAATGGAGGAGAAACCAGTGATGCAGAGTCTAGGTATTTTCTTACTGTAACTGGTTTATGTACATCATATATACCAGGCTTTGTGAACAGAGATGGTCACAAACACAGAAAGATTTGCATGAGTTATCAGGGATCTAATCTCAAATGTCTAGTTCCTTGGCACCAACTCAGCCCCAAGAATTGACTCTAGCTGAAGACACCGAGACAGAGAGCAAACTCTTTTGCTGTTTGCAAAAGCTTCCCCCCAAAGAAACTGGACCACACAACTAACAATACACTATTTCTAAGACTGTATGCTGCTCCCGTGCTTTGAAAAAGATCTTGTATGACTATGTGTAACAGTGCCACCCGGTGACTTTTGATATAACAATACTAATAAATCCTGGATTGAGGAAGCCTCCTTTCAGCTTCACATAGGCATTTTTCATTTGATCTTTTCTGTAGAATTTATGGCGAGTGATTTCCTGACCCTGGCTTGCAGGAAGCTGTATTTTGTGTTGATTTACAATGGCTGCTGTTGGCATCACAACTTCTTATATTTAATCCTAGTAAAAATATCATTTGAACAGTAATATGGTCACAGGGGAAGGAATTCAGAGAAGAGCAAGGGGTTAGGATTGACTACGTAAAGAGGAGAGACTGATTGAACTAAGCTGGCTAAACAGCTGTCCTCCATCCCTAGTGCTGAAAATCTGGACCATTTTGTATAACACACTGCCAGTAAGAAGAGCCAAATGAAGAAATCCGTCTGTGATTCCCTTTTACATGGAAGTCCTGCTCCATTAGTATAGATTGTTCTTTAGACCTTTTTAAAAGGCTGTGCTGAAACACAGCATACATCAGCATACATCAACTCCACAAATCCCTGGACTCATGGAGACAGATGAAAACCCCTCCATCCTCACTAAGAATGTCAACATCTGCTTTAACCAGGTCCCGAGTGCATTACACATGTAATCCAAGGAGAATCCTATAGGTTTTTTTGTGCATTTGCACAGAAACACCCACAGTGAAGTTGCCATATTGGTTTTTTAAGGGACACCTGATGAAATTCATTACACATTTGCTCTGCTTCATGGAGACTTTGGCAAATGATGAGATTAGAGTCTCATCATTTTGTGTTAACTTTTGGATGAATTTGTTTTGGGACTTGGAGTATTGTTATTTTATTATATATTATTTTATATTAATAAATATATTATTTTATATTAATAAACCCAGACCCCAAGGTCTGGGTTGATCACAAAAAGCTTATGTGGAGTTTATTTGAGGAACCAAGATGGAGGAGGAGTACTTGTGGCACCTTAGAGACTAACAAATTTATTAGAGCATAAGCTTTCGTGGACTACAGCCCACTTCTTCGGATGCATACAAGATGGAGGACTGAAGCCACTCGCATGGCTGCCTCAAGGCCATGAGGGGGATCCTAGGAGAAGGCTGCTCATTCAGAGAGCAGCTGCAGTTAAAAGAGTAAACAAGACATTAGCTTGTATCAGGAATGGGATGGTGAATAATACGGAGAATATTATAAGGCCTTTATTTAAATCAAAGTTATGGCCTCATCTAGATACTGTAGCCAGTATTGGTCACCACATCTCAGAAAGGGTATTGTAGAACTAGTGGGGGTTCAGAAAAGGGCAAGGAGAATGAGGAAGGACCTTATGTAGAGATTGAAAAGATTGGGATTGTTTATTTTAGAGAAGAGATGAATAATTGTTAAATAAAATAGTGTATAATAATATATAAATCAATGAATCTTCTAGAGGAGGGAGATGGTGAACTTCTGTCCCTGTCTCTTCATAGAAGAACAAGAGAACATTAAGTGAAATTAAAAGGTATAGTCAAAGCAGTACAATGTTCTAGTGTAGGCAAGGCCTAGCTATAAGTATATGTAAGTTGCTTCGTTTTCAGTTTAAACGGATTTTTAGCAAAAAATCAGTATAATAATAATAATTATTATTATTATAATCCTGGGTTTAACAAAAAGAATTATTTGTTTTTTTTCCTGATTTTCACCCCACTTTTGTATCATTCAAAATAACAATATCATTTAAAAATAATTTGTTTGCCAGAAGATGGAAATGGGCCACAGGGGACAGATCACTTGATGATTACGTGTTCTGTTCATTCCTTCTGAGGCACCTGGCATTGGCCCTGTTGGAAGACAGGATACTGGGCTAGATGGACCTTTGGTCTGACCCAGTATGGCCGTTCTTATGTTCTTAAGGTGAAAAGTCATAACTAATAAAAGGAAATACATTTTCACGCCATGTGTAATTAGAGTGTGGAACTGATTACCACAAGAAGCTGTTGAGGCCAAGAACTTAGAAAGATTCAAAAAGGGATTGGCTATTTACATGCATATCAAGAATATCCAGAGTTATCAGAATTACTGGTAAAATTCTGAGAAAAGGGTATGAAAATGTGTATTTCAAGGTTGCACTATCAGCGATCACAATGAGACCTAATGTGAGAAATGGATTATCCCACCTATGCCTGTTGCAGAGTTCTTACACCTTTCTCTGAAGCACCTGGTTCTGGATGCTGTTAGACAGGACACTAGATGGCCCCTGGGTCTGATGCAGTCTGACAATTCTTGTGTTCCTAAGTAAGAGAGAGATCCTCTCTATTCCCAGCCCACAAAGAGCTCTCATAGCCTCATTCACCTGGTCTCATTACGCTGAACTGAAATCTGGTGTAAGCGGGAGCAACTCTGTGGGCTTTATTGCAGTTCAAAAGAAGTCAGTGGCGTTACATTCACTTACATCATGTCTGAATCTGGCCCACTCTGCCGAGTATTTTCAGTGCCTATCGTGAAGGGTGTCCATTAATTCCAGGGTTAGATTCAGAATTCTAAACACAATGTTCTAAGATTGAATAACCAGTTGTATCAAAGGCAGCCCTAGGATCCGATAAAACCTAAATCAAAGGCAGACTGCTGTGACAGAAAGGACATTTAGGAGCCTAACCAATACTGTCTTGCCGCTCTGATGCTTGTTTAAAAAGGCTGCTTGAGATTCTGAGCACAGCAAGACCCGGTGAGTGGTTTGGAAAGTGAGTTACCGTTCCTTGCCTCAAAAAATTGTAGATTTGAATGGCAGATTAGAGATGGCCTGACAACAACCTGAAAAATTAGTAGAAGCAGATTGCTTTTATGATCTGTGGGTGCAATGGAAGATGATTTAAGAGCTAATCAATCCCCACAGAAAGAGAGTTAGTGCTGAATTGATGCATTTGAATGTGCACTAGGCGCCACTATTGTACGCCTGGAGGCTACATATAGAGGCTGGGTCTTTAAAGTGGCTGAAAAGACAAGAGTTCATAATAGAGTTAGAAGCCTCATCTAGTTTCCTAGTGGTAGAACACAGCCTGAGATCAAGCAGCAAGATCAAATTCACTTTCAGTTGCAATAAACTTCAGGTTATAAGCTCAGATTTGAATTTAACTTTCTATCAATCTTATCCCAAAGGGACACTTCTTTAATGGCCTGTTACATTAAAATGATGGATTCCAGGAAGTGTAAGTAGTTACAATTGTCTTTTCTCTTAAATGTTCATCCTTGAGCCTACTATTTTCATTGTCCCCCTCCCTCTCCCTTTTCTCTAGCTGTTATGTGTATTGTCTGACTCTTGTCTTAAGGAAGCTCTGCAGGCAGAAACAGAGACTCTGTTTCCTTCCTATTTTCAGTATAATTTATCCCCCTTCCTCTACAGGATTATCTATATTGGGTTATAGGATCTTTATAGTGATATAGCTGCAACCATCCTTAGAGGTTTTTAAGGCCCGGTTTGACAAAGCCTTGGCTGGGATGATTTAGTTGGTGTTGGTCCTGCTTTGAGCAGTGGGTTGGACTAGATGATCTCCTGAAGTCTCTTCCAACCCTAATATTCTATGATCCACACAAGGGTTGTTGTACCACTTTAAATATACCGGTATAGTCAAAGCAGTACTATGTTCTAGAGTAGGCAAGGCGTGTTCAAAAGTATATGTAAGCCTCTTCGTTTTCAGTTTACACTGATTTTTAGTGAAAAAAATCCTAGGTTTTAAACAAAAGTATTATTCATTTTTTTCTGATTTTCACCCTACTTTTGTATCATTAAAATAAATAAAAAATACATTGTTTTATTAGGAAAATACCATACATTGCTTGAGATATGTGTATTATGATAATACATTAGTCTGTGTGTCTATGCAAAGCTGCCTGTTGAAGTAAGGTATGTATTATTAATGGATTAATGTATTCATCTTGAAGATGCACACAATAAACAAACAGGCATGCACGTCAGCTTTGAAGTGAGTGCGCTTCTGAACGTACTGATGAATCTTACGCCCACCACGTACACATTTCAAGCTGTTAGTGGATAAGGGCTTAAAGATTTGACACGCTAAAATGGGAAGAAAATGAAAATCTGTATCAGAATACATATCGGAACACAAGGAAATATTCGAAAGTTTTTACAACAACAAACACACTCAACTTCATCCTTTTCTCCTGTATACGCTGCAAACGGTGTGGCCTAAATATTAACGGTAAATATTTATAGGCTAAGAGTTCTAAGTCTACAACAATAAACTGTTCATTCAAATGAGAAGTTTTATTTGGGGATTAGAGATATTTTCTTAAACTCAGAGGTGGCATTGTGTTTTCAGTTCTGTTTTAGTTCTGCAGCAAATCTCATTGAATTTCATTCATCAAAACATTAATCTATTGAATACTTTTTTCCCCTGTCCTTCCATCCACCTAAATAAACCCCGATATTTACCCAGAAAAATTATTAATCATTTTTTGCACCAATTTTCACCTTTTTTGTTGTTGTAGTAATAAACACTGATAAATTCCCAGGAAAAATTAAACAAAAACCGAAAATGAAAGGCCCTAAGTATGTGCAATGCCTTGGTACTAGTGCCCTGTTCTTGGCTTAGCAGCTGCTTGTGTTACCTCAGAAACACAAAGCAGTCAGAGGCAGGAGCAGAGAATATAGCCAATATTTGCTAGCTAGCTAGATTGGTTTGGTGTGCTCTGCGATAGCCATTACCATTAGCTGAATCCTCCAGATCATTGCAGGGATTGGTACTAACCAGGGAATGCTGGTCTGAGCTGAGCAAAGCAGGTTGCCTTTAAACAGAGGTGATGCCTGGTGTGGGGGGGGATGTCACATACTCCCCTGCAGATTTCTACCAGGGTGGGAGTTGGGCTGAGTGCAGCTGGGAAAGGCACCAATACCTAGCACTCCCACTGAGCCCCACTAGGAGGTGCCCATAGCAAGGAAGAGAAACAGGGCTGACAGCATAGCTCTGCCAGAGGGGGCGTAGGGAAGCCCACTGAGTCCTGTCCCTTCCTCGCCCTCAGCCTCAGTTACCTCCCTGGAGTGGGGAGGTGATGAAAGAAGCAAGTGGTGAAAGGGTTGTGAGAAGAGTGCGGGCAAGGTGGTGCCCACAGGGTGAGTAGGAAAGGACTCAGAGGCAATGCATGGAGCGGTCATGTGCCCCCCAGAACCTTTAAATTGTGCCCCCCCCCCCACCATCAAGAGTTGCAAGTTGTCTCTGCCTTTAAACATGTCAGGACTGTTAGAGTTAATATCTGCCATGTTATTATGCACTTTGATCTAATACCCTAAAGCCTCTGGCAGCTTTTGCACGATAGGTGAATGGTAATCATCAAGTGATCCATCACCTGTTACCCATTCCCAGCTCCTGGCAGAGGCTAGGGACACTCCAGAGCATGGTTTTGCATCCCTGCCCATCCTGGCTAATAGCCATTGATGGACCTATCCTCCATGAACGTATCTAGTTCTTTTTGAACCCTGTTATAGAATTGGCCTTCACAACTTCCTCTGGCAAGGGTTTCCACAGGTTGACTGTTCATTGTGTGAAGAAATACTTCCTTTTGTTTGTTTTAAATCTGCTGCCTATTGACTTCATTTGGTGACCCCTAGTTCTTGTGTGATCAAAAGGAGTAAATAACACTTCTTTATTTACTTTCTCCACACCGGTCATGATTTTATAGACCTCTCTCATATCCCCCATATCCCTTAGTCGTCTCTTTTCCAAGCTGAAAAGTCCCAGTCTTATTACTCTCTCCTGATATGGAAGCTGTTCCATACCACTAATCATTTTTGTTGCCCTTTTCTGTACCTTTTCCAATTCCAATATATTGTTTTTGAGACGGGGCGACCAGATCTGCACACGGTATTCAAGATGTGGGCGTACCATGGATTTACATAGAGGCAATATGGTATTTTCTGTCTCATTATCTATCTCTTTGCTTTAGATCCTTTAGATCCATTGTTTGCTGTTATTTCATTTACAGCAATATCAGGAAGTCTGAAAATGTACTTAAGGCGGCGAGATTGATGCTAGAGGAAGTAGGGCTGGTGGTGTGTGTGTCCCTCCTACAGAAATGACACTGAATAGTATGGAGGCCTCAAACCCCGTGACCCTCCCAATCCCTGTTCACAGAGCCATCACTCTCTGCTCACTCACATCCCTCCTAAAAAACTACTTCTTCCATGTTAGAAGTAGTGAGAGTCTATTAGAACATGTAATGAAACAGGCACCTGCCTTTGTTTGATTTCAGCCAATCAGGACATTTCCCTGGCACCATATTAGTAGAGATTTACAGGTGTTTATCCTTGCATCAGTTTTCTAGTATCAGACCACATGCCTTTCAATTTAGGACAAGCCCAGAAGATATGATGATTTCCTATGCTCTAGCAGAGCCCTCTTTATTTATGTAAGAACTAGAGCTGTCAAACGATTAAAAAAAATAATTGCAATTAATCGCAGTTTTAATTGCAGTTAAACAATAATAGAATACCAATTTAAATGTATTATAAATATTTTTGGCTGTTTTTCTACATTTTCAAATATATTGACTTCAATTACAACCCAGAATACAAAGTGTACAGTGCTCACTTTATATTATTATTTTTATTACAAATATTTGCACTGTAAAAAAGATAAACAAAAGACACAGTATTTTTAATTCACCTTATACAAGTACTGTAGTGCAATCTCTTTATTGTGAAAGTGCAACTTACAAATGTAGAATTACTTTTTTTTTTACATAACCCAATGTGGCGTCCCATCTGGTTGAAATATCTTGTACAAGAGGTTCTTGTTTCTGTCCATTTGCGGCTTCTTGTACTTCTAGCTCTGTACTGTTAGCTGGACTGTGTTTAAAATGGCCCAAAAGTTTTCTACATTTTGCCAGCACATTTTCAGAACCACCATCATCGAGCGCATCGTGTTCAAAAGGCAAATGACTGGCTGCTGCTATCACATTACATGCCCTGTCAGTACTAGTAATTGCTGTTACCTCTTCTTGAATATTCCATTCTTCCGCAACATCCAAGAAATGCTCTGCACATGTTTCAGCATAATGTCTCTCTTCAGTATGTGTTACAGTTGAAACAAATGACTGCAGTGTCCGTGCGGCATCAATCAGGTGTGGTGTGACTCCAAGGTACCTGTGATTGCTCAAGAATGTCCTGTCATCACCAGTCAAAGCAACAGCTAGTGCATATTTCAGAAGCTCCAACTTGATAGTCTTTTCATTGTGATATAGGTCATTAGTCGTGATGCAGTGGTTCCTCGGGAGGGCAAGGTATGTGACTGATTGGAAGATACAATTCGAAGAGCATCTCTTAGCCCTCTGTCATTTATAACGTTGCGTGGTCTGTAGTCCATACCTATCCATTTTGCAATAGCATTGGTTACGCTGTTGTACTTTGTTTGATACATGGGCTTGTAGCAATCCTGAAACTGTAACCATACCCTGTCACGATTGGCGGGATTCATTTGCTGTTGGTGGTTTATCTGTAGTACAAGAACGGGAGGAAAAAACATGTTTAGCGCATAGGTGGTACTGGAGACTGGAAGTAGTTTGATTGGTATTGGAACTCAGCCTTGCAATAGCCAGACAATCATCTTATCCAGAGAACCATCCGGAAGTTTTTTAACAGTAAACTTCCCATTCAAAAAACCTGAACTTCTGCTGCTTTGCTCCATTCACTTTTTCTGATGTTTAATCACTCCAGATCATGAGAACCCAGTAGAACTGGAGCAATGTCCACCAAGCGATGAAGTAAATTAAGTGAAGAGGGTCAAAACAGAGGTGTGTGATTAACGCTCGTTAAAAAATAATGCATTAATTTGTTGTGTTAATCACTTGCGTTAACTGTGATTAATTGCCTGCCCTAGTAAGAACATAATTTGCATTATCAACAATTCTCTTTATATTTAATAAAAAAGTTAGTAGCCACAATGTTTAAAGATACTGATGAAGGTAATGAGATCATCAAAGAGCGCACATAGCTAAACTAGGTAAATGTTAGAGCTGGTTAGAGCTAGGTAAATGTTAGAGCTGGTTGGAAAAAAGGTTAAAAAAAGATTCTCCAAAAAATTGTGAAAGTGTGTGCAGTGGAGTGTTTTTGTTTTATAACACATATGGATATCGTGCTGTATGGTTACGTTGGAGAAAGCCGATTGAAGAAGTGTGGCCTGTCCTTGGAGTGGAAGGTGGTGAAGTTTGGGATGGGCCTTAATTCCTGGGAAGTTAATTCCACAGTCTCAGACCAGCCCCCGGGAAAGCTCTGTCTCAAAGTCCCATTGTGTAAGAGAAGCAAAACTATTGACCACAGTCTTCATCCAGGCGCTCAATCATGAGCTGCTGCACCTTGGACTAACGAGCTTACACTCAGTAGCTGGGGCTATAACAGGCTCATATCCAGGGCCGGCTTTATGAACTGCGGGGCCTGATTCGAGTAGCTGGCGGCGGTCCAGGGCTTCGGCAGCACTTCGGCAGCGGGGTGTCCACTCCGGGGCTTCCACGGCACGAAGGACCCCCCGCTGCCGAAATGCCGCCGAAGACCCGGAGCGGACCCCGTGCCGCCAAAGACCTGGAGCGGAGCGCCGGTGAGTGAGTAAAAAAAAATTTTTAAATTAAAAAGGCGCCTAAGGCGCGGGGCCCTCTTAGGCACGGGGCCCAATTCCAGGGAATCGGGGGAATCGGCCTAAAGCCGACCCTGCTCATATCCTCTGTGGATCGGGCACAGAGGAGGACCTGTTACACACATTGACCCCTGGGCTATAGTAATAGTCTGCTTCTCTCTCCCCTCAGACTTTCTCTCATTCATTTGATCACCAAGCTGAACTTATGATTTAACCCTCTCCAAACAGGATGGTTGCTAGCTGGGGTGTATGGCAGGCTGGTAGGACCACAGTCTTTGCATCCTGCTGGTTTAGTTCCAGTCAGAAAGCTTAGGTTAGCCTTTTCTTTCTCTGTTCTGTATCCTGCAAAGCTAGCCCTGTCTAAAGACAATAAAAGGCACTTCTCTAATTACAGTGACTGTCAGGTGTTTTTTATCTCTCCAGGGGACAGTGAAGAGTCTCCTTCTGAAGTCGTGAATGTAACTCTGAATAGGTTTCAGTTAGCGTTGGTGGGAAAGCAGATGTTTCTATCCCATGAAAACACTCAAAACTTTTGAAAAAAATAAATTCATCCCACTTCAGGCTGAAAAGTCAACCTATTTTGTGAAACAACGTTAAAAAAAGATGAATTTCGAGTCAATGAAAATGTTTTGATAAATTCATAATGTTCTGTTTCATTTTCTATCATTTTCTATTTGCTATAAAATGCATTTTGAACTAAAGTCATTTAAAAAAAAACCTCAAAACTCTCCTTTATGAAAACATTAAAACAGGACATTTTTAAATGACTTTTCCCCCATTTTTATTTTTCAAAATGAAATCACATTGACATTGAGATGACGTCTCAAAAAAAAAAAATTAGTTAAAACAACATTTTCTGATGGAAAACAATTTAAACAAAAAAAAATTCAGCCAGCTCACCGTGGCGCGCGCCGCTTCCCGCAGCTCCCATTGCCCGGGAATGGCAAACCGTGGCCACTGGGAGCTGCGGGCAGCTATGCACATGTAAAGAATGGCCAAGATTTTAAAAAAACGAGTGCCTAAAATTAGGTGCCAAAGTCCATACTTTGGCATCTCAATAAATGGGCCTGATTTTCAATAGTGCCAAGCACTCAGCAACTCAGTTAAGTCAGTGGAAAGTATGGCTGCTCAGTAGTTCTGGAAATCAGATCATTTATTGAGGCACCGAAATAGGGATTTAGGAGCCTAACTTTAGGCACCCATTTTTTAAAATCTTCTCAGCCGTTAAGAATAGTGACAACATACACCCAGTAATTGTCAATTGGTTGATCACTACAGTTAGCACTTCTTACATAGCAATAATGCTGTTATGGCAGGTGCCACCAGGTGGTGCTCTTATACATAGTCTTCCAAGTTTGTGTGTGCAAACAAATGTTCAGTCTTGGGAAGACGTGCTGTGTCATTAGTTTGGCTCATATAATGGTCTGTGTAGAGACAGTGGTGCTTAGAGAGTGAGCTGGCAGAGAGATTACCCTGCATGTGTTGGGCCATCTCATTTCAGAACTGGTGGATATGTGTATATCAGACCAGTTGCAGTTAGAATATACCCAGACTTCACGTCACTGATTTTCTTCCCCCAGAAAACCAAACTGCAAGGCCCCAAATATCTGCTGCTGCTCAGAAGAGGGATGATGCTGATGTCAAAGTGGGACACTAATGGCAGAAGAAGGGGCAATGCTGCCAACCATGACTCACTGCTTATGAGAAAGTGATTTGAGATGGAGGCTGTCAGTTTACAAGTGGCCATAGAAAGAGCAGACGTAAAATACAGCACATCCCTTTGGGGCAGGGACAATGGCTTGTTGTATTAATGTAGATGGAATGTATGGAGTAAAAGTATTAACATAATGCAGTCATTTCTCCAGCATTAAACAGTGTTAACGGAGATTCAGGATTTGGTATACAGAGATCTCTGCCTGCTTAGTACCATGGCAAACACACCATTAAACATCCTTGTATTAAAGATAAAGGAAAGAAGGAAAAACAGTTAAAGCATTTGAAATCTAAAGTATTAAGTAAGGCTTCCATTTTAACAACAGCCCTTGTTCCCCTTCCCTTTAGCTGGAGAGAGTTTTTAGAAGGAACCCTCGCTTCCTTGTTTGACTGTCTCTTAGATGGTATCAAAGATGGTAATAGCTGTCTTCTGGAGAAAAGAGAAGTTAGTAGAGATGGGCTGGAGTTGTTGTTGCTGTTGTTGAAATCTGATCCTGTTTCATCCCAGATGGCGTTTAGGATTCAGATGGTGGAGGTAGCGATGTCATCTGAATCCCTCTCTCTGGCCCGATCCTGGTCAGGACATCTCTCAGGATTTGGAGTCCCTGGAGATGGTGGGTGTGGCAGCCAGGATCCTGAAGCTTGCTCCAGTAGCCATATTTTCCCCAAAAATCTTTAAGAACCCCAAAAGGGAGTGAAAAGAACAGGAGTACTTGTGGCCTTAGAGACTAACAAATTTATTTCAGCATAAGTTTTCGTGGGCTACAGCTCACTTCTTCAGATGCATAGAGTGGAACACACAGACAGAAGATATTTATACATACAGAGAACATGAAAAGGTGGAATTACGCATACCAATTGTAAGAGGCCAATCAATTGAGATGAGCTATCAGTAGCAGCAGAAGAAAAAACTTTGAAGTGATAATCGAGATGACCCAGAGAAGTTGTGAGGAGAACTTAACATGGGGAGAAAAAAATTCAATTAGTGTAATGACCCAACCATTCCCAGTCTCTGTTTAGGCCTAAGTTAATTGTGTCTAATTTGCACTCTATGCATCTGAAGAAGTGAGCTGTAGCCCACGAAAGCTTATGCTGAAATGAATTTGTTAGTCTCTAAAGTGCCACAAGTACTCCTGTTCTTTTTGCGGATACAGACTAACATGGCTGCTACTTTGTAACCAAAAGGGAGTGATGGTTGGAATAGCCCACCCTCTCATTATTTGTCTACCAGTCTAGATTCTAAGACACCAGTTTTGGTTCACTGATCTCTGGCTCCACACTTTTCTTGTTCACCAGGCAGGATCTTAACACAATCCTTGAGTTATATCAGGAGGCCTTTTTGTTTGGACTAATTCAGTCTGTCTGTCTGCCACTCATGGCTTTTCCCATCAATATTTGTTGTTGTTCTAGGTTATTGTGACATCTTATGAACTTTCACTTACTTTTTACAGTAGAGCTCACAGTTAGGGTAAATTTTTAGGCCCAATTATCACAACAGGCTTCATGTGTGTTTTTAAAATATCTAGCACATTGGGTCCAGATCCTGACTGGGAAATCTGGGTCCTACTGTGTTGATCCAGATCTTTGCTTGGTATCAATTGACACAACTCAAATGTAATGGATCTACCCAAATTCACGCTAACAGAGGATCTGGCTTTTTAAATGTAATGAGGGTGCTGGGAGGATCATTTCTCAATGTGAAATAGTCTTTCTGTTGGGGAGGAGGAGGGGAAGCTGCGGCCTCATGTTGCTCCTAACAGCTTATCTATCAGGCTGCTGATAGGGTTCACAGCTTCCTCACAAATCACAAGCAAATAGCCTCCTCAGTAACAAAGTGTGAGCTGAATAAAATGAAATGTCTGTGATGTTTCCATAGCAATCAACGTTCATGTTTGATGCCAAAACGATACAACAACAACAATCTCCAATCAAAGAAAAGTGTCCAGTTGTCATGGCAACCGTGCATTTCAGTTCAAATGTCCTATGTCGCCACAATTAATAGATGATTGCTAGTGATTAGAATAATTAACAAGTACTTCATTTCAATATTTATCCTGTGACCATCGTGTATGTTTGCTGGAGAACACTACCTATAAAAGGCTACACATTTCTGGATTCTGCATGTGTGCGTACTTCGATTTTTCAAAGGCTTATCATTTTGCCAAATTTGGGTAGATTTTCATAGCAATGATGAAGGGCATATCCCTGACACAAAGGCCACCCCCTGTCAAATTTCAAGTCCCTGCTTCAAAGCACGTAGGAGCTAAAACTTTTCAAAGAAAGGATCACCAGAAATTTAGGCAAAATGACATGATTTTTTTTTCTTTTACCCTCATTCTTGAAAACAGCCAAACCATTTTGGCGGTCATTTTCTAAATGAAATTCAGCGTGAGGCAGACATCCCGCCCAAATGCTGAAATTTTAACAAAGTTATAAGCAGTGGAAAGCAGGGTCTTATAACTGGAAATGTTGGGCAATCTAATAAGAGGTATGAGAACAGCCCTGCCTAGAATGGATATTTACATCCCATAGCCCTGTTCCTCTCCACCAGCCATCAAAGAGGGTCAACTTTGCAGGGGAGCCCCTTTTAAGGGGAAGTAAGGACTCTACATTCTGCCTGCATGTCTACAACCTTCTGTAGGCCTTGCACAAACCCGTCAGCAGCTCTGTGAGCGATGGTGTATCCCTGCAGTACCCCTAACAGAGCACAGTGGCTTAATGCTGTAATTAAATGTTTAAACTCTCTGGGCCTGACTCCCCACTCTGATGCCAATTTTATGCTGGTGTAACTTCCTGGGCTTCAATGGAGTTACACAGATGTAAAACTGGGGTAACAGTGTGTGTGTGTGGGGGGGGGGGGATCAGACCCCAGTGCCTGAGAACTTGTCCACCCATAGAAGTTGCATTGGTTTAATTTAAATCAGATTAATATATGGAGATATACTTATCTCATAGAATGGGAAGGGACCCTGAAAGGTCATTGAGTTCAGCCCCCTGCCTTCACTAGCAGGACCAAGTACCAATTTTTCCCCAGACCCCTAAGTGGCTCCCTCAAGGATTGAACTCACAACCCTGGGTTTAGCTCAAACCACTGAGCTATCTCCCCCCCACTCAAAAAACAATTTGGTTAGACCCATTCAACCCCCTTTGTGGACATTCTGAAATCTGGTTTATATTGATTCAGCTGTCACCTATAAACTGATATGGGCTGGGTTCACACCAATATAAGTGTCCCCATACAAAGTTGTACATATTTAACTAAATCGGCTTTAAATTACAACTTTAATTAAAATGGTGCCAGTTTGTGCATAGACCAGACCTTAGTTTACCCACGTGTAAAATGAGAACACTTACCTACCTGACATGGGCATTACAAAGTTTAACTAATTAATTATTATAAACAGTTTGATATCATTAGATGATGGAAGCTCCATATATGCAAATCAATATTTACTGTTGTTAACTTATTATTTCTTCCTGTAGCTTTAATTTGACATACTTTGAGAACGATTATTCTAGGACCAAGATTTGACTTTGTCTTTTTATGTATATTAAACCTTAGAGACCACGCTGCATTTAATGTCCTGATCCTGGATTGGGACCTCTAAGAATATAAGAATGGCCTTACTGGGTCAGATCAATGGCCTATCCATGTCTTCCAACAGTGGCTGGTGCCAGATGCTTCAGAGGGAATGAACAGAACAGGACAATCTATTGAAAGATCCACTGTCATCCAATCCTTGCTTCTGGCAGTCAGAAGCTTAGGGATACCTAGAGCATAGGGTTGGATCCCTGACCATTTTGGCTAGTAGACATACACACACACACACACACACACAGAATATTTCAGTACAAATATATAATGTAACAACTAGTATGGAAAACCTGTACTGTTAACCAAGAGTTAAAAGAAAGTTTAAGCCCAGTATGATGGTAAAAAGAGGAAATCCTTTAATGTAAGGTTTGCAGAGTGGGTAGAATGCTATAGGGTACATTGGATTCCTGCCTGGTAGTGAGTCAGTCTTTATCACACATGTCATACATCAGTGATTATGATTCTGTCTTTAGCATTTCTAGGAGTGAGATTGCTAAAGTCTAAAATGAAAAGGTTACAAGAAGTCTCATGATTTTGTAATAAATCTGCTAATCTCCCGCCATAGCTGTACCAGAAAGAAATAAACAGCTGAGTCCATTTTGCGTTTCTATGGTCCCAATTGGAATTCAGTAGGAGGAATCGCTCTGCATATTCAAACAACTTCAAAAGGTTTCCCCTCAATGCTTCTCCCCTGAAATGACAAATGGTTACAGTACGTCAAGGGAGTTGCGCTTTTGATGTATCTTGCAAATACTAAATAATGTAAAAGTCAAATCACACTCTAACGAACTAGAGTATGGAAAGGTCTGTGGAAAATAAGCGAGGAAGAGCCGGATTCTCCTTTTTCTTCTGTAATTTTACATGGGAAATGGAGTTCAGTGGTGTTCCCAGTGTAAGGAAATCAACATTTGAGTTACCTGAGTTATGCTGATTTTTATTTCATTCCTACTTTTGATAGCAAAGAACAGCTCAAAAGAATACAGTGCAGGTCATGAAGTGGTAACAAATGTCTAAGAGGTCTTTCATCTTCTTCATACTCACAGAAGGCAAGATTCATGGATTTTAAGACCAGAAGTGACATTATGACCACGTAGCCTGATGTCTAGTACAGCACAGGCCATAGGTTTCACTTGATGTTACATGCGACTGTAACAACTCCCACTCCATCATCATCATCATCGTCGTCATCATGGTTTCAACCCTGAGCCTTCAATAATGCAGTGCAGATTTCTATCATTTGAGTTACACAACTAACTGCAAGAGATTTACATGGCATCTCTCATTAGATACCTATTATCTGCGGAAGAAATCAAGGGGATTACTTGTGCAGGAAGGTACAACTCTACATGAGTAAAAATGGCAAAATCTGGCCCTAAAATGGATGTACAGGCAGTAGTCAGAAAGCCACATTGCAAAAACGAGTGTGATTCCATCTTAATTTTCATAGAATCAAAGGACTGGAAGGGACCTAGACAGGGCCAGCTCTACCATTTTTGCCGCGTCAAGCAAAAAAACAAAAATGCCGCTCAGACTGCCGCCCAAACTGCCGAAGCAAAAAAAAAAAAAGCCACCCCCGGACTGTGCCGCCCCAAAAATGGACGGAATGCCACCCCTTAGTATGTGCCACCCCAGGCACGTGCTTCCTTCCTTCTAGTCCAGTCCCCTGCACTCATGGCAGGACTAAGTATTGTCTAGACAGGTGTTTGTCTAACCTGCTCTTAAAATCTCCAATGATGGAGATTCCACAACCTCTTCTATCTTTGGCTTCTATCTCTTCTCAAATTTGCTAAAGTTAAAGCTTTCCCCCACCCGACCTGCTTTCGCTGCAACCTCAGGTTGGGAGCTGAAAGTCAAGTCGTGATTGATCTGTCATTGTCATCTTCACCAGTGATTCAAGCTTCTACTCATGGAGGTTGACTGATAATTTTGCCAATGTTGATGTGCAATCCAGAAAAAATCCCAGCTCACACTCTCATGGCTATGCAATGCTGAGACAGGCAAAATACTAGCGTTTATTTTTTAAAGTAGGCAGCTATGACTTTTTTTCAATTATTTTTCTGACTATACATAGTTTTAAAACTGTTGTAAACAGATGTAGGGCAGTTAGAAATGCCACTTGTATGAGAGAATTCCAACAATAAAAAGTAAAGTTATTAACCTGATCCCCAACTCATCCAACTCCTTCACGTGCCTTTTTTAAGTTTAAAGGGTCACTATTCAGCTTTTGAAGCGTATCAGTTTGAAACCTATATTAGCAACCGAAGGACTGACTTTTTCAAGGTGTCTGATTTTATATAAAACCTTCCAAACACTGTTTTATTTTTCATTGCTGGCTAAAGCAGTTGAACTGAATGCTGATGAGATAAAAATTGGTAGAACTCCAGGCAGTCGTTTTTGGATATTAAGTTCAGGTACCCGCGTTCCTTTATCTCTGTCTGGGAACTTTGCCAAAAATGTGATAGAGGTATTTGGATAAGATTTTTTTCTGGGGGGTATGAGGAGGTGGTAGCTGTTTTCTTTGTGCTGTAAGGACATTACAGTTAATATAAGGCGACATACACAGTATATTTTACAAAACTATAACAATAAAATTACCTGTAAATTCTATGTGCTGAAGGAAATGACAAGTAATTTACTGTCTTTTTACAAATAAACATTTATTTACTCTTTCAATTTATGCACAAAATTATAGATAGCAAAATATAATTTTGCACCTTTTATATATCCGCGGGAAGCAGCCGATTATTCATTGCTGCAAGATAAGCCAGACATTTACTTACCAATATGATCACCCAAATTCTTTTTCTTATTATTGAACTGTTACTAAAACAGAATGGCAAATTGGTTTATGGTCTCTTGTACTTAGCTGCCATGGTGCTAGTGTGTGAAAAAACTGGTTCACACCCACTCTACTCAGATTGGTAGTAGATGAAAAATTGTACCAACTGATGATTGTTTGGTAGTCTATTTAAAACATTGACTGGTCTGGCTCTAATTCTTAATGGACAAGTGTCCATATAACAAAGGGCACAACTGGCACTGATTGCTTTGAAGTTTGGCTGGGTCAACTTAGCCTTTCATTCTTCTGAGGCAAACAAATTCAGTGTTGTTCATTTTCCTGGATATGGGTCTGATCCAATTCTCACTGATATCAATGGAAGTCTGTCTATTGACATCAATGGAAGTTGGGTTGAGCTCTAAAACTAAGGCTCTGCTTCGCATTAAGGATTGCATGGTAGCTGTTAAAAGGTCTTTCTCCTGGGTCCTCAGGCAAAATTTTCCCTCTTCCCCCTGGTTGGTAGCCTTTTGCTTGTTGATTAGTTATGCCCCCAGTTTCAGAATTAGTGGAATTTCAGTGGTGCTGTAGATTTAGAGTCAGCCTGGGGTACCTTTACTCACACTGAGTAATAAATTACTCCAAAAATAATCTCATTGGTTTCAGTGGGACTACTCATGGTGTAAGCACCAGTCAACATGAGTGAGGGACCTGCAATTTGGCTATACAGTGGAGTCGCATCATCGACGCATTTAACTTACGCGATTTTAACTATACACGCTCGGCAAAACAAAACATAAAAGAGAAAAATAACAATTTAAATACTGTGCCTGTAGTGCGGGCAATTCCGCCTGCCATTCCAGTCAATGAGCGTTTGACTATACGCGATTTTCGCCTTATGCACTGACTTCAGAACCTTACCCCCGCGTAAGATGCGACTCCCCTGTAATTAGCACAAAACTACAAGATGCTAACCACTCAATCTCCATCAATTTCAATGGGAGCTGAAGGAGCCTCGCACTTCACAGGATCAGGCCCAGCGGAAATTGCATAATTGCAACAGGTCAGGAGCAGAGCCGGGAGTCAACCTCAAAAGTCGTTTGTGTGCACAGTCCAGCGCGCCAAACTGCTTCTCAAAATAAAGTGGTGTAACCCCGGCCATGTGACTCTCAGCCACAGTCACAGATCGGTTTACACGCCACCACAATAAATATTTCCTAAAGAGTGCCTAACCCTATAATACCTTTGCTGTGTCAACCAGAGAAGCAAAACAGGAGATAAGTAATTAAAGCTTTGTTGGGTGCAGAGGGCTTTTGTGCTGTTCAGATGAAAAACGCACTGCTCACGTATAATGGATCACATGCATCATTCATAAGAGAATATTGCTTTCATTCAGGCACTTCGGGAATGACAGCTTTGAAGGAAATAGGTTTCAGCAAGCATTGCATTCTAGCTGATCTTTGTGTGTGTGATTCATGTACAAAATATCAGTTACACAAAAAACAACTATAAAAAAAAAACGGCAGAGGATTCAAGCATTTATTTCCCAGATGGTTGCTGCAAACTTTCTCTTTTTTGGGAATGATAAGATCTGTTATATAATTTGTTACATAACAAGTTCTTCTGCAACTAACTCATCAAACACTTGATAACTGAGGGTTGACAGGCTGAACTGGTTCCCAAGTAGCAAACTCCAGGGTGAAGTGAAGGGAAAACCTGACAAGGTTTTCAGGCATAGGGTCAGCTCCATCTCCCACTGCTATCAAGAGAAAGAGTTCGTTGAGTTCAGCTCCTGTATGGAAAGGGCAGGAGGCCAGATGGTTTGAGGGAAGGAATAAACTAAAAGAAAAAATGCAACTAACAAGTCTAATACCTGTAACATTGTGAATGTATGTTGTCTATTACTGTGTGTCTATTCTTTATATTTAGATTATAAACTCACTGGGTGAGGACCCTTGGGTAAAATTTTCAAAAGATACTAAGTCACTTTGGAGCCCAAGTCCCATTTTCAAAAGTGACTTAGGCACTTCAGAGGTTAAATCTTGCTACTAAATCACTTAGGCCCAGATCCACAAAGGGACTTAGGTGTTGCAATGCTGAGCATTGCAGCACCTAACTTTTAGGTGTCTAGCCACACAGTAGAATACACAAATCCTGAGTTAGGTGCTCAGGCTCCCTATACAATGCACAGGAGGAGATAGGCACCTCTGGGTATGTCTTCACTACCCGCTGGATCGGCGGGCAGCGATTGATCCAGCGGGGATCGATTTATCGCGTCTAGTCTAGACGCGATAAATCGAGCCCTGAGCACTCTCCCGTCGACTCCTGTACTCCACCGCTGCAATAGGCGCAGCGGAGTCGAGGGGGAGCGGCAGCAGTTGACTCACCGCGGTGAAGACATGACGGTAAGTTGACATACTTAGATCGACTTCAGCTACATTATTCATGTAGCTGAAGTTGCGTAACTTAGATCGATTTCCCGCTCCTCCCCTCCAGTGTAGACCAGGGCTAAGAATGGGATCCACAAAAGCCAGCACACTAGGCGGGGAGCCACCTAAGGTAGTCAATAGCAGATATCAAGGAAAGGGATGTGTTCTAAGCACTGCCCCTCAAAGGGAGTTTGGAGCCTTAGGCCTCTTCTACACCACACAATCTTGTCAACAAAAGTCAGCTTTCCTACACAAAACACTGGAGGTGTACACACTGAAACGCTCTTCCTGCTGATGTAACTCCCTTCTGTGCCGACACAATAAAACCGCCTCGATGAGAGGCACAGGACTTTTTGCGATGCAGTTAGAGTGACATAGCGTCAATGTAGACACCGTGCTTGGTTATGTCGCCCTAATTAGCTTCCAGGAGGTGTCCCACAGTGCCCATCCTGACCGCTTTGGTTAGTTTGCACTCCGCTGCCCTGAAGGTACACAGGTATGTGCCCCTCCTCCCCTTAAAGTCCTGGGAGATTTTAAAATTCCTCTTCCTGGTTGCTCGGCATGGACAGTTCATACAGCATCTTCCCAGTTGACCATGCCGGCTTTCCACATCAGATGCGCTCCCACATGGAGTACACTGGAGCTGTTGGATCTGCTAGGTCTATGGGGAGGGAGGTTGTGCAGTAGCAGCTTCGCCCCACCCACTTTGATACCTACGGACTGATTGCTCGTGGCACGCAGGAGAAGGGGCATGAAATGGACACGCAGCACTGCCAAGCTAAAATCAAGGAGCTGAGGCAGGCGTAACAGAAGGCAAGGGAAGCCAACCATCACTCTGGTGCAACACCAAAGACCTGCCGCTTCTAGAAGGAACTGCATGCCATGCTCAGAAGCCACCACACCTCCACCACCAAGAGCCCTGTGGATACTTTGCGGGGACTAGAGGCAGTGGCCAGCAGACTCAATCCCCAGGACAAAGTGGTGGATGAGGAAGTGGAACTGGAGGACAATATGGAGCACACGGCAGGGTCGTCTGTGGCGTGGTGAGTCATGACCTGGTTTTGACTCCAGAGGGGTCTGGCCAGTCCCAGCACTCCAGGTCTGGTGTCCAAGATGCAGGAGTGGGGAGCTCCAGTAAGTAGTGCTCATTTTGTTTTGATTCTGCATGTGTGTGGAGATTGAGGTCTCATTTACTTGGTTATATGATAGAGGAGGGAAAGTGACAGAAATTAACAACAGAGCCTGTGCATCTACACAATGCGGGGACTGGCGGAAAAAGTTTGTTAATGTACACAGGGATGTCCCGGAAATCCTCCACAGTGATCTCTAGGAAACTTTCCTATAGGTATTCTGCAGTCCCCTGCCAAAAGTTCTTTGGCAGAGCTGCCTTGTTTCTCACCCTGCTGTAGGAAAGTTTGCTGCACCACCTGGCAATTATTTCTGCAGGGCCCAGAGAGGCACACAAGTGAGAGGCATAGGGAGCCGGTCTGAAGCCACAGAGATGCAGGAGGTGCACCCTTGCATCCTGGGTTACCTTAGGAGTGAGATATCAGGTTTGATTACCCTGGCCTGTGGAAAAGGGTAACAATATACAGAATAGTCTCCCTGGGCACTTGAGGCAACCCCCTTTGCAAACCATCCAGAATCTTTGTCACTTCTTCTAATTCCCCCTTCTCCTTCCCTCTCCTCACCAAACTCACCATATTTGGGACTTGTGCTGACCTATGTGCTACCCAAGAGACAGTGAGAAAGAGGTGTATGTAAATGTGATTCACGGCTGTGAGCATACTCACAATACTGTCTCTGTTCATTGTTTCTTTGGCATCTGCTGATGTGCCCTTGTGGACCCACTCCTCCACATGCACCTCTGATAAGATGGCAAACCAGGAGAAATAAGGAGGATATGTTTCGCAAAGTGCTGCAGTCAACAGATACAGTATATCGTGAAACAAGAGCGGGGAGGGAGACAATTTAATGAAAAACTCAGGCTGGATAGCCTGAAAAGGAGAGATGAACAGGAGCAGATGATTAAGCTTCTGGAGGACCAGACAAAGATGCTCAAGTCTCTCATCATGCTGTAGTCAGCACATCCAAGTGGCCCTCTCAAGAATTGAACTCACATCCCTGGGTTTAGCAGGCCAATGCGCAAACCACTGAGCTATCCCTCCCCCCCATCACACAATGGTCTGGGGCCAAAATTGGGACATGCGTTCCATTTATCACCCCACCGCAGTTAGGTAATCCCATTGCCTCAAAAAGCCATAAATTATTTCCTACACATTACCGAGAGTCACAGTCCTTCATAGCAGGAGGTGATTAATGGCCTTGCCCACTTGCATTCTGGCAGTCCACGTGGTGGTCTTTCCACCAAACTGATTTGTAACTGACCGATAGCAGTCTGGAGTTGCCAGTGAGGGCAACTTTCATTCTGGTGTCCTGGCACTGCAGTGCTGGGGCGAGCTCTGCACAGTTCCAGGAAGGTGGATTTGCACATCCAAAAATTCTGCAGCCACTGCTCGTCATCCCGTACATACATCACGGTGCAATCCCACCACTCAGTGGCTGTTTCCCAGTTCCAACGATCCACTGTGTGCAGCTATTCCACGAATGCCAGGAGCAATCTTGAATTGTTTCCATGGCACACAGTAGGACAGACACCATTGATTCATTCTCTGTTTTGCAGCTCATGAAATATGCAGGCCCAGCCATGTTGTGTTCATTATGCTCATCACCAGACTGTTCAGCAGTTGAGGATCCATGCTTTCAGGCAGAGATGGTGGGCGTACAGTTTACAAGGGTTGTTGAAAAACAGCACGAAACGAAGTCAGAAGTTCATGTAATGATGGGATTGCATCATGGGAGGGGGAGCATGCCCCCATGATGCACTGCGATCCATCCCCAGAGTTCCCAGCGGCAGAGGGTGGCGAGTTGTACAGTGGGATAGCTACCCACGATGCAATGCTCTCTCTGTCAATGCAAGAGCAACGACTGTGGATGCGCTCCACTGACACAAGAGAATTGTGTAGATGTGCACAATCAATGTAATTAAAGTGGCTTATGATCGTTGATGTAAGTCGACTTAACTCTGTAGTGTAGACAAGGGCTAAGTACTTTTGCAGATCTGGACCTTGGGTATTTTTGAAAAATTTTACTCTGAGTCTATTGCTACATGTCATAGAATATCAGGGTTAGAAGGGACTTCAGGAGGTCATCTAATCCAACCCCCTGCCCAAAGCAGGACCAATCCCCAGATTCCTAAATGGTCCCCTCAAGGATTGAACTCACAACCCTGGGTTTAGCAAGCCAATGCTCAAACCACTGAGTGTACTATGCTTAGCATAACAGGCCCCTGAACCTGGCTGGGTCTTTTTGATACTCTCACAAAACAAATATATATATATATATAATAAACCTTGGATGCTAACCAAAATCTCTGTACTTCATATTAACAGGGTTAGAAATCTGACCAGAACAGACTCTGTGAAATTTCTAGTATCCTCTGCTTCTCGGTGGTATGAGAATACCAAAAGCATAGACTTTTGTGCTGTAGAATGGATTGGGACATGAAAATAGTGGATCCAAGTGCAGCTGATCTAAAACATAAAATAAACATTTAAAGACAAACTTTACAATTTCAAAATAAATTTCATTTTGATTTTGGTGACTTTTTGATTTTTTTTTTTTTTTTTTGCTTATCATTCTGTTTTCCAAATAAGACATTTTAAAGAAATATTTTGGGAGGTCAGTTTAAGGAGATTTTTGAATTTTTTTTTAAATGGAAATATTCTTATTTTGAAAATGGAAAATGATTAGTGACAGACAAAGCATTTGGAGACAGTTTTCAATTTACATTTTATATACAAAATTTGTTTAAAAAAATCCAATGTTAAAAAAAAACAGGGGAGGGGGATCTAAGCGAATTGGAATTGCAACCAGCTGTAGACTCAAATGATCTGGGCCAGGTCTTTATCTGGCATAAATCAACATAGTCCCAAAGTAAATGGAGCTAAGATGATTTACACCAGCTAAGGATCTGGCCCTCAGTGTCTTAATGTTTCCTCGGAGTTGGAGTTGAACAATGGCTAGTTTACTGCACTAGAGAATATTCAGGATTCTTGTATAAATGAAGAATGAAGTTAGAGAACACAATCAGAAACAAAAAATGTCATGCACATACATAAAAACAACCTTGCAATAAGTCTTGAAAAGTGAGCCATTCAAATGTTTTGAATGTGGGCAGCTGCTAAGCTGTTATGCATTCCATTTTAGAGGAAAATTGGACTTAAACTCTTGACAAAGTGATGCAAGGATTCAGAAGTGGTTATGAATAGAAAAAATGATTTTACAGTGCAAATAGCAACCTCCTAAAGAGCAGCAAATGAAGTGTCTTCACAGCATCCAACTTCAGCTGAGACAGACCAGCTGACCCTAGACGCTAAACCGAATTGAAAGAATAGAGACAACCTGAGAATTTAGGACCCCTGTGAACACAGGAACAATTACCTGCCTCAACTGAAAACGTCAATAGCTTATATTAGAATGGAATCCCTGTGCTGTGTATAATAGAAAATCTGTACCCTTTGGCACAGCACTGAATTGAAGATCTATTGGGAGATTTCAGTTGTTGTGTGTATGAAGCTGTTGTCAGCTTTTTGTTGAAAAGGCAGAACCCAGAACAATTTAAAAGCAGTTGTCAAAAGCTGACTGTAGCAAATGCTAGTCCCATTCTAATCCTCAGCCAGGGGTTGGACTTTCTTACTAAGTGCTTTTGGAGCTCCATCTTACATCTGATGTAACTTGGGGGTATCAAAGAGAATTTCTAAAAGTGGAAGCTTCCTCCAGAGGTAGTTTTTATCTTGGGGAGCTAAAACTAGCAGAGATACCATAGTGTATAGACGGTCTAGTATATGAGAAACTAGAACTGAAATTCAATGGGCTAAGGGAATAATGGGTCAAATCCATCCCTACTTTAATTTGGAAGGGGGTGATTTAACCAAAATAACCCCATCACTGATTAGCAAAATCTTCTAAAGCATCAGGTATTGGACATTGCCAGGCAAGATAAACCAATGGTCTCTCCAGTACAGCAAACCTTATAGTCAAAATGCTGCCAGAATGCTAGATTCTATGATAGGATTATAGTAGTCATCCTAAAATGTCTACGAAATATCTGTATACTGGTAACCTGGTGGACATAAGTCTGATCATGAAAAACACATGCCATATAAGAGAGGAAACAGAAATAATTAAAAACAAAGTTTCTTACCACTTAGTTATCCACTGGCCTGTATAGTGTGGAAAACGGCAAAATCAGGACTATGTTTTACAAAAGAGTATCAATAACCAATGTAAGACACCAAATCATGTTGCAAAAGGGGAACGCAATTTCTATACAGTTCATGATAGCAAGTGGCTAATTTCTGCCTACCGCTGCAGCCTCTAACTTCTTTTATAATGTGGAGTGTGAATGCCCAATTAATCAGCCAATTAGCAAGCACTTAAATGTTTTCCCAAGAGTTTTCATTACCATCACTGCAGAGTCAGAAAGGACAAGGGCCCCATGAATAGTAATATAACTTCCCACATGTGTTGGGATGGGAATTCCAGAGCTGCTTCTGAGGATCACTGGAAGGGTAGCGCATTATGATGGTTGAAATAATGGTATCCCAGACAGGTACCTGAAGGAGATTCCTATTGCTGGGCTGAAATGTTAGCTGAGAGAGCAGGGAAGGGCAGATTGGTGGATAGTTGTGTGATAGGAGGATGGGCCTGTGGGTAGAGCTCTCATCTTGGACTCAGGAGACACAGGTTTAATTCCCTGCTCCACGGCAGACTTTCTGCCTGACCTTGGGCCAGTCAGTTACTCTCTCTGGGCCTCAAAGCATGTACTCATGCTATTAAAATTAAGCATGAGATGGGGCCTAAATGCACATCCTTGCACTGGGATGATGCAGAGTTTCACCATGGCAGTGGAAACTCTGGCCGGATTGCAGGAGGAGGCTGTGCCTGCTGCTCCACACCATAGCCTCTTAAAAGGATGCAGGATACTACCCCAGTTGACATCAGTGGTACTATTCATATGGTTGAAACTATAAACAAACTTAAGTGCATTTTGTACTCCTGGGAGAATTCTCTGCCACTGCATGTGTGTATAATTAACGAGCTGTGCATATTTTACATGTTGTGCACCAAAAAATGCTTCTGCTGGAAAGTTGCTGCAGTTCTGCCTTTTGCCCACGAAAGGGTGTTATGGCGATAGAACAGAGCAGCAGCTCCTGGCCAGCTAGGGAAGAGAAAGAGCCTGTAGTTCCTTCTTCACAGCGCCTGTCAGGCCAGGTCAGGATACAAGGGATGCTGGGGGCTCAGGCAGGGGCTCGTAAGGGCTAGTGGGGGAGGACTGACTGGGGCAGGAGCTGAATGGGAGTGGAGGCGCAGGGCCAAAAAGGGAGGTGGAGGGGCACATGGGGATGGAGGAGTGGGTGCAGGGCCACATAGGGACAGAGGGTGGTTGAGTGGGGGCACAGAGACACATGGGGAGAGGGAGAGGGAGTGCAGGGACATAGGGGGATGGGGGGAGGAGGTGTCTGAGTGGGGGTGGAGGGCCACATGTGGACAGGGGGTACAAGGACACATGGGAGTACAGGGACACGTGGGGACAGGGGAAAATGTGCCTGACTGAATGGGAGAAGCTAGGGATCAGCCAGGGTCAGCATGGGGGAAGCTCCTTAACAATCCCTCCCCACTCCCCAAAAAAAACTGTTTCATACTTTTCCCACCCAGACCCATCAACCCTCCAAGTTCACACCCAGGCTCCTTCCCAGCAATTACTTCCCTCTCCCTCAGCTCCTCCGTTACCCCTGACTCCCGCAAGCCTTTCCATTGCTTTTGAGGGGTGCGGGGAATACGGTCCTGTATTGTAGTTTAAATGAATTATTACTAGAGTTCTGTGTGAATATGCCTAGTAAGGAATCTATTTGTCAAAAAACATTTCCTGAATCTTTTTTGTTGTCTGTATTGTTACAGACATACTTGCTGACAGGTACTGTGAAATAAATGACCAAAAATAATTGAAACTGGTGTGATTATATTGTGTTATTTTGACAAATAAAATATGCAGAATTTAGAAGAACTTGAAAATATTGTGTGCAGAGTTTTTAAATTTTTGTTGCAGAATTTTTAATTTTTTGGCACAGAATTCCCCCAGAAGTAATCTTGATTCTGGGTCTTAATGCACAATTGAGGCCAGTATACTTTGTACACATAGTCTATTATTTTGGACTGGGTATTTTTAAATTTGCGAAAGTGCCCAGTTTGCTGTGGGCAGCTGCTCATTAAAATGGAGAAATAAATGCTATGAGACTTCCCAAAGCATGGATTGGTCAGGCACTGCAAGTGTTGGATATGCTGACAGCAATCTGTCAACCTCTCACACATTCTCTACACCTGTCATAAATTGCATCTCTTCTGGAACACCTAGTCTCTGCTTTTTTTGAATCCCTAAGCATAAATATTCTGCCATCTCCTAGTTGATGTATTCATGTCTAGAAATGCTGGTTGGAACAGATTCTATTACTGATCAACACTAAGAAATGGATGGTAGCAATTATTCCGGTGGCAAAGAGATTTATCTTGAGAAAACTGAAGTCTTATGTTCCCCTCTTCTTATGAGGTAGCTGTGTGAGTTTTTATACCATGGCATTAATGCATATGACTCCAACAGAAGCAGATAGAAATAACATTGGGTTACTTGGTCGCATGTGAAAACACTGATGATTATAGCAGTTCAAGACATATCTCTACTGCTCCCCTATATACCAATACTTGACTTGTCTATTCAATCTTCTTAATGGTACCTGAGTTCACATTTTTCAAATAAATCTTTTATTATCTTTTTCACGTTTGCTTATTTCTATTCCAGTTTCATTCACAATAAATCTTGAATTCATTTATTTTATCAAGTACAATGCATTTTCTGCTCATTCATATACCTGCCTTGCCATCATGGGTTTACAACGTTATATCAGTAACACGGGTACTTCTCTGCACTTCTAGTGTAGGGCTTAGACTTGAAAGAGGAGTGCTGAAATACCATAAAAAGGGCTAGTGCTATGGCACTTCTGGCCTGATTTCCAGATTAAATAAGGATCTCAGCTTTCAGAAGCTTATCTGTGGAGACCTGCGCAGATAAACATTTATATCCGCGGACAGAAATCGGTATCCGCTAGGGTGACCAGATGTCCTGATTTTATAGGGACTGTCCTGATATTCAGGGATTTTTCTTATGTAGGTGCCTATGACCCCCCACCCCGTCCTGATTTTTCACACTTTCTATCTCGTCACCCTAGTATTCGATGAACTTGCAGGACACTCCTGGGAACCACAGTGGCGAAAGGAGCAGAATGTGAGGCTGTCACTCCCAGGAGCCCCACCCCGCACCGGCAGCTCCTCCCGTGGTGCAGCTGTACTGCTCCATCCCCGCCCTCATCCCTTCCACACAGCTGTCTGCTTGACTGCATCTCCTGTCTGGGGTCTGCACAGCCGCGCCGGAGGACAGGGCTGGAGACGGGGCTGGGGGTGGTACAGCCGCGCAGGAGGAGCTGCCAGCGCGGGGCGCTGGCTCCTAGAAGCGGTGGCCCCATGTTCTGCTCCTTTCGCTGCTGTGGTTCCCAGGAGAGCTCTGTGGTTCAGCAAATACCGATATCTATCCACGGAAATCCGCATCTGCGGATATAAATTTGTATCTGCCCAGGGCTCTACTTATCTGAACTGAACCTTCAAAATGATGGTGATAATGATGATTATTTCTATTACAGTGATGCATAAAGGCTCCAACCAATACTGAATTCTCATTCACAAGATTATAAAGCCAGAAGGGACCATTGTGATAATTTATTCTGACCTCCTGTACAACACGGCCCATATGGCTTCCCCTCATGGTGCTGGGCACTGTTCATACACATAGTAAGAGACAGTTCCTGACACAAAAAGCTTAGAATCTAAATAGACAAGACAGAAAAAGAGTGAGAGAAAGGACAGGGCTATCATCCCTGTTTTAAAGATGGGAATTGAGGCAGAAGAGATTAATCATAGAATCATAGAATATCAGGGTTGGAAGGGACCTCAGGAGGGCATCTAGTCCAACCCACTGCTCAAAGCAGGACCAATCCCAACTAAATCTAAGTGACTTGCCCAAAGTCATTCAAGAAGGCTGTGGTAGAACCAGGAATTGAACCTAGATCCAAACCCAGTGTCTTAGCCACAAAACTCTTTTGTGCATCTTCTATCACTAATATTCATTATGGGCCTACCCTGCTCCTTTTGAAATTTTGTCACTGATTTCAATGGGACCTAATTTGGCCTGCTGCAACTAACTTAGAAAAAGGGCATGTTTTAAGTGTTCACCTTTGTCCTCATTTCCTGTTAAATTGTTGTCTTTTCCATGCACAAGATTACAGCTTTGCTACATTTTTAGACCACAATTGAGCATCAGTCCTCCAACCCCAGTATTGCTGTATTTTTGCCCCAGTCAAAGACGGAATCGTGATCAGTTATATAAAAAGCGAATTCTTGCCAGCCTTTGTAAACAATGCAGAAATCAACAGGAATATTTGGCAATGTTAACCTATTAAAATCAGAAATGGTAGTTCACCACACTTAGTTTGCCATCAGTATCTATAATTATAATGTGTTCTCGGTGGCTTTTCAATGAGATCCCAGATGTGCTTGCATTTCTTCTTTCTTAACTCCATTCTTTCTTTAACACCTAAAATTTCCCTTTTGATGTAATCCATCTTTCTGGCTTTCCTCTTTTAAAAAAAAACACTTCTTCCATGAAGCCCAACACATAAGATGTATGGCCAACACAACCACTTCTTCCCTTCCCTTTCTGCTTCATCCCTTTCCTCATATGGATTTAAGTAGCTAACTTCAGGTATGGAGGGCTAATTTATTTTACTGCTTTGTCTTTTCAGATTACAAACCCTGCAGAGCAGACTCCTTTTTTTCAATACATGTTTGTAAAATGACAAGTACTTTTACCACTATCTAAATAATAATTATATATAGATATCTCCAATTATGCTGAAAAACCCTTAACGTGGAAAGAAGCTAGAATGTTTTAATTTGAGCATCTAAACTTAGCTACTCAAAACCATATTTAAGTGCTTCTGCATAACAGTGCTTTACACCTCTGAAAATCAGGTGACTTATTTAGACGTTAAACATTAGGCACCAAAGTCTGGAATTTTAGGTCAGAATCCCTTTTATCTATCTATCTATCCCCATACACCCCCTCTATCTATCTATCTATCTATCTATCTATCTGTCTATTAAATTGGATTGTTAAGGTTTGTGTAGTGATTTTGGATTCTTTCTGATTCCAAGCTTGGTAACCCTTCAACTTTGGGAATGACAGCAAGCATTTAGTAGTTAAGTATCTATTCCCATGTATACCTGGAGATACAATTGGTGCCTGAATTATTGTCCATTTATTTCCCTGAATCTCAGTAAACTGGTGTAAGTAGACAGAACCCCCACTGGGTTCTGAAGGGAGTATATAAAAGCCAAACCTACCCTCTTCCTGAGGTTTAGCTTTACTGGTAAAACTTAAATAATAACAATGCAACATAAATTTTCTTTACAAATTTGAATGCTACTAGGTTTTTCCTGAAGGTCCTTTCTGTCCTAGACCCAATTTCTCTCTGTCCCTGAAAGAGGTCTTATGTCCGGGTTGAAAGGAAACGACTCTGCTTGTCAGCAATCATTTCACTGTTCCTTGAAGCAGGGTTAGGGTGACCAGACGTCCTGATAAAATCAGGACTGTCCCAATTTTGAGAAGTTTGTCCTGCGTCCCGACCAGAGTATGGTTGGATCGCCATTTGTCCCGATATTTTGTTTCCTGGTCTTTGGCGGCAATTCGGCGGAGAGTCCTTCAGTCGCGGACGGTCTTCGGCGGTATTTCGGTGGCAGGTGCTTCTGTCTTTGGCAGCAAGGTTTATTACCCGCCGCCAAAATACACCGAAGACTGTCCGCGACTGAAGCGCTCTCCGCCGAATTGCCACCAAACTCCTGGATGGAGTGTAAAAAAAAAACAAAACAAAAAAACGCCCCCCCCGCGGCGGTCCCGATATTTTCCCCTTAACATCTGGTCACCCTAGATGCAATGTAGACACATTCTTAGATACTTGCAGTTAACTGCCTGAATCTGCAATAGTCATCTAAATAAATGGCTTTATATTTAGATGTAACGATAACCTACAGCTTAATTGGGAATGGGAGGTGCATAAATGTTGATTTAGTGTCTGATGTGAAACACTTCCGTTTATAAATTTTAGCCAAAGGGCTTGTTGTCCACTGCCTTTGTTCTTGTGTCCTTGCTGACATCTGTGCAAAGTACTACCACATCAGAATGGTGGTTTGCATCCAATCTTCACTGACTCAGCACAAGTATTAAATGTCTCCACAAGTCAGTGGAGAATCAGGGCACAAGTGACTAGGTTGTGGAGTCATCTCATAGAGGTAGAGCTGTTTTTTTGTAGGAGGTGTGCATTTACATTAGGGATCAGATTGATTCTTCCCTGAGGTCTACAAGGTCAATCATAGGGTTAAGATGCAATTCAGAGGGCCTAGTCTCCTGACAGCTTGAGGTTATTAAAGATCCCATTACATTTTTTTTTTGCAGGAGTTTATGTATTGGCCCCCGTTTCCTTGTAAATTCCACCTCATGTTATACTTCAATTCCTCTTGCAGCTTCAACTGGATATGGTGTTCTTCCTTGCCCTTCCTAAAAATGCTATCATCATCTAGTTGAATCCATCCTGGCATGACTTTCTATAGTGTTATCTAGAAGCCAGTGTTGTGCATTGTTACAGAACAGCTCCTACCGCTATCATCCAGGGAGCTGGCTGGCCGTTTCAGTGGTAGATCTGTGCTAAATGTGATGGAGGTTCTAACTCTCTTCTCACACTGATTTAACAGCAGCTTAGCACTAATGACTCAGTCCAGATGTGCACTGAGAGTGTGAGATCATGATCAGGCCCAGACTGTGTAAAATGTGTTAGTATCCCTGTAGATTAAAATGCTCTGTAAAGCATTTCTCTTTGTATCTTTATTTTCATCTGGCTATGTGTCTGAGTCACCTTTTGCAACAAACCCTAACTTTGTAAGAGTTAGAAAATGCCTCTAGAAGACTTTTTCACCTGGACCTCAGATGTGTTTCCTGCATGTGAAAAATCCCTAAACCTAAAGAAAAATATTGGAAAGCCCTTAGGACAGTGTTATTTTTCAGACAACGAATGAAACAAATACTCAGGAGGACATCTATACACCTAAAGACTCCAAAGGGATTACTTGTTTCTGGAGGGAGTGGAAAGAGAACTGCTACTGAGTGCATTGGAATTAGAATTTGTTAAAATCTCTCTCTTCCATCTTTTCATTAACTATTCATTCTACATGTTAAAAAGCCTTTATAAATTAAGGGTGCCTGCCCAGAATAGCAAAAACTGATTTTAGGATCTGAAATCTTGAACAAAATCTGATGCTGGGCTTGAATAATATGCCTCTCTGCTGGAAATGAGAATTCATGAACTATAGATTACTCTTTGCTTATTTTACCTCCACCTCCGAAAAGGGCTATGCAAAACTCTGACCTAATCTTGTGTTTCACTGCACTGCTTTGCAATTCTGGAGCACTTTCATTACAAGGATTTCAAAGCACTTTACAAACATTATAGGGATAGTATCAGAAAGGTAGCCGTGTTAATCTGAATCTGTAAAAAGCAACAGAGGGTCCTGTGGCACCTTTAAGACTAACAGAAGTATTGGGCTGATGGGAATTGTTTGCTTTCTTTTAGGAACCACAGGAAAGGTTTGTTTGTACAGCAAAAGCTTGTACTTAGGGTATTAATTGGCATGATCCGATCTGCTGCTGTCCAGCACGAATGCAAGAAGAGACTACATGACAGCAAGATTAAAGCACTTATCCTAGCCCTCTGTGATGCTGTATGATTGAAATATGACCACATATATCATTGATATTGCCACTGTTAGACCATTGCAACAAATCTAGTGCAAAGAATGTCATGTAAGTGTCAATGGAAAAATTATGATTTACTAAATAAGATTATCCTCTTTAAATCCATGTATCAGTGCTGTGTCTGAAGTTATGAATGTTGGCTATATAACTGTATCTCAAATGTGTTTGTTCCTGGGGTAACACCCACAAGACAGGTTTTATCTAGTCTAGCCAGTATATTGTGAATGGACTATTTAAGTTTGATGGGCCATTAAGGACACTTCACTCTAACAATGGGCCAGAGCAGAAACTCAGCCTCCCAGGGGCCAATGGCTACCCCCTGTGAGTCATCAAGCTATGTAAGGACATGTGATATGTTCCTGTGACCCTGGACTCCACCTTTGCCAGTAACTTTCCACAAACTGGGCTGTGACCTTTGTTTGAAACAGAAAATTTCCAGCCAAGGCGCATGGCAAAGAGTATAAAAGACTCTTGCAATGACTCAATTTTGCCTCTTTCCTGCCCTGCTTCTCTGGACTGTGGATTTACAACAATAAGGACCATATTGAACTATGGACTGAGGACCTTCCAATCTTTTGGAAGTTACCAGAGAGACTTTACAAGCCTGCAGTCTATAACATCTCTGCTACAGACCTGATATAAGAATTGCAATTATTGTAGATATATGATCTATTAACCATTTAGAACTCTCTTCATTTCTTTTATTAATAAACGTTTAGATTTTAGTTACTAAAGGATTGGCAACAGTGTGATTATTGGGTAAGATCTGAGTTATATTTTGACCTGGCTAAGTGGCTGATCTCTTGAGATTGGAAGGACCCTATATTTGACAAAATCAGTTTTCAGTAACCATTCCTCATAAAGTCCAGTGTCTGGGTGGTGAAACAGGGCTGGAGTGCCTAAGGAGACTGCATTTTGACTTCTTGTTAACCACAATGGTGATACAGACGTTTCCTTTTGTTACTGGCTTGGTATATTCTAATGATAGAATAACCACCAGAAAAGGGTGAGTCCACTCTATGGGCTGGTCTACACTTCGCGTAGCTGAAGTCGAAGTATCTTAGTTCGACTTACCTGGCCGTTCTCACGGCGGCAAGTTGACCGCCGCAGCTCCCCCATCGACTCTGCTTACTCCTCCTGCTGAGGTGGAGTACAGGCGTCGATTCGGGGATTGATTTATCGCGTCTAGGCAAGACGCGATAAATCGATCCCCAATAGATCGATTACTACCCGCTGATCTGGGTAGTGTAGATGTGGCCTATTTCTCAGCAGTTTGTCCTGAATCTGGCATTTTCAGTTGTTACTCATTGAGGCAGGGTGACACCCTTGTAGCCTCTATTTTTATTTAAAGTTAATTTTAGTGATGTTGTATTACACCAGTGAGGGTTCGGCTCTGGTAGCTTAGGTCTTGAGTTCAACAGAGTTAGCTCTGCCTGTTTTAGATCTAGAGCTCGTAGGGACACATGAAACCATAGGCAAGTGACACATACGATCCGAAGAACGAGGTTCACTCTCTTTTATTCAAGTTACCAACAAATTATGTATACCACGGAATAAACAACTCCTAGGTATTGCAATGCACCAGTTATAGCTACAGACATACTTACATCCTCCTAGATAGTGTTAGGATCTGATGGTTCTCTCATGGATTGATCATCAGTAGAGGGATGGTTCCTGCTGGAGTTTTCCCATAGGAAGCTCAATTTTCCTGTTCTAGGAATCCCTTTTTATAATGTGATTCTGGCTATACCTACATTCTGTGCATGTATATGAAAGTGTCAACCCTCTTTTTCCTTATTGGTCTGGTGTCCCATAGGAACCTAAGGGATTCCAATTCCTATAGGTTGTGTAGGTTCCCTTTATTCTCATTAGCATTGACGCACAATCTGTATCCTGTGGTTAAGACACATGTTAGAGACAGATGTGCTTCTACAGCATTTTTATGATTTAAAAATTAATCTTCCATCTTTTTTTTTTTGGCAATATTACCCCGTGGCACCTCTTTTTCCATAATCTTAGGGCATCAGGTTATTCTTCGGTCACTTACTTATCTCCAAGGCCTAAAATAGCTAAGCTAAAATCTAGCAGGCCTCAGCCTACAGGTCTTGCATTTCAGCCTCCTTACTAAGATATCTAATACATAATTATTCCTTCTAAATACTGATCAATCTCATGCTTATATAATCCCACAACTTTAACTCTATTTAGCATACAATGATCATACGTAACATGACATGTTAATTAATCATATCACACAATAAATGAATAATAAACTAAAATCATTGATAACACGTTCTACACTAATCAGTAGTTAGCATTTGGCCCTAGGGTGACCAGATGTCCCGATTTTATAGGGACAGTCCCAATTTTGGGGTCTTTTTCTTATATAGGCTCCTATTATCCCCCACCCCCGTCCCGATTTTTCACACTTGCTGTCTGGTCACCCTATTTGGCCCTGCACGTGTACAGAGGAAAAGCGGGACCAGGCATAAGCAGAGAAAGAGAGTAGGACCCGATACTTCTCATCTCTATATCAGTGAGAGGGCTCAGTCCAAGCCCACTGAAGTCAAGGGAGCCTGCCCATTGATATCAACAGGCTCTTCTTTAAGTCTCCAGTCAGGTACAGCTGCAGTGGAGTTACACTGTGATACACAGCATCACATTAAGACCATGGCCTAAGAAGACACTTAAGCCCAGCTCGTCAAAGGTTTTTAGGTGCCTAACGTAGTGAATTCAATGGGATTTAGGCAACTCCTTTGAGGATCTGAGCAAGCATCCCTCTGGGTTCTCTGCCTTAGCTCACTGCTTCCTAGCACAGCATTTTCTGTGTGGGATGAAACCTTTCCGCTCACTGGCTTGCCCGCCCCAGTCCAAACACCACCTCCTCCACTCCTTGACCCATCTCTAAATAAAGAGACGGTTTCACAATCCAGAGCAGCTGTTAATTAGCACCGCGGCTGTGGTGCACTGTCACTTCCCTCTTCTAGCCTGTGCCTTCTCTCATGACGTTGATCATATTTGATTAGCCTGGATAATGCAGAACATCTTGTTAAAAAATTAAAAGTTCTGTAGCACTTAGCACATCCCACCATCCACCAATTATCTTAATGACACAGGAGGAGGCTTTAGATTTTGCTGCTTAGCCAGACCCATCCCCTTGTGAAAATAACGATCTCTCCAGTCACAACGCGCTTGGCATAGTCCACTGCGCTCATACCACGCTGGCAGAACCCAAATGTGCATTAGACAGAACCAAACTACGAGCAGAAAGTGACCTGGAACCTGGGAGTATGGTCTCATCCATGAATAGTGCACTGGGCTCTAGGGCTCCATGAAGCAGCATTCTATTCCCATGCAACTGCCATGCTGGGTGACCTTGGTCAAGGCTCTGTGCCTCAGTTTCCCCACCTGTAACATGGGGATGATGAAACAGACCTCCTTTTGTAAGGTGCTTTGAGATCTAATGATAAGATCTAGGTCTCTTTATTATTATTCTCTCCCACAATAAGTGTAATGTTGTTGCCCCTTGGCCAAATGTAAATCCCTTTCCTGTTTGGAGTCATGTTCTTTGGGTGATTTGCTTAGTTACAAAATGTACATCCTTGAACAGGGATGGTAACGACATGCATATAGGCTTGTGCATGAGATCTCAGGTAAGCCACTTCTGCCCTACACTGAGGGTACATCTACACTACAGCGGGGAGTCGATTTAAGATACGCAAATTCAGCTACGTGAATAGCGTAGCTGAATTCGACGTATTACAGCCGACTTACCCCGTTGTGAGGACGGCGGCAAAATCGACTTCTGCCGCTTTTTGTCGGCGGCGCTTACTACCACCTCCGCTGGTGGAGGCCAGGTCTACACTACCCCCCTAATTCGAACTAAGGTACGCAACTTCAGCTACGTGAATAACGTAGCTGAAGTTCGAAGTACCTTAGTTCGAATTAGTTCGAACTTACCTTGGTCCACACGCGGCAGGCAGGCTCCCCCGTCGACTCCGCGGTACTCCTCTCGGCGAGCTGGAGTACCGCAGTCGACGGCGAGCACTTCCGGGTTCGACTTATCGCGTCCAGACTAGACGCGATAAGTCGAACCCAGAAGTTCGATTTCCAGCTGTCGAACTAGCGGGTAAGTGTAGCCAAGGCCGGAGTTAGAGCGCCGATTCGGGGATCGATTGTCGCGTCCCGACGGGACGCGATAAATCGATCCCCGAGAGGTCGATTTCTACCCGCCGATTCAGGCGGGTAGTATAGACCAGGCCTGAGAGGTGGCTGCACCTGCCCCTCTCCAGGGTTCACACCTATCTCTGCGTAAAAACACTCTGTACTTGTTTTCCTCCCTCCACAGCCGGGAAACCCCTAATGGAAGGCTCCCCTTGGACTATGTGATCTGGAGAGATAGCCTGGTCATTAACCTTCCTTTTGTGCTGCTGCTCTGCAACACAAAGGAAGCTCAAAGGTCTAAAGGCTGAGACAATGGAGTGCTTTTACCCCCTTGTCTCCTCAGCAGCTCTCTGACTCTGAGGGAAGTTACTGCATGGGATCTTAAAAGTCTCCATAGAAAGAGTGAATCCTGGGTGCTCAGATGCCAATGACCACTAATGTGTAAGCCATCAGCACCTTGCACCTTCTAAGCCCTTTCATAGTGGAGCACCACCTGTAGGCCAACAGGCCCTTATTACAAGAAACGTCCCTTATTTTTTCATCTCTGTACAACAAGCTCAGGAGTTGCTGAGTGCTGCAAAAGCAGCAAGAAATACCCCTGGCAAATGTAGCTGAGTACTGCTTATTAAATATTAATTATTATTATTTATTAATAATATCAGGAGGAGGGGTAGGGTAGGGAAGGGTAGGACAGGCAGGGGGGCTAAGAAAACAGTCCCTTATTTTTGAAATACAATGTTGGCAACCCTATGGGGCTGCTGTAGTTAAAGTTAAGCATTGCTTCTGTTTAAAGCTTGACTATTGTAAGTGTAGTAAAATCCACATTTACTTGGAGCCTCTTGGGATTTGCAGTGGGCTCCTTCCCTTACGATGACATACCTGGGGGCAGGAGGGTTTGAGCATTGGAGCAATCTGTGACCTCACCTGCCCCCCTACAAACCCCCAACCTCCCATGGCTGCTTCACCAGGCCAACAGAAGGGGTTCCAGAGCTTCCTTTCTCTCCATTGCTCCCCAATCAGGGGAGGGAATCATAGAATCATAGAATATCAGAGTTGGAAGGGACCTCAAGAGGTCATCTAGTCCAACCCCCTGCTCAAAGCAGGATCAATTCCCAGCTAAATCATCCCAGCCAGGGCTTTGTCAAGCCGGGCCTTAAAAACCTCCAGGGAAGGAGACTCCACCACCTCCCTAGGTAACGCATTCCAGTGTTTCACCACCCTCCTAGTGAAATAGTTTTTCCTGATATCCAACCTGGACCTCCCCCACTGCAACTTGAGACCATTGCTCCTTGTTCTGTCATCTGCCACCACTGAGAACAGCCGAGCTCCATCCTCTTTGGAACCCCCCTTCAGGTAGTTGAAGGCTGCTATCAAATCTCCCCTCATTCTTCTCTTCTGGAGACTAAACAATCCCAGTTCCCTCAGCCTCTCCTCATAAGTCATGTGCTCCAGACCCCTAATCATTTTTGTTGCCCTCCGCTGGACTCTTTCCAATTTTTCCACATCCTTCTTGTAGTGTGGGGCCCAAAACTGGACACAGTATTCCAGATGAGGCCTCACCAATGTCGAATAAAGGGGAACGATCACGTTCCTCGATCTGCTGGCAATGCCCCTACTTATACAGCCCAAAATGCCGTTAGCCTTCTTGGCAACAAGAGCACACTGTTGACTCATATCCAGCTTCTCATCCACTGTGACCCCTAGGTCCTTTTCTGCAGAACTGCTACCTAGCCATTCGGTCCCTAGTCTGTAGCAGTGCATGGGATTCTTCCGTCCTAAGTGCAGGACTCTGCACTTGTCCTTGTTGAACCTCATCAGGTTTTTTCCGGCCCAATCCTCTAATTTGTCTAGGTCCCTCTGTATCTGATCCCTACCCTCTAGTGTATCTACCACGCCTCCTAGTTTAGTGTCATCTGCAAACTTGCTGAGAGTGCAGTCCACACCATCCTCCAGATCATTAATAAAGATATTAAACAAAACTGGCCCCAGAACCGACCCTTGGGGCACTCCGCTTGAAACCGGCTGCCAACTAGACATGGAGCCATTGATCACTACCCGTTGAGCCCGACGATATAGCCAGCTTTCTATCCACCTTACAGTCCATTCATCCAGCCCATACTTCTTTAACTTGGCGGCAAGAATACTGTGGGAGACCGTATCAAAAGCTTTGCTAAAGTCAAGGAATAACACATCCACTGCTTTCCCCTCATCCATTCAGGGAAGCCTGAACAGTATTTGGTTCTGCCATGTGGGCAGGGGACTGGACTTGATGACTTCTCGAGGTCCCTTCCAGTCCTAGAATCTATGAATCTATGAACTCCCCACCTTCCCCCTTCTGTCTCCTACACCAGGGGAAGGGCTTTAGGCTCACCTTTTCCCAATGCCCTTGATGCTGCTGCTTCTCAAGGGAAAGAGCAGTGCAGGAGACTGGAGAAGAAAGGAGGTCAACTGTGCAGTGGGGTATATAGAGGGGCTTCAGTTCCCCCTGATATCCATACACCCATCTGTCTTTCTTCAAAACATGGCCCTGGAGTACTGAGACCAGGACGGGGGCAGGAATGAGCACGTTTAGTACATAGCATAATTTGGGTCTTAAATGCCCCCTTACTGAAGCATTCCCTGGGGCTCTTGCCACCTCTTGGGGTCAGAGTCAAGGTGGTCTGGACCTTAGCACTGAATTTCCTGGTTTTCAGAAGTTGAAGTTGGCCTTATCTTAACTCCCAGTTTTCAGAGAGGGTTGAGTGTAGCTGAACTCAATGTTCTGAAGTGGCATAAGGTACCACTGGGCAACCTTGACTCTGCATGAACAAAGCTTTTGGGGGCAATTCATTTATATTACAGTAGTGCCTAGGAACCTGACTCAAGGATCAGGGCCAGTCAGGGTTCCTTCCCCACTCTGAACTTGGGGCTACAGATGTGGGGACCCGCATGAAAGACCCCCTAAGCTTATTTCTACCAGCTTAGGTTAAAACCTGGTACGCTGCCACCACCAAGTGATTTAACAAGACACAGGGAAAGGACCACTTGGAGTTCCTCTTCCCCCAAAATATCCCCCCAAGCCCTTACACCCCCTATTAGTCCTTTGGATCAGGTGTCAGCCAGGTTACCTAAGATTCTTAACCCTTTACAGGTAAAAGGATTTTGGTTGCTCTGGCCAGGAGGGATTTTATAGTATTGTACACAGGAGGGTTGTTACCCTTCCCCTTATAGTTATGACAGGGCCTTTTTTTTTTTTTTTTTTTTTTTTTGGCCCCTGGGCTCAGTGCAGGCATATAAAGACAGTCCCTGCCATAGAGCTTAGTCTAGGTGTCAGATAGGGCAAAGCAGGTGGACAAAAGAGATAAACAGAGTGGGGGGAGGATGAGGTAAGAAGGAAATCTCAGCTTGCCCCTTGCTGAACCAGTGCCGGGGGCAGTGATTTGAAGGCCTCATGGCAGAGGTAGGCCTTAGGGGGAGGTTTGCATTTAGACAGGCCCTGTTAAATACACCCAATTGCAAGAGAAAAATAGGGAAGGTTTTTGAATCATCTCAGATATGAGACACACACTACCTGAGGGGTTTTAATCCCACTAGCAGCTAAAGAAGCTTTCTGCTATTCAGTAAAGCTATTGTACAAGTGTGCCAGGGAGCAGCCTCTGCCAAAATTATCCTTTGCTTCAAGAGTAAGCCCTTCTTTCACTCTCCCATGCAGGCAGGTGTTATGTTATGGAGCAGGCCTGTTCCTCATCATAGCTTTCACCCGAGCAGCTTTATATCCCCCTTTGGTTCCTCCTGTCAGATAGTTCCTCTGTAGGATTTGTGGCAGCAGATCAAGCAAGCCAAATCTTAAATCCGTCAATTTGTTAATCCCTTTATAAACAGTTTTTTTTTAAAAAAAACCCACAAATCAAAAGTCTTGTTCCACTATATAACTTCAGTGTTCCAGCCCAATATACAGCCGAAATGATGCAGTCAAACTTTTGATAATTCTATTAATTTGGGACTGGGCCTCAGCTAACTTGATTGTGCTCAGCAGTTTGGATGTTAATGACCTGCTGATTGGCATTTTAAAGCCACTGACTTCCATTCTGCTGTATTACCTGCGGACGGCACTTGGCTACCCTATTCATTTGAGAAGGGCTCTGCTAGGTTATTGTGTGCTCTCTGGTCTGATGTGTGAAAAGTGTGTTCTTTGGGGGATCTATCCAGGTGATTTCTTCATTAGTCCTGGGGTCTCAGGTCTTGCATACCCATCTGCCCTCTTCTTCACATAGATAGGCGGCTGCTTCAGCAGAGGGATTACTTATGGGGGCAGAGCACTTAGCTCTGTGACAGAAAGCCCAGGGCCTTGGTGAATAGTCTCCAATACTCTCTGAACAACTGGGCTGAAGCCTTGGATGTGGGCCCAGAGGTTCTCACTCTCTTCAAACTCTTAGACGGGTTCCTCGTGAGCCCCAGAGGGGATGGCAGCTGCGGGGACCCCTGGCCACAAACGGTAACATCTCTAAGTCCTCATGGTCGGCTGTTGCTTCTGGTTCTGCTGAGAAATTCTGTAAGATTCTCAATGGGAGAATTCCATTTTAAGATGGTTCAGGGAGGAGAGTGGCAGGGCATCACTGATCCTGACTCTTCAATGGCACATAACAAGCTCTCCAAAAAAAACCATGAGAACTATCTATGCTTCTGAGTGTTTGGAATAGAGTCAGGCAAATCCAGTGGCTCATTTTTTTTCTAATTGGGAGAAAAATGAATGGCACTGTGTGTCTCAAGCTTTGTTCACCTTGAGCAAAAGGGCAAAAGCAGCAGCAACGCTACCTATAGAAAAATCCCACTTTCAGAACTCCTGCTGCTGTAATCATTGTTTAATATTATTTACAGCTGGTCAGAATTTGTACACTTTATTGATGTATTGTCCCGTCCCCCCCCCAAAGGAGAAAACTTCTTCACTAAACTCTTGCAAATTCTTCCCTTTTTTGACTTACTCTTTTTCAAAGATTGATGAAATCTCAAACATTGAAAATATTCCCTTCTGTTTCCTGACCAGCTTCATTAGTATTTGTAGTATGGTAGCGCCCACTATGGGATAAGTCCTGTACAGACATACAGGAAGACAGTCCCTGTTCCAGGGAGCTTGTATTCTAACCGTTGACATGATACAAGGATAGGAAACAACCATTACTGGGTAAAGGAAGGGTGAGGAGATTGGGAGTTACAAAAATTAGGTTACATCAATCGCCCAGTTACACAATCAGCTTGTTATTCATGTACATATAGGGGAACATATCTCTGCCCCCAAACACCATAAAAATCCCTTTCTATAGCACAGGGTGCTACTCAACTTTCCCCATCTTCCATCACTACCCAGCCACCCTACCTCATCTCCATGTTCCCTCTCTATCTAGCCATTCAGCCTGCCTCTCAACCACCCTGTTTCCCGCTTCAACCACCCTCTCTCCTCGCCTGACATGGTGACTCATCCTGCGAAAGTTCCTTACCTCACCCAGTCAATCATGCGCCTCCCTTGGCACAAGACTCCTTCCCTTCTACCTCACTCCTGTGGCTAGGGCTAGGATGGTTGTTCACCCAAACCCTGTCCTTTCACACACAGCTCCCAGGCATCCTCCTCCTGGTGCACCTGTCTATATGAATAGAGATTTAGATCGAGCCAGCCCACAGAAGGGAGCAGGAGAGGGACCCCTGCTATATGTGTCTCTGGGGGTGGGGGCTACTTGGTCCTTCTGCTGTCTAATCCCTCTTTGAGGAGTTAGCTGTAACTGTCCAGGATCTAGCTAGTCACCTTTAGCCACCAACATCCATTTTGATTCATACCACCTGCTATTCCACTAAGCTGGACCTCTGCTACCAAGGAGAAAAAATGAGTTGGTTCCCTCAGTAGTTTTCTATGACCACAGGCACCCCTGTAGTCACACCCTACACACTCCTGCAACACTATTTGTACAAAAATCTCTTGTGAGGTATCCTATGAAAGCTAATAACTTGCCAGTTATTAATAGCACTGTAAAATGAATGAGTAAACATTATACGTGAAGTTATGAATTCCCTCTGGAGGATGTTACTAGAACATATATAAGACAAGACAGCCTAACCAAAGTAAAGGTCATAAACAGGTCTGTCCTAGACAAAGGACTGTGGGTTTACCTCTGCTTTCATATAATCAGTAAACAAAGCTATTGTGCTGAATCTGAGAGACTGAGAATTAATAGGTCTCCTGCACCCCAGAGAGACATAAGTGATTGAGTCCCAGGAGGCAGTCCTGACTTGTAAACAAAGGCAATCCCTTGGGGAGTATAAGGACCAGAAATTCCATCTTTATCCTTCACCTTAGAAGACAAAGGAATCAACCAACTTGATCTCTGTGGTGGGTCCTGGCCAATAAAAAGCTAGAAAGGAGATTTTGAGTGGGAGATTTTGAACAAAGACTTCCTACATGAAGTTCTATCTTCCTATCTTCCTACATGAAGTTCTATCTTCCTATCTTCCTACATGAAGTTTTAGATGCATGGTTTCACTTTTTTTTTATTGTAACCAACTCTACCTTATCTCTTTTACTTGGTATCACTCAATCCATGGTCTTCTTCTAATAAACTTGTTTTACCTTTACTATAAACCAATTCAGCGTTGTGTTTGAAGGGAAGGGTGCATTTATCCCAGTTAAATGATTGAGCTGGGGGGTACTGACTCTTTAACAGAGCAGTGAACCTAATATCTTCCGTGAATGCACAGTGGTAGGGGCTGTGTGTTCCAAAGAAACATCTCTGAGGAGCTTGGGGGATGGAGTTCAGTGATTGTTATCTGCGAGATGAGTTCTGAGCCAGGAGAACTTTGAGGAGTTTGTCAGTGAGGAAGTTAGACTGGTGTGGCAGGGAGTTGACATTCAGTCTAATCATCTGCAAAACTCACTCTTTCTGAGGCAGAGACATAACAGAGTGGCTCATGACTCTGGGCATATCCAGGATCATGTTATAGTTTCTTCCTTGCATTAGAAAGGAATCTCCACATGGTACACTTCCAGGAACCTTAGGCTTTTCACTTCCTCTGAGAACTGAATGGGAGTTCACTGCTAGGACCCGGTGGGACTACTTTACATCACTGACCTCCTGAGATGCAGGGGTGTCACAGAGGGAATGGAGTCCTTGCTGCATTTGCTTTCTATGCAGTAAAGAACTAAATTAGTTCAAGTTCTTCCTGATTGCCTGTCCAAATTCCCCTAACAGCCCATGTGTTCGTCATGCTGCGAACAGACTTGGTAAGGATTAGTATTGCTTATTCCAATACCTGCAGAAGAGGATAGAGGCTAAAAAAGGGTTTCCCAAACAGCAGATGCAGTACTGTCAACCCCAAACATTCCAGAATCATGAGTCAGGCTCTCCAAAATCATGACATTGGCTTAAAAAGCAAATTATTTTTAAGCACATCATAAATATGTGAGGTTTATTTTGTTTGCTTTCTGGGTTCTGAACCTTTAGGTTACACACAGGTCACATTTTCAAAGCTTTTCTCTGCAACCATGAGGGCTAAACACTTTTTTTTTCTTTTACTTTGAATAAAACGAGAGTCTCTCATAATCACTTGACTCCAGGAGCAGGGGCTTTAAGATCAGCACCAAATATTCTGAGACTTGCAATAAAAATATAATAATCTCCTGCAGAAGTCCTCTGTAGACTTACCTTAACAGAACCTATAACACTTCCGATGATCTCTGCAACAGACTGGCCATGTTTGTCTGAAACACTCTATGCAGTCAGCAGTGTTGTTTCTGCTGGAAAAGGTTTAAATTAATTCTGCCGACCAACGGAAGGAACTGGATCATTGGGTGCAGCTCTCTGTGGATAGATGGGATTTGGGGTGTGTGACTCTCTCTGGACACCCAAAACTATGGGGTACCTTCTTAGCTTCTGCCTCAGTGAGAGAGAGACTTGCTGGTGCTAAACTGGGTGTCAGCTCCCTGTCACCCCAGTCTGTTAGCCACCCAAACAATCTCCTAGGAAGCTCTGCTAGCCTTTGTGTGCCGCAAATAACTCAAAAGTCTTTCTGCAGTGTCCAGCCCCTGGCACTGGAACTCACAGTAATTACCATGTCCTCTGTCTCCAAAGAAACAGGGTACACACAGCTGGATGGTTACACCTCAGCATCACGTCCCTTATAACAGCATAGCACTGTCATCTATTTATGGTGAAAACAAAAGTTCATTAACAAAGAATAGATTCAAATGAATATGGAGTAAGAATAATGGAAAGAGAAATGGTTACAACTGAAACAAAAGTGTAGCACAGTTGTTAGATTAAGCATAGCATTGACAAGCTACGCTCCTTTCTCCGAAGTTGTTTCTCGCCCTCAAAGTCCTTTTGAAGAGCTTGCTGATTTTTCAGTCAAATCAGGATCCAGATGTTCATGAACCACCCCCCGCCTCCCAAGGGTTTTCCTCAGTGAAATGGATAACCAAGAGGTTTTTTCTTTCATATAGTCCAGCAAACTTTTGAAATGTATCCTTTCGAAGTGTACCCCCAAATAGGATTCTCCTCCCCAGGAGCGGTGCCAGGGTTTTTGCCACCCTAGATGGCAGCACTCCTCCTCTGAGCATTCGGCGGCGGGGGTCCTTACGCTCCGTGTCCACTTCGGCGGCGGGTCCCGGAGCGAGTGAAGGACCCGCCGACGAATTTCCGCCGAAGACCCAGAATGGAAGGACCCCCCGCTGCTGAATTTCCGCAGAGGACAGCAAAATGCCGCCCCCCAAATCCTGCCACCCTAGGCGATCGCCTAGTGGAAGCGCCGGCCCTGCTCCTCCCCCATCGCTGGTTCTCCGGTGTGCCAGCACCATGCTGCTTTTACATCCCCCTGTTACATTTGCAACTGAAATAAACAGGAAAAACAATGTAACTTCCATTGTATTTGGCTTCACAATGCTTTGTTTACACTAGGAATAGGTGACTAGACATGCTTTTGTATGGCAGAAGACCTGTTCATCCATTCTGCCTTGTTACAGACTTTACAGCATAATATCATTAAGTATCCATAATTCCTCAGTGTTGCTACATAAATTTCATAATGATATTAATGAGCAGTGTGTCACCAGCTTACATTTGATAACTTACAAGAAAGACACTCTTTGGATAAACACTATGAAAACAGTGCTAGGTGTAATGAGTTTGTCAGGCCTGAGGAGTAGCTGACAGAGCAGTTGGCATTGTAGGGTTTTTAGGGTCACAGTGATGAATTGTCTGGAGTGAAAAATCCTAGGAGCATGGGAAGAAGACTTGCGCAGAATTTGTTAGACACAGGTTTTAAGACCAGCGGAGACTATTATAATCTACTTTGGCACCCTGCAAAACAAATCCAGAGAATTTAGCCATGCAGTCTGTGTCTTAGCCCTGGTCTACACTGGGGAGGGGTTGGGAGGGGGATCGAACTAAGTTACGCAACTTCAGCTTTGTGAATAACGTAGCTGAAGTCTATGTACTTAGATCTACTTACCGCGGTGTCTTCACTGCAGTAAGTCGACGGCTGACACTCTCCAGTTGACTCCGCTTGCGCCTCTTGCCGAGCTGGAGTACAGGAGTCAACAGGAGAGCGCTCAGGGATTGATTTATTGTGTCTAGACTAGACGTGATAAATCGATCCCCGCTGGATCGATCGCTGCCCGCCGATCTGGCGGGTAGTGTAGACATACCCTTACTATTAAGTCTTTAACAAAACCAGACTCCTAGATGGGAGTGAGTTCTGACTCCCCACAGTGTGTCGTCTTTTGTTTAAGAATAGGTTGGGAAAGGCTTACTGTCTGAATATGCTACAAATTATTCTGATTCTGTTTCTGCAAATAAGGTTAATAAATCTTATCCTCCTTTTTATAAATAGTTTGATATTTACGGGTGAAAAGTACAAATTATAATGGAAAAAAGATCATATTGCATTTCTCTTGTGAAACAGAGCATAGAGGATCTCAATATTTAAAGTCTCATCCTAAATATCCTAACCAGATAGACCCAAACCAAGTCATTCTCAGGGGTCGTACTGAAACATTGTACATTGTATGCATCATTGAGAGCTGATGAAGGCTTTATTGGGGCTAACTAACAACAGGTAACTCCAGCAAATTCCTTTGCTCTTCAAATCAATGCCATTTTGGGGGATTGCTTTCTTATTGCCTCTTACTTAAAGGGGTATTGTAGCAGTAGGGGGCTTATGCTCCTGCTATTGCAGAAAAAGGGAGACTGAGTGGGATCAGAAGAAAATAATGCATGATTTGGTAGGAGAGCAGTACTGAAAGAGTGCAAGCCAGCCAGGCCCTTAGCTTGTGTGTGTGTTGGGGGAAAGGGTGTGGTGTGATGGAGTGAAAAAGGGCTGTGAGACAGAGGAATCAGGTGGGTTTTTTAATTAAATTTGCTTGGCTTCACACTGTTTTGCTTTGCCATTCAGGTTTTGAATGAACCAGAAATCCAGTGTGAAATTTCAGGGAGCACAGTTTCATGAACTAAACCTGTTTGTATACATGCAAATTGCCAGGTTTTTGTGCTTGACACTCCTACTGTTCTGTAAAGTGCCGCACGACCTGTAATGGCCACTCAGGGTACAAGGTGCAGGCTCTCACTTCTCTGAGTAGCAGCACCACTTGCTCACTGCGGGTCTTGATTGGCGGCACATTATCCCTGAACATTCGTAAGTGTTCCAATATATTGTGCAGATAACAAACACAGCTCGCCTACCCAGTTAGAAAAACCTTCTGGGTGCAAATACGCTTGTGAATATTTATTGGCCCTATAACTTCCAAAGCTATTGCTTCTCGCTGATCATTATCTGCAAGGATATTCATACGCAAAGATTGCAAATACACCTCTACCCTGATATAACGCTGTCCTCGGGAGCCAAAAAATCTTACCGCGTTATAGGTGAAACCGCGTTATATCGACCTTGCTTTGGTCCGGGGGGGGGCCCCCCCCCCCCCCCCCCCGCCTCCTCCCCGGAGCGCTGCTTTACCGTGTTATATCCGCGTTCATGTTATATCGGGCCGCGTTATATCGGGGTAGAGGTGTACCAATGAAAAGAACCAGCAGGTTTTACACACAAGAATACTTATTTGCCCAGCTCTATTAGCATAACAGCTATGTGGTTATTCTCTAATGACTCCTGCCATCACATATGTTACAGCATACGCTAACAGATGGGACACATCACAAGATCTGTAGGGTCAGTTCAGACAGTGCCACTGCCTGCACTTGTTACTGTATTGGGTTTGTATGGGGAGTTCGATTGCTGTGGGAACTGATTTTGCTGAGCATAAGGACGTGAGCTTGGGGTGCTATTTTTCTTTCTGTGACTAAGGAACTGTTAGGAACGTGGTTTTCTTGTAGGGTTGCAAACTTCCTAATTTCAGACAATCGAACACTCTTGCCCCACCCTGCCCCTTCCCCGAGGCCCCGCCTCCTGTTCACGCCATCTCTCTATCTCTCAGTCACTGGCTCTCTCCTATCCTCGCTCACTCGCTCATTTTCACTGGGCTAGGGCAGGGGGTTGGAGTGCAGGAGAGGGTGAGGGCTCTGGCTGGGGGTGCGGGCTCTGGGGTGGAGTCAGGGATGAGGGGCTTGGGGTACAGGAGGGGGCTTCAGGTTGGAGCAGGGGGTTGTGGTGCGGAAAGGGATGCAGGCTTCAGGAGGGAGTTTGGGTGCAGAAGGGGGCTCAGGACTGGGGTAGGGTGTTGGGGTGCAGGAGGTGTGTGGGCTCTGGGAGAGAATTTGGGTGTAGGAGGGGGCTCAGGCTGGGACAGGGGGTTTGGACATGGGAGGGGGTTGGGGGCACAGGTTCCGGGCTGTGCTTACCTCAGGCGGCTCCCGGAAATGGCCAGCATGTCTCTCCAGATCCTAGGCGGAGATGCAGCCAGGTAGCTCCACGTGCTGCCCCCGGCTGCAGGTTCTGCCCCTGCACCTCTCATTGGCTGTGGTTCCCAGGCCAATGGGAGTTGCGGAGCTGGTGCTCAGGGCGGGTGCAATGCATGGAGACCTGGTGACCATCCCTCCACCTAGGAGCTGGAGGGACATGCCAGCTGCTTCCGGGAGCTGCGTGGAGCCGGGCAGGGAGCCTGCTAGCCCCGCCAACAGGACTTTTAATAGCCTGGTCAGTGGTGCTGACCAGAGCCGCCATGGTCCCTTTTTGACTGGGTGTTCCGGTTGAAAACTGGACACCCTGGCAACCCTATTTTCTTGCCAGATTTCACCCAGAACTAATCTCATTGAATATTTGCCATCCACCCTTGCATTCAGTTCAGACCTGCAGTAAATACTTTTACCAAGATTCCAGGTTACTTGGGGGTCTTTAAGACTGTAGTGTAATGATTATTAGGGCTACTATTATGTCATGGAGGTCATGGAATCTGATGCTGTACTGATGCTGTAACTCCCCCCCAGCCACCCCTTCTCCCCATCCCCATGTGTCTCTCCACTCCCACTGACCCACCCTTCCCCCGTGCCCCTATGTGGCCTGCACCCCCATTCCCATTCAGCCCCTGGCTCAATGCTGTCACTCCACTGGTTTCTGTGCCCACACCTCAGTCTGTCTCTCCCCACTAGCCCTTCTGAACCCCAGTTTATGTGATCCCCCCAACAGTCCCATGTGCCCCACTCTTTCTGTTCCCCCACCCCCCCATATCCCATTCCTCCTCATGGGCGCTGTGAGGAACGCAGCCTCTCATCCTCCCTCTCCCCTTTCTGTGGCTGGCAGCATCGGTCACTTCTGGTATGCATTACGGTATTATCCAGTCTGGTTTTGATAGTTATGGGACAACAGTCTCTGTAGTACTTAGGACAGCCTTACAGTAAAGTAATTTAGACTACTGAGTTCCAGGTGGGAGTTCCTGGGCTAGTAAAAGTTGAACTTCCACCATGCTTCCTTACCAGATGTTATGAGCTGGCTCAAGACATTGTTAGTCTATATGTGGGCCTCTTCCACTTTCCCTTCAACAGCTAGGAACATGTACAATCCTGCAGAGACCTTTATTCCTGCTGAGAAAAAAACTGCATTTTCATAAATCAGAGCTGATGGCCAACTGACCACCTATGCTGTGTCTAGCTTGAATCGCCAACTGCTTCGGACGCTTCTGCCACCCCTTCCTCTGTGGGTTTATATTCAGCCAGGAGCACCACATAACATAATATGAGTGATGGAGCCAAATAGCAGAGAACCTGAAGTCTTTGAACTACAATGAGCATTGGCTTAAGAGGCAGAACAGCTGTTCAGAGGGGAGCAGCAACAGATACACTCTGGGAGAAATTCTACAGCTCTGCTCTAGTCTAACACTGATCTATGCCTTAAAGGCGAAGCTGAGCCCTGATAGTTCAGAGCAGGAATTCTCACTGGTGCCTTTATTAATAATCATCCACAAGTAAAATTACGGACCTCCTGTGAATTCACTGAAACAAACTATACAGATGAAATGTGTTGATTTATATGAAGTATTTCACCCACATTATATTCTACTGTTGAATTTTCTCAAATTTGATATAAAGATGTCGTATGTCCAGGCTGCAAAACCCCACTGCAAAAGTATGCACAGTGATAGTCTAAACATTGCTTTCTTTCATACTTTCATACCTATTCAGACAGTTGAGCTAGACCCAGTTGGCTGGAGTTGCCAGTATTAAACTAATGCTAGCAGAGAAATTTATTTTTAAAAACCACACACATTTCTAACTGAAGAAATTCAACTAGCTATAGATTTGTTTCTCATAGAATTGTTATCCACTGTAAAACATTCTATTTCCCTCATAGAACATATATCAGAACAAATGCATTTTTATAGAACAATGTTATCCGCTCTTGAATAACATTCAGTTGTAGTGTTCATATTAGATGCCGGTGGTAATGCTGATCGTAGCTCCATGAAAATGGCTCTCCAGGTTCATCTGATTCAGAGAATAGAACAAAACTGTCTTCTCCCCAACTCTGGCTTTGTTGTCCTTGGTGCCCAGTACATCTGAGTGCTGGAAATACCAGAGAGTGTTGGCCCAACATATTTCTTATGGTGTAGTTTGCTTACTTAAGAGCCTTTGGCTTAACTTTCCTATATAATTTATAAGTGATGCAGCTATATCAACAGTAGTCTATACCAGCCTGCCCCCAACATGCTATAAAAAGTCCACGGCCCACCTGTGCCAGAACAACTGTTTTTCTGATTATCCAGTAGATTAAAATATGTATTAAATTGATAGTTATACAGTTAAGCACACACACACACACACATATATATATATATAATATAAAAAGGAAAGGATAATATAGGTAAAAAAAATTTAAAAAACCCTATTATTATTTTTGTTTTACTTAGTGTGAAACTTGGTGGTGGGGCCAATCAACAATTCTGTCAAGACATAGGGGTATCTTCGACAAGCACACAGATATATCACGGTCAATGTTCATACTGGCTTGGTACTGTGTTTTCACTGATGCCATGGCTGAAAATCCAGCTCCGCATAAGAAGGCGGTACTAAATGGTATCAAAACATTCAGCGCTGCAGAAGGAGCAGTGATGTATTCACCAAAACACTCACACCAAAATGTCTCCAGTGTCACCTCATTGAACCGGGAGCTGTCCGATGAAAGGTCACTTAGCTCTTCTAACAGCTTTGATGGGACAGTGGATGGACGTTTAGCTTTAAAGTTCTCACTAAAGGGTTTGTAGTCCACATGTGTGTAGTGTCTTGTTCCGTTGGGAGTTCAGGAAAATAAGCATTAACTTTGTTAAGCAGACCAGACAGAAGGGCTGCTAGCTGAGGTTTAATTACATCAAAGTCAATGTTTCATTATTGAATGAAAGCACATAAGAGCTCACACATACCAGAAAGGCCCCCAACGACACCAAATTTCTAGAGTTGTAGTTTTCTTTTGAATGCCTCAATTCTTTCACACTGGGCAATAAAATTAGTGCTCCCACCTTGCGTAGTTTTATACAGCTTATTAGACTGAATACTTATTATACTGAATATGTCTGCGCGGTAACCCAGTTTTGCCAGCCACACATCATTTTTCAGACTTTGTCAAGTTCAGGTTTCTTATCAGCTAAGAAAGTGCATATCTCTTCCTTGAGATTAAATATACAGGTAAGCATTCTGCCTCGAGATAGCCATCTCACCTCTGCATGCATGAGCGAGGAATGGTGCTCTGTACCCATTTCTTCACAAAGTGAAGCAAAACATCTTGAGTTTGTTGCTCTGGATTTAATAAAATGAATGAGCGTTACCGCTGTGTTCAGAACACTGTGAAGACCTGGTTCAATATCTTTCACAGCAAGTGCCTCTTGGTGTAAAAAGCCGTGTGTCCAAATAGGGCGAGGTGCGACGGCTTTTATTTTTTGCACAATGCCAGAATGCTTTCCGATCATTGCTGTGGCTCCATCAGTACAGACTCCCCCATGCAATTAGTCCAGCTGATTTCTGCTGAAATCATAAAATCATCTAACAGTCTGGAAATGCTATCCGACTTTGTTGCCATGTGGGACTCTTTGCAAAACAAAAAATTTTCCTTTATTTCCTTATTCCACACATGCCGAACATAGGCAAGTAAATGGGACATTTTTGAAATGTTTTGAAATGCTGTACAGCAAAATCATTGTCACACAGCCGAACTATGTCTTCTGACAGAGAAGTGATCCGTCATTTGACAGCATGATTTGGCATCAGTATTTTTGCCAGTAACTTGGCCTTCTTCTCCAAACACTTCCTTTGTGACAAACACCTACAAGATCTCTATCAAGCATTCTTACAACTACAATACCCACCTGCTGAAGTGAAGAAACAGATTGACAGAGCCAGACGAGTACCCAGAAGTCACCTACTCCAGGACAGGCCCAACAAAGAAAGTAACAGAACGCCACTAACCGTCACCTTCAGCCCCCAACTAAAACCTCTCCAGCGCATCATCAAGGATCTGCAACCTATCCTGAAGGACGATCCCTCACTCTCACAGATCTTGGGAGACAGGCCAGTCCTCGCTTACAGACAACACCCAAATCTGAAGCAAATACTCATCAGCAACCACACACCACACAACAAAAAAACTAACCCAGGAACCTATCCTTGCAACAAAGCCCGTTGCCAACTCTGTCCACATATCTATTCAGGGAATACCATCATAGGACCTAATCACATCAGCCAGACCAACAGGGGCTCGTTCACCTGCACATCTACCAATGTGATACATGCCGTCATGTGCCAGCAATGTCCCTCTGCCATGTACATTGGCCAAACCGGACAGTCTCTACGCAAAAGAATAAATGGACACAAATCAGACGTCAAGAATTATAACGTTCAAAAAACAGTCGGAGAACACTTCAACCTCCTTGGTCACTCAATTACAGCCTTCAAAGTCGCAATACTCCAACAAAAAAACTTCAAAAACAGACTCCAACAAGAAACTGCAGAATTGGAATTAATTTGCAAACTTGACACCATTAAATTAGGCTTGAATAAAGACTGGGAGTGGATGGGTCATTACATAAAGTAAAACCTATTTCCCCATGCTAATTTTTTCCCGTACTGTTACTCACACTTTCTTGTCAACTGTTGGAAACGGGCCATCCTGATTATCACTACAAAAGTTTTTTTTACTCCTGCCCACCTTAACTGATTACTCTTGTTATAGTTGGTATGGCAACACCCATTTTTTTTTCATTTCCTCTGTGTATATATATCTTCCTACTGTATTTTCCACTGTATGCATCCGATGAAGTGGGTTTTAGCCCATGAAAGCTTATGCTCAAATAAATTTGTTAGTCTCTAAGGTGCCACAAGTACTCCTCATTCTTTTTTTCTTTTTTTTTTTTGGGTGTGATTTTAGTGTACACAGCATTATCAAAGTTTCAGCAATTTTATGAATTTTTTTTTGCTTTAGCAATTTTCTGTACCACTATGTAGGATGACCTTACAAGTTTTTTATCCCAGTAGTTGTGGATTTCTTTACTACTTTAGCATCAAGCAGTTCCTTGGTCTTTCGCACAAAAAATGAATGTTGGTTGTCCTTATAAATTTCATGTTTTGTAATTAAGGGTTTCAAACATTCATTGGACTGTACATGGAAACAAATTACACACTGCGGTTGAGGTACATATCCACTTCCAGAACAAATAAAACTGAAAGTCAAATAGCTGTCTTTGTATTTCCTAAATTTTGCAAAGGCTCATAACAGCTTTGTTTCTCACTCATACCACCTCCTCAGTGTTCTTCAGTCCTTACTGTGGTTGAACTTGTTGAAGGAAATTCAATATCATCGCTCTGTGGGTTTTGGTGTTTTTAAGCTGACGGCTAAATTAAGAATTTATCCATATCTGATATTTATTGGTTGTGTTTACAATGATTTTCCCTGCGCTGTGTAACTTCTTGTGCTCCTGCTGAAATAGCTCCTTTACAATAGATGTCAACGGAGAACATACTGTGTAACCTGAGAATGTGAATATGTTAGTTTCTGTGCGTGTTTAGACAAACTGAAGCCAATAGGTTTCAGCATATCATACAGGAAAATTAACATGCTTTCTGGTTAAAAATAAAAAAAACAATGTGTCGAAGTAGTGCAAGGTGTAACAGCTTTTATTTTTGTATGCTCTTTGGTTTATTTTGGCGGGGCCCCGAAACCTCCTTGCAGCTCCCAAGGAGGCTGCCCCCAGCCCCTGTTGAGAACCACAGGTCTATAACAAATTAAGTATCCATCTTGTTTTCTGAAGCGTGCTCTTCTAAAGATCAGATCACACAAACTCTTTAATTTTTTTTAAAAATGAGAAATGTTTCTCTTTGTCTTTACAGTACATTAATCTACCCCGCTTAATTCCAGCTCCATGCTTCCCCCATGTATCAATTAAACACAATGCAATCTGTGCATTGCTTAGGGTATGTATTTACACACACACACTATACAGATAAAATAAATCAAGAAGAAATTCCCTTAGGCAACTGCTGCCCCCTTGTTCCCCACAGATTTAGTGTATCGCAATAAATGTCAATACAAATAGTTAAATATTAGTTCATTTCTTGCAGGCACTGTTTAATGTAGCCACACAGTCCCTCTCTAATTCCTGCAGAAGGGACAGTTAGCTGCTCAGCAGAAACAGACAGCACAGTTTGTGGTGCCATGGCAGGAGGCCCACCAGGGATGGTGGCCTGGTGTTTGGTTTCCAGTGTGGGAAACCTGCCTACAAGGCTTGCATGCCCTAGGTGGCAGTGGGCACTAAACTGTCATTTGTGCCTTTGAAAAATGCAGGTGGGCTGGCAAGACAAAGGAGACCTCAGCAGATGAACAAGGCTCCCCCTTAGTGGAATAAGAACGAGGAGTACTTGTGGCACCTTAGAGACTAACACATTTATTTGGGCATAAGCTTTCGTGGGCTACAGCCCACTTCATTGGATGCATGCAGTAGAAAATACAGTAGGAAGATATATATATACACAGAGAACATGAAAAAATGGGTGTTGCCATACCAACTCTAACAAGACTAATCAATTAAGGTGGGCTATTATCAGCAGGAGAAAAAAAAACTTTTGTAGTGATAATCAGGAATGTTATTCTTCTGAGGTAAGAATTCTGCACTCCCTGTGTTTCAGCTAGACACTCTCCAGTGAGGGTGCTCCAGCAGGCTAACCAAATACATACACTGCCCGTGGCCTGGCTCCTAAGTGAAATCCTCGGGGTAGAGACAGTGGCTCTACCCTGTGGGCACAACTTTGGCTGTGCCCGAATCATCCAGTGGTTGGGGTAGGGGGAATCAGATGCAAACTTCTCCTGCTCTCAGTGCACAGAAACTGCCCAGCAGAGAAACCTCAGGGCAAACAGGAAGCTGGAGGATGTTGTAGAAATGGCCAAAGATTTGAGTTTGCAGGCATCAATAATAATAGGAGATGAGAGCGTGTGAGAGGTTCTGAAACTGTTCTGAGAACCAACAACTACCTTGTTCGATCTGCAGAGAATCCTGGGATCACAGAGTTCGCTCCTTCTGTGCCGTAGAGGAGGCTGTTCAGGATACAACAAACAAATTCAAACCTGACTTTGAAAGAAGAGAGCGAAAAGTTCCTGGGATTTAAAGTGATTGGAGGGTGGAGAAGCCCAGAGTGTTTGGAAAAAACAGAAACTGAGAGGCAGAAGATTGTGTCTGAATTAGATCAATTGTGCCAGTTTCTGGAGGGACAAGAGCAGCAGCTCCTGGCCTGGCTGGGAGAGCTGGACAAGGAGATTGAACGAGAAGGAAAATGTAACCAAACTCTCGGAGAGGTCCCAACCTGGTGATCTGATTAGTAAGATAGATGGGAACTGTGAGCAGCCATCTAGTAAATTCCTGCAGGAGATCAAACGCCTTGAGCAAGTGTGAGAAAGCAAAGTTCAAGAAGCCGGTAGGGATTGCTTCTGAGCTGAAAAAGAGACTCAGATTTCTCAGAGAAATATTGCTCTAAAGATGGATCTGAGGAAATTCAAAGTTCCAAGAAGGGATCTAGAAAAGGAAACCATCTATCCGTGATTTATACGGAGACGAGCTTGGCCCATTTAGCTGCTAATGCAAAACCCATCTAAACAGTAATGAATTACATACTTGGGCAAATCACTTAATCTCGTTGTGCCGCAATTCCCCACCCGAGAAACAAAAATTATAGCACTTCCCTGCTTCTCATGGGTGTTAGGAGTATAAACACATTAATGATTGTGAGGCACTCAGATTCTGTGGCAAGAGGCCATTTAAGTGCCATACATGGATTTATTTGCAAACTGAAGGAAGAAGACAGTACAAGAAGGGGGTTGGTGGTGTGAGTTCCCTCCCTGCCCCCCAAAAAACAACAAAGAATCCCTCTACGATGTTTATAATCATCATTTTGACTTGTTAACTCCCGTGTACTCCTCTTCTCATTCCTATGTGATCATTTCAGCTTGAAAAGTCAGCCTTTATTCTTTTTAAATAGTCACTTTTTAAAATCAATTCTCACGTGCAATGCATTTTTTAAATATCACCTTAAAACCCTTCCAACTTCTTTGTATAATGTTTATCAAATATAAAAATGTACACATTTATAGAAAGACAATTGCTATACATTCTTTAAATGATTAAAAAGAAAAATCAGCCTCATTAAGGCTCATTAATTAAGGAATTGTTATTTACTCCTTCTCATAACACAATACCTAGGGGTCACTAAATGAAATTAATAGGCAGCAGGTTTAAAACAAACAAAAGGAAGTATTTTTCACACAACGCACAGTCAACCTGTGGAACTCCTTGCCAGAGGATGTTGTGAAGGCCAAGACTATAAAAGGGTTAAAAAAAGAACTAGATACATTCATGGAGGACAGGTCGATCAATGGCTATTAGCCAGGACGGTCAGAGATGGTGTCCCTAGCCTCTGTTTGCCAGAAGCTGGGAATGAGTGACAGGGGATGGATCACTTCATGATTACCTGTTCTGTTCATTCCCTCTGGGGCACCTGGCATTGGCCACTGTCGGAAACAGGATATTGGGCTAGATGGACCTTTGGTCTGACCCAGTATGACCCAGATTGACCTTTGGTCTGGCCCAGTATGTTCTATAGTAAACGTCATTTATTTTGCAAAGAGATAAAAACGTCTGGTTGATGAAGCTCAATCAGGTGTTTCCTGCAAAGAATCCTAGGCCTCACGGTTTTACCCACTGTGGGTGTATAGCCAAAAAATTAGTAAAAGCTAATATGGCTACAAACACCATGAAAAATATCTATTTTAACAGCCATTGGAGGCTTATTTTTAAAAATATCAGGCAGATTTTTATGACTCTGCTAAACTGGAGAGCTAATGACCAAAAGTGGTCTGAGCACAGCTCCTCTTCCATTCAGTAACTTTGCTTCTGAAACTTGTTGTTTGTAGGTATATTAGAAGAAGTGTGATTGCCGTTTCATCTCCCAAGCTCACATCCCCCAAATGAGAGACACAGAGATAACTAACAGGAACGCTAATGGACATTCATAGCAGTGTTGGGTTTTTTTTAATGGGGGTGACTTATTTTTTATTTGTTAACAAAAGGGTTCCCAGGGCAGATGGCTGTCCTCTTTAAGCATCCTTGTCCTGCAAAGGGGACCTGGTGTTGCATAGCCTGTATGTGGGGGGGAAGAGGTGAGCAGAGGGGTTCCCATAGCGACTACCTAGATGAGGAGCCGCTTGGTGGCTTCTTCCTGCCATTTCAGGATTTCCTCCTGCGGGTGCTACCATGCCATCTCTCTCTTTTTGGGCACCCTGGCCAGTGAGTTCATCTCCTCCCTCTCACGACCCAAAGGGAAGAGCAGCTCCCTAGCATGTGGCCTCACTGGCTCCCATTACAGCCATGCCTGGACCAGTTCTGAGGGGATGGGAGGTGGGCAAGTTGTTGGGGCTGCATTTGGAAAAGGTTGGGGAGCCAGCTTGATGTGATGGGTGGCAGGTGACCCCTGGCCTTTGGCTCTGAGATGGGGTCTTTGGCATGTGGCTCAGCACATCTGGGTTCCTCCTGTGGTTCCACCACTGGCCATTGGTCACAGCATCCCTCATTTGGGGAGGCCTCATTTACCGTGCCAGCAGGAAGCTACATCAGTTTGCGCTGCCACGAAGTTAAATGTTCCTACACATTGGGATGCCTCCTATCCTTGGCTGCTTCTTCCCCACTAGACTCCTCACTTCCATCTTCTCTCCCACTCTGGTGTGCATGTGTGTGTTGTACAGGAGCCAAGAACCTTTCCTAATCTTGACCAACTGACACACTGAAAACTGAATTCAAAATGGCTGCTCTAGGACTTCCTCTTCCAGTTTGAAGTGTCAAAACAAAACATTATGATCGGAAATGGCTAAATATTCCATTTTGACTTTCACGATTCTAAACTCTTCAGAATATTTTCTTCTGCATTTTTTTTCACACTTTGGCTTTTTCTGTTCAGAGTCAAAGAAGGGAAACTACTTTTGAAATGTCAAAATTTTCCATCGGACAGAAATCCCACCTCCCGACCAACTCTACTTATCAGTGCTTGGAGGGCAGCCTGCTTGGTGTGAGTAGGCAGAAAGTCTCTTTGAGAGTGACTACCCACGTGTGTTTCAAAATGCAGGAGCTGCTGCACCTTCTCTGGAGGAAATGTCTGCGGAGACGCACTTGTGATGCCGGAGAGAAAGCTGTGACATTTTTGTCTTTGAAGTATCAGCAGGGGCCACTCGCAGAGAAACCATAATAGACTTTAATTCTGCCTTATTTATATCCAGGCTGCCACTGACTGGTTACCAGGCTGCAAGAAAAAAGCTTTTCAATTTTTGTAAGAACCTCTGATTTTTCTCCTGCTGGGAGCAGCTTAATTACCAACCCTGAACTACTTCAAAGGCAGAATCACCTGCCATGGGGCTGAGGCTGGCACTGGAAGTGCATTTTCCAGCTGACTTTGGAGATTTGGGGCACTGGAAATGTTTATTCATTATCAATGATTTTTTTTTAAAGAAAGTAATAAATAATCTTAGACTTTTTCTCTGCCCTTCTCTGGCTTGGGAAAATCAATCCAGAGGGAGCTGATTGTAGCTAGCGTATTCTGACCTGTGATTCCGCTCCCTCAAGCCAGCGCAGATGGAGTCTTACTTGTAGCCCGAAAGTATTGAATGCATGGGTCAGCCAGTGCCAACTCCTCCTAGAATATGTGGGGCTGGAGGGTATGCTGTCTAGCACTGGAATGGAAGAACTCTAGCACAGGGGAGTGAGGGCCAGGTGCACTTGAGTTCTAATCATAGTTCTGACAGTGACTTTTCCTGTCACTGTGAGCAAATTGACGACTATTCTCCAGCTGTAAAATGGGGATAAAACCTAACCGTACCTCAGTGGTGTGCCGTGAGGCAGCAGCAGAATCCAATATGAAAGTACCTGTGAGGGGGGAAATTGGTTTGGAATGGGGTTTGAAAGTATTGCCCACCACAAGAAATTACAAATCACACGTCAGACTTCCCCCAAAATCATGTGGTTGAAAGAAAAAAAACAAATGATGGGTTTTTTTAGTCTGTCTTTTGACCTCAGCTCCTGCCTGTTCCTCTGCTGATGTATGTGTGTGTGAGAGAGAATTTCAGGTTTAAAAGTCAACCTGTAATGTATGCAGAAACACATGCCTCTACATGACTGCTCGGAGGGAGACTTCACTTACCCTCTCCTCACCCCTGAGGTAGGGGAACTGTGAGGGGCTTTCCCTTTGCCCCTGCCCTGGTTCTTGTCATGCAGACAGAAAGCAAAAGACCAGAATTCTGAAGTGGCAGGCAATGCGATGTTTATTGAGGTTAGTTTCAAACAAGCATATCCATATCAGAGCCTTTTTCCTAGTGTCCCTGTTCCCACCTCCTCCTTCTTAGTGGGCATAATTATACCTGTATTGCACACCCTTGGTCCCACCTCTTACAATTTATGGTCATGCTCTGTTTTGAGGGGTCATGAGTCTGGGGGCTTGGTACCACCTCTTTGGTATCCCATGTGAAGAGTAGGGAGTAAGGTTGTGCTTCGGTCAGGGATGGACATTTCTTTGGCTTTTAGTGTGTCTTATGCCTTCCCCCTCCAACTCACTTGCCCCTCCTAACTGGTTGCTTGACCTTGGCTTGAGAACAGAGCCAGGCAGCCTTCCGGTGTGTCCTCATATTTACACTCCCACCATACCTAGTAACACTTTAACTCTCTTTCTTATCTTTTCTCATTATACTAACGAACGTATCTGGCTGAGCAGAAGCAACACACACAGTGTCTTTGTTCTTTGTTCACACATATTGGTATAAGATATAAGAGTATCAAAAATCAAACCCAAAATTCTACCTCAGGCTAACAAACAGGCCTACATACTACCAGGAACTACCATCCATTTCCTGTTACTGTCTTGACCCAGCAGCAACTCTACTCTGCCCGAGAACTTCTCTACCTGGAAGCACCACTTCTCTTGCCTCTCCCCCTCCCTTACCTCCCACTGCCTCATGGTTTCTGCTGTGCCCAGGGCCCAGCAGCACCATATCCCTGCCTCCTGCTGCCCCAGGATCCTCTCTCCCATCTAGGGCCATACTCTCAAGGCAAGGCGCAGTGGCAGGGTAGGTCTGTGTCCTCAGCCCCAAGGCTGTTGCACAGAGCTCTGCCCAGTCCTGAAAATCAAGGGATTGGAGGAGCTTATTGGATCATTGCGACAGCTCTTCCTGCCAGTACCAATATCCTGTGACTCATGATTGATTCATGAGAATTGGCAATACGGCCTTTCCCTGACTGGGTGGAATGGGCTCCTTTTACCTACCCTACCACCATTCTATCCCCAACATCTCCCACCCCATAAATGCCTCTGCACCCCCCTCTCCTGCTCCCCCTTGCTCTTCACATCCATCTTTCAACGTGTATCTCCTGCTCCTCTCAGTCCTCCCTCTGTCCTGTCTAGCCCCATGAACCATGGAATGGCAGCCATTTTGCCTTTGCACCTGGCTTCAATTTAATTGAAAACACTGGGAGGTGGCAGCCAATTTTAAAGTCAGCCTGACTTCCACATGCAAATAGACTGTAGGGAAATGGTGGCATCTTGCTGGCATCAGCCCCCTTGACCGTAATAGGAGAAGGGCAACAAAGATGATCAAGGGTATGGAACGGCAGCCATAAAAGAAGAGGCTAAAAAGATTAGGGCTGTTAATCTTACAAAAGAGATGACTAAGAGGGGATATGATAGAGGTCTAAAATCACATGAAGGGTGTGGAGAAAGGGAATAGAGAAGTGTTATTTACTGTTTCTCACAATACAAAAACCAGCAGTCACCTGATTAAATTAATAGGTAGCAGGTTTAATACAAACAAAAGGAAGTTATTTTCTACACAGCGCACAGTCAACCTGTGGAATTTGTTTCCATTGGACGTTATGAAGGTGAAAAGTATAACTGGGTTCAAAAAAGAACTAGATACATTCAAGGTGGATAGGTCCATCAATGGCTATTAGCCAAAATGGTCAGTGATGTAACCCCATGGTCCAGGTGACCCTAAGCCTCCAAATGCCCAAAGCTGGGACTAGATGACAGGGAATACATCACTCAAACTTTCCCCATTCTGTTCATTCCCTCTGAAGTATCTGGTGTCATCAGATGTTCAGCTGTGTGTGTGTGTTCTCCCTGTGTGCCATCCCAGCTCTGCGCAGACAGCTGGCAGAGCAGACCTTGAGTGACCTGCCCAATGACCACAAGATCCGTTAAGGCACGAAGGCACCCAGCCAGATTTATCATCAACGAAGCACAGTCCTAGTTCCCCATATTAATGTCTCCAGTTATACTAGCACATGTATGTCTGTGACAATGGATGTAGCTCAGTGAATGGCTGGACTTTGTATTTCCCCCTTGGCTGGCCAAAGACACTTCCTTTGAGATACATTTTGCCACCCATTGTCACCCATTGCCTTGTACATATTGGTTTAATCCACACATTTTTATTAATTATGCTGTTACTTTAACCTTATTTTTAGAATGGTGTTTCTGTTATCTTTGAGGAATGTGCTGGTATTAAGGTGTTTTGGTACTGTCTTTTAAAAATATGTTTGCATATATATTCTTGTACCTAGCACTACTTAAAAATGTGTGTTTTTGCAGTTTTAGCCCTGTTTTTGCCAGATTTTGTTAGCAAGGCCTGCCTCTTGCTCACAACTTAACTTTGCTTTATATTAGCAAAGTTGTAACTACTTTAGCCCAGGCCTCAGGTCTCATACCAGTCCTCTAATACATGGGCTTATGTTTCAGGCCCTCTTCCTACTACATCTGGCACTGGCCACTGCCAGAAGACAGGATACTGGGGTAGATGGACCATTGATATGACCCAGTATAGCTGTTCTAATGAGCTGTTAGCCACTTTGAATAAGGAACAATTTGTGAGTTGGCAGCCTTTCATAATGTTTTCATGTGACAAGTAAAAATACCCCCAAATAGTTAGAATTGTGATGAAATTGTGAGACCTGGCACTACTGAGGTTCTTGCTCTACCTAGAGGTCTGTAGCTAGCGAGCATCACCATAAATGCCTGTTCATGCTTACCCACCCTGTATAACTGCAGTGACCTGGAGGGACCAATGGTCAGGAATGAGGGCCTGCAGCTAAGGCTGGGATCAGCTGGTTCTCAACCAGTGGTACGTGTACTCCTGGGGGTACTTAGAGGTCTTCCAGGGTGTACATCAACCCATCTAGATATTTCCCTAGTTTTACAACAGTACATAAAAAGCACTAGCCAAGTCAGTACAAACTCAAATTTCATACAGACAACGGCTTGTTTATACTGCTCTATATACTATACACTGAGATGTAAGTACAATATTTATATTCCAATTGATTTATTTTATAATTATAAGGTAAAAATGAGAAAGGAAGCAATGTTTCAGTAAGAGTGAGCTGTGACACTTTTCTATTTTTATGTCTGATTTTGTAAGCAAGTAGTTTTTAAGTGAGGTGAAACTTGGGGGTACGCAAGACAAATCAGACTCCTGCAACGGGTACAATAGTCTGGGAAGATTGAGAACCACTGAGCTAGTTAACCACAGCTGAAACCACTGATCTGCCAGATTGACTTTATTGGCTGTGCGGCGTTGCCAGGACTGCTCTTAAACCCAGCAGTTTCCCGTGGGCAGTGGCTACTCAACGCTTACACCTGGAGCTCAGTTCACCCGAGTTCCCTTGTTTTTTGTTTACCTACTTCATGCTCTTTGCACTGTCTTCACCCTCAGTTGCTCATGTTCAGCTCTCGGTTAAGTTGATTTGCCATGCAGTCTTCTTGTCTGCCTAGCCACCGCATTTCTCTTCCCTTCTATCTTCCTGCTAGCATTCTGTCACCTGCACTCATACGCAAGCGATGCAGTCCTGAACTTTATCGTGCACCACTGAGCCATGAAACAAATAGAAGATACGTTTCAATTAGAGTTAGAAACACGGCTCCCAATAGAGATGGGCCTAACTGGGCCAGTAAACGTCAAGTATCATTGAATTTTTAGGAGATGGGAAAGCTGCAGGCTTAACACACTGAGGGTCGAGAGCTATTTTTTGGTGGCTGGTCTTGTAATACAACTCTATGGATTATTATTATTTTGTATTACACTAGTTGCATGGGTTGTTGCATCTTCTTCTGGGAAAGACACCTGAAAAATTGCTGTCTTACTGCTTCATCACAGCATCATCTCTACGAAGTGGAAACAGTCGTCACTACTGAATATTGTGTCCGTAATATTTCACCTGTGTCATGAAGAGTTGGAATTCCCTTTCCCAAAGATACAGAAGAGATGTGGTGAGAGCAAAGGATAACAGATACATCTTTTGTTCTGGCTTTATGTTGCTCTTTTTGGAGTAAGGAAATCACAAACCTTATAAACAATGAAACTGGATTGCAGTAATACTAAATAATACAATATATAGTCTTTTTTTTAAATATTTTATGTATTAGTGTATCCAATAAATTGCTGCAGTAATGTTTCTGCAGTGCTAACTTTACAATCAAAGAATAGGTTTGGCCTACATGCAAATTCTGATATATAAACTGCCCTTCAGAAGTCTGTAATGCGAGGGTGGTGGCCAGCTAATAAGGTAGTAGTTTAACAATTTCTCCCATTATTCATAGATTTGTAAGGCCTGAGGGAGACCAGTATGATTATCTAGTTTGACCTCCTGCATAACACGGGTCATAGACTTCACCCAGCAATTCCTGAAGTGGGCGGAATTATATTTTCATGGGACTTTGAAAATGTAACCCAAATGTCTAAATCACAGGATAAAATTGCAGCTAAGAGCATCCGTGATACTTATCTTCATTGTTTTAAGAAAGTAGAAGACTGCAAATGGATTGAATATAGGAGAGAAGTTCACGAGGAGGAGGGAATTAGCAGCTTTGGAATTTATGTCTTATGCTTTGAAAGATGAGAGAGACTTTAATGGGATTTTTGTCTTTGGCCTGGAAACTTTAAGGCTTTGTCTACACTAACACTTTTGTCGGCAAAACTTTTGTCAGTCAGGGGTGTGAAAAAACACACTGACACACATAAGTTTTGCCGACAAAAGTACTGGTCTGGACAGCGCTAGGTTGGTGGGAGATAGCAGTACAGCTGTGCTGCTGTACGGTCCGTCGTGTAGACATAACCTTGGACTAATACTCATGCTGCACGTATAGGCAGGCATGATGTACTCTTGTTTGAAAAGGACTGTACTGTTCTAGTATGTGCAAGACTTCTTCCTATTCCTACCTATCTTTCCCCTCCATTATCTCCAGGAAACAGGAAGAAAATAGATATTGGAACCAAACTTTGAAAGCTTGTAGGGGGCCTGCTGGCCCTAGGATGATGATGTCACCACATCTGAATAATGGGTTTGCATTCAGGAACATGACACCTGAATTCAAAGTGGAGCAAGAGAGGGCTGATACAAAGCAGCTAGCAACAAGCCCTGAGTACCAGAGAGTGCAGAGTTGGGCTCTCATAGGCAGGGGATTATGGAATCTGGACTTGCCTGAAGCACAGTCTCTGAGGCTGTTCTCTGTATAAGGGATGGAGGAAAGGGAGGTGTGTGTGCATTCTTCACCAGCCATTTGGCTACCACACAATGCTCCCTCTAGCATGCTAGCGCTGCCTCCTCTCTATCACTTTTTCAGCCCCATATAGTAGGTGGGGGGCCCTGCACTCCCCAAAGTGAGCAAAGGAAGTGTGAGGATTTCTGGTATGCACTCTCCTGGAGTAGCATTACACATGGGAGGGGGTTGCTTAGTCCGACAAGGAAAACACGTCTGAGAGTGGGTGAGAATGTTCTCTTTCTGGAGCAGATTATTAAAAGGCAAATAAGATGACCATGTACAGTTTTCACTGAGGATGAATGGTTACTATGGCAGCACCCGGCCAGTAGCACTGCTCCTGAAGAGTTTAGGCTCTCCGTGTTCTCACTAATGCAGGTGTTTACAAGATGTTTGTGACGTGAGGCTTAGCATTGGCACTGGGGAGCAGGGATTTCAGATCTCAGTGGGGTGTCGGGCTGTTAGGTGGCATCCTTTAAAATGTGTGGCAAGACACAGTGCTACCTACATCTGTTTTTAACGGGCACTCTTAGTGTTCCTTATTGGTCCGGTTGGGTGCTGCAAGCTAAGCAGGACCCAGGACTGGACATGAGGCAGCATTAATTGCAATAAGTGGGATGGTGTCCACAATCTTTTGTCACTGCCTTTTTTCACTGTGCCTTTCATCGTTAGCTGCTTGCATATCAGCCATCCACTGAGCAGTGGGGAGACTAGAGTAAGGGAACAATGACACAAACGTTATCTTTGATTTCTGCTTTAATGTAACCAAAAGATTAATGGCCAGTCAGGCAACATTCTTCCTGTACGAATCCTGTCCGTACCAGATTCGTATAACTCTTCTGCCAGGTGTGGTCGGCAGAAAAAGGGCTGAGTTCAAATATGTAGGGGTTCCTCTGAAAACTAACAAACCCACCAGCTTGAGCCCCCACCCAGAAACCTGGGGGCCCTTAAAAGGAAATACCTCCCTGCTGGCAATCACTGAGTCTGTATAAAACAAGGGAAACTTTATTAAAGAGAAAGGGAACTCAGCATTAATTTGGGAGAACACAGCAATGCTAAATCAACAATATATTTATATAAAGAAGTGGACCATCCCATCAGGTATCTTTGGCAGACTATTGCACCTCATCTCTCCCCTTCCCTCCCCCCGTTGTGAACCTCTAATGAACAAATGCCTCTTTAACACCACATTTTCCTCCCTTCCCTGCCGGTGCACCCCACTCATGGTTTGTAGTCAGTGGTTAGTGAAGTCCCAAAGTCTGGGAGTGCACTGGGGCAGTTCCCTCTCCAATCCTGAGGGGAGGCGTGTTACTGGCTTCTGTGAAGAGATGCTTTGCTACCACCTCTCACTGCGGTGACAGTTTGGCCCGATTCTGAGGCTCCACCACCGAACCCAGCGCTAGTGGTGAGAGGTGGGCTGGGGTGGGAGGTGCCGTACCACCACTTCTGCATTGTCTCTTGCTGCAATGCCATTTCCATGCTGGGTCTGGTCTGGAGGCTCTTGCACCTAACACAGCTGTAGCAGTGTCACTTCTTGTGGTGCCATGTGTGGAGGAGGTCCTTACCAGACTCCACTTAGCTCTAGCACTGTATTGTGAAAGAGGGGTTCAATGGCAGAGTCCTTGCCACCAGGGATTCACTCCTCACCAGAAGGTCCAAGCCCATGCCTGCCTCATTCTAGCTCTTCCTCCAGGTCACCAATAGATGGATGCACAGCGTTGCTCCCTTTTAGAGCCTCAGACCACAGGCTTACATTCTTAAAGGTAACCTGCAACAAAACTTAGGTATTGTTTCCCCTTTTGACCTGAGAGGCTAGGCCAATTTTGGGGTCCCGGGGATGTTCTAGTTGGAAGTAGTAATAGATAGAGTTTGGTGTTTTCTTTGATGCTGCTTTGTTGATTTACAAAGAATGTGCAAAGTCCTGTGTCTCTGAATACAGAAGGAACCATTGGAACCAAGAACAAAAGGAGCAGTTCCTTAGGGCACGTCTTCACTACCCGCCGGATCGGCGGGTAGCAATCGATCTATTGGGGATCGACTTATCGCGTCTAGTGAAGACGCGATAAAATCGATCCCTGATCACTCTGCCGTCGACTCTGGAAATCCACCGCGGCAAGAGGCGGAAGCAGAGTCGACGGCGGCGTGGCAGCGGTCGACTCGCCGCCGTCCTCACAGCCAGGTAAGTCGACCTAAAATACGCAACTTCAGCTACGCTATTCACGTAGCTGAAGTTGCGTATCTTAGGTCGATCCCCCTCCCCCTGTAGTGTAGACCTAGCCTTAGTTTACAGCTGCAAGCCTCTTTAGCCAACAGACCCCAAAGCTCTCTCGCTAGCTTTTTCCAGAGTCAGAACTGCACTCAGAGGCTACTCCTATGCTTCCTTGTTGTAGTTTTTTTTCCCCTCTGACTCTCTCCCTCTCTCTCTCTGTCTTCTTCTCCGAGTCCTCAGTTTTTATGTGTTCTCTCACAGGCCCATACACACCTACCCAAAACATTACTCAGCCTAAAAGTTCCCAGTTGGCCTCACAGACACATTTTGTCTGTTTACAGTTATATTAGTTGAAGGGTGAGTTCACACCTACCAATCTCAAAGGGGTTGTAATCCAACACTTGACAAGGTTTCACCCAGCTCATAACAGTATGTTGAATAAAACAGATTAAAGGAACCGGATGAATTCTTCATTTGGGGCAAATTTGACACAAGCTCCCATCATCTTCATGGCCATCAAGAAGTCTCAGAGGTTCTGTGATGTGGCTGTAGCATTGCTATGCATCATCCATAGAACGTTGTGAACTGATGCAATATTTGAATCTGGGAATAACCCTAGCAAAAAGTGTAAAGTTTTGGTCATACCTATCTGAAATGAGGAAGTTACTCATCCTGTGCAGTAACGATGGTTCTTCGAGATGTGTGTCCCTATGGGTGCTCCACTGTAGGTATATCTGTGCCCCTGCACTTCTAATCAGAGAATGTAGGTAGCAGTGTCTGTTTGGCCCACACATGCACCCTCCCTACCTCAGAGTCTGCCTCGAGACTATCTAGAGTTGCATGGGAAAACTGCCCTCAATTCCTTCTCTACCTCAGAGCCCCTTGTTGACAACTCCAAAGTAGAGAGGAAGAGGGTGAGTTGTGGAGCACCCATAGGGACACACATTTTGAAGAACCACTGTTACTGCGTAAGGTGAATAACTTCCTCTTCTTCCAGTAGGGTCCCTATGGGTTTTCCACGGTAGGTGACTTCACAGCAGTAGCCCCCATGGAGGGCTGGGGCTTCAGAATGGAGTCTATTATTGAAGATAACACTGTGTAACCGAAGATGGTATCAGAGGCTGAGTCTCGAGTAATCGTGTAGTGTTCCACGAAAGTATAGGCAGAGGCCCAGGTTGCTGCCTGCAGATTTCTGAGATGGGGACATCTTTAACAAACATGCCCAAAGTAGAAATGAATCTCCTGGAGTGTATGCGGATTTCTGATGGGGGCAGCAGGTTACCCACATGATAACAGAGGTTAATACAACTGGAGACCCATTTGGAGAGTCTTTGAGCTGATATTGTGCAGCCTTTGAATCTTTCCGTGAATGGGAGGAAGGGTTTAGGAGACTTCCTAAAGTCCTTAGTCCTGTCCATACCATGCTAGGGCTCTCCTAACATAAAGCATCCCTGTTGTCATGATGTGGTTTTGGGGAAAAGGTGGGGAAGTGAATGAGTTGGTTCATATGGAAGGACAGGGTTGCTTTGGGGAGGAATTTCAGGTGTGGCCTCAGGGTGACTGTCTTTAAAAAAGACTGTGAATGCTGGGAGCGCCTTTAATGTGGCTATTCCCCTATTCATCGTGCTGAGATAATAGCCACTAGAAGTGCTGTCTTCTTGGACAGGTGTAGGAGGGAGCAAGTGGCCACAGGTTCAAAGGGTGGCCTAGTTAGAGTTTCCAGAACCAGATTGAGATCCCATGTTGTAGTGGGTGGTCCAATGTGCGGGAAGAGGTTTCCCATGCCCTTGAGGAATCTGAGTGCTGTTGGATGGGCAAATACTGAGCATCCGTCCATCTGATCATGGAAGGCCATTGTGGCCACCAGATGTACTTTAAGCAAGCTAAGAGAGAGACCAATCCTTTTGTGGTCTAGAATATAGTCTAGCCTCAAAGGGAGAGAAGAAGATGTCAGAACTACTTGTTTGGAATTGCACCAAATTTGGAATTGTTTCCACATCTGCACATAGGTGCGATGAATCAACAATTTCCTACTGTGCAGTAAAAGCTCTTTCACCTCCTCAGAGCATTCACTCTCTAAGTGTTGGAACCACGAAGGAGCCAAGCCAGGAGCCAGAGGATCTAGAGATCGGGGTGTAGGAGCCGTCCGTCATTTTGGGAAAGCAGATGAGGAATGGGTCGAAGAAGAATTGGCGGACATATTGCCAGCTGTGCAAGGTATGGGTACCAAAGTTGCTTCAGACATGAGGGAGCAATCAGTATGACTTTCGCTCTCTCTTGCCGTATCCTTAATAGGACCTTTGACATCTGAGAGAACGAGGAAAAGGCGTACAGCAGCTTCCTGCCCCATGGAAAGATGAGAGTGTCCCTTCACTGTTTCCCCACTCTGGCTTTGGAGCTGTAGCAGAGACATTTCTTGCTCCAGTAAGTAGCAAACAGGTCTATTGTTGGGGTTCCGCATAGGTCGAATATACCATGAACCATTGCTGGGTTCATCTCTTATTTGTGGTTGTATAAGAAATTCCAAATGGGACTCTCTACTGTCACATTTTGTGCCCCTGGCAGGTAAGCGGCTGAAATGAGCACATTGTGGCGGAAGCACCAATTCCAAAGTTTCAGTGCTTCCATACAAATGGAAGGTGATCTGGTGCCCCATGGTGAGTTATGTAAAACATGCATGCTATACTGTCTGTCATGACTTTCACGTATCTCTGAGGAGTGGGAGAAAGTGTGCACAGACATTTCTAATGGCTCTTAGTTCCAAAAGATTGATATGGAGAACCGATTCCATGGAAGACCATTGACTTTGCCCGTGACTTTGCGGCTGTTTATGTGAGCTCCCCAGCCTATTAGCAGGGCATCTGATATTAGAATCTGTGTTGCTGGGGGCTGCATGAACGGGATGCCTGCACTGACGTTGGATGGTTCTTTCCACCAGTCCAAGGAGTGTTTGACCCTGGAGGGCATTAACAGTAGCTTGTTTAGCCCATCCTTGTTCAGAGAGTAGGCAGATCTGAGCCATATCTGTAAATATTTCATGTGAAATCGCACATGTGGGGTCACAAGTGTGCATGTCGCCATGTGCCCGAAAAGCTGAAGCAATTCCTGGCCAATGTTTGTGGACTGGCCTGGACTGTCTCTATGAGACTCGCCAGGGTGTTGAACCTATGCAGCAAGAGGAACGCTTTTGCTTGCACTGGGCTGAATTTGGCTCCAGTAAACTCCAGACATTGTACTGGGGTCAAGATCAATTTCTGGGTATTGAGCTGTAGACCCAGTTGCACTAATATGTGCATGGTCCTCTGCCTGGCTTGCTGGGTGTCTTCAAAGGAATGGACCCTGAGAAGGCAGTCGTCCAGGTATTGGTATATAATAATCCCGAATGTTGATAGATGCACCACAGGGAGAATACCCTGCGTGCGAACAAGAGACTGAGTAGGAGCACTCCATTTTGATAGTGGTCCTGCCAAAAGATAAATCAGAGGAATCTCTGGTGGGATGGTCAGATTGACCTGTGGACCTACTCATCTTGTAGGTCAAGGGCTGAGACCCAATCTCCATGCTTCAGAGAAGGCATAATGGCTGCTAGTGTGAACATATTGAACTTTTGCACCTTCACATATCTGTTTAGTGCCCTTAAATCTAGTATGGATCTCCAACCTCCTTTTCTCCTGGGGATCAAGAAATATCTGGAATAAAAACCCTTGCCTCTGAGGTGAGTAGGGACCAGTTCTATGGCCCCTAGGCATAACAGGTGATCTATTTTCTGGGGTAATAGTCTCGCTTTCTCCATACAGCGTAGGTAGCTCTTCGGGCCAGTATTGATTATACAACACTTCCAATTAGTCTCAGTTTCTTATATCCAGTTTTGTCACCTGTCCTGCCTTCAATAGACAACATATGATTTCGCAAATTTCTGCTAAGTTATGAAAAAACTATCTCCTGTGAATTTTCTTGTTGTAAGGTTTTCCTTCACGCAAGTGCACTCCCTGAAACATATCCTCTTCAATGGCATTTTGACACTGCACAGAATATCTCCCTTGCTTCTCTAGCATTGCTTTGAACACCAATATTTGTCGGCAGATAGCGCTGTGAGAATCAATGATTATGCAGTCGTGTTTTTGCAATTTGAGAGATAACTCAGACAATTCCTGCACTGCATCATACATAATACCAAGATTACTGATGAACTGATGTGACGATAACCGCTTGCTTAGATCTGCATAACTCTGGCATGTTGCGCTGTCACAGGAAATGTCTTTAGCTGCCAAATGAAAGTGCTTATTCAGAACTGGATAAGCTTTCCAAACAGCTTCCACCGTTCTAAAGCTTGATGCAACCCATCTAGTGTCTAACACTCAGCCTATTTTGCAAGGTAAATGTCAAGAACTTTTGCACACTCTTTTATTTGTAATCAATTTTTTCCAGATGTGGTATAGTTTGTGTAGCTTGTCTAGCAAGATTTTAAAGTGATTTGTAACTCCCACATCTTTCATAACATCACTGACTGCAAGCTCTGGCCGACAAGCAGAGCACTGCTATGCTATAATATTCAGAAACATGTCTTGCAACCAGCTCACAATGCCAGTATTTTGCCCAAACATCACTGAAACTCCATCAGAAGCAACTGCTACTATGCGCTTGGCAAGAATCATCAGTTACATTAACCTTCCTGAACGCAGACAACAAACTGTTCACCACTCCCCCAGCAGACAGATCACTGAGCTCAACAAGGTCAATAAAAACATTCACAGGAGCCTCCAAACCGTCTAACTGCATCCGCATATACACAATGAGAGCACTTTTTTTTTGTTTAAGGCTGTGGCTTCATCAAGTAAAAGACTCACTTTTGGAGGAAGTGCTATCATTTTGTCAGACAACTTTTTCTTCATTTGAGAGGAAATGTGATTTTGAATGTTAGAGTGTATTACATTGGAATGCAAAATCTGCCCCGTGTCCAATCCATGCAACTGCTGGCAGTCCATTTCTTGTCCAAAGCGCCTGTTGCACTTTGCTTCTTTATAAGCAGTACAGAAGATTCTGGCCTGTCAATATTTGAGCAGAGTGGTCATTTGCAGCTATTTGCACTAATGTGTCCTTCTTTGTCTGCTGTCAAATACCAGAAGCTGCGACATGTGCTTTGGGTTATGCATATTCTCCTATCTTTTTCTGGGATGCTTTCTGTTGCTTGATTTTATCAGTACAACAGGACCTGACACTGGCTTCTATCCATTCTTTTGACAGCTTAATTCCTGCAGATTTTTCAGGACCCAAGTTACTGACTTGCTGATACGCACAACACCCAAGATTTAATCCATTTATGACTAACCAAACGTACTGTCTTTGCGGGGGGATGGGGCGGGGGGGGGATTTTTTTGTTCACGTTTCCATCCTGCAGGATGTAAATCTTTATGAGCTGTGACATGTTGAGCTGTTTCGTCGTCTTTCTTATAGTGCTCCGAATCACAATAATCAAAAGCGCTTTGTATGCAACTTTCGCCTGCAGTTTTGTGAACTTGATTTTCTACTGTACGGCTGACACTGACACGTTAAACAGAAGTACTTGGTAAATCTTCTGGTTATTTTCTGTGGCTTTTATCATCCACCTTTGCGTCCGTTTTCTTCTTTTTTTTTTTTGTAGCTGACTCATTCTCACCTGCGCCCCAGTTAGAAAAATACAACCATATCTTCTTCTGACCTTGCGACATTATCACGAACACGAATTATGTTTCTCACCTCAACAAAAACTATTGGTTGCTGTGTGGAGTGTTGATGCTAGTGCATCATGTAAGCAGCACCACCGTGCTCCAGGGATGTTCCTCTAGCAGCCGAGTGACGTGTGAGTGGATGCAGAATGTTGAGCGGCTGCTGCTTGAATCTCTTACACGCACGAAAGAACTTGCAAAATGGATACAACTTTGGTTGAGAATTTAAAGAAAAACACACCAAAAAAACAGATTTTCTTTTCTTTCGTAACTGATGTGGCAAGCCCACAGATGCCGGGGTTATGAACTGCCAAGCCTAGAAGCGCCAGGGCTCAGCCCTAGCACGCATTAAACCCTGCAATATGCCTTAAAACTTCCTTCCTGTAAGCAGTTTGCATTCCAGGAAGCTGTACCATCTTCCTGTCAATGCGCTTTCATAGATTCTAGGACTGGAAGGGACCTCGAGAGGTCATCGAGTCCAGTCCCCTGCCCGCATGGCAGGACCAAATACTGTCTAGACCATCCCTGATAGACATTTATCTAACCTACTCTTAAATATCTCCAGAGATGGAGATTCCACAACCTCCCTAGGCAATTTATTCCAGTGTTTAACCACCCTGACAGTTAGGAACTTTTTCCTAATGTCCAACCTAGACCTCCCTTGCTGCAGTTTAAACCCATTGCTTCTTGTTCTATCCTTAGAGGCTAAGGTGAACAAGTTTTCTCCCTCCTCCTTATGACACCCTTTTAAATACCTGAAAACTGCTATCATGTCCCCTCTCAGTCTTCTCTTTTCCAAACTAAACAAACCCAATTCTTTCAGCCTTCCTTCATAGGTCATGTTCTCAAGACCTTTAATCATTCTTGTTGCTCTTCTCTGGACCCTTTCCAATTTCTCCACAGTTCTTGCCTTGTAAACGTGCTGGCTATGCAGCCATGGCATTGGCATGTTCCGTACTGTTTTTGTGAGAACAAGTCTTCTCTTCTGTTGGCTTTTTTTGTTGTTTTTTCCAGTCAGAAAAGCCTGGGATTATGAAGATGCTAAAATAAGAAACGAAAAGCGTTTGCACATGAAACAGAATACAGCTCCACCCATGCCTCTGATAATGTTCTCTGTTTGGACGTTTTCATTTGAAAAGAAGGGGTGGGAGACATTGTTTCTGATGTTTGAGCTGCTGCTCAGCATCTGTAAATTGGTCATTGTAATTCTGAGAACAGAATGTATCAAAACAATTTCCATTGTGTGCAAAACGCCTGTTATCAGAGAAGGCCATTCAGTTGGGTCTTGTTTGATGCTAACAGGAGCATTATCCTCTTTATCACTGCTATTCTCACTGCCTTCTGCACGGACACGTGGTAGGAAAAGTGGGTCGTCTCTTTCATCATTATTTTTGTCCTGGATTTCAAGAACACTCGCTTTTCCTTTTGCTGTCTCCCGAGGGAGCAAGTTCATATCCATATATTCACTTTGATTATTATTTTGTGAGGAAAAATGGTTCAGTGTCTTTGGAAGCTGATTCTGAAGTAGTAGCAAAGAAATAATAAATTTGGGTAACTTACTGTGAAGTCCTGTCATTAGCAGCCAGTGACCTACCATTAGCATCTCCACTTAGCGCCCCCAAATTTGCACCCCTGTTGCCAGCAATTGAAAGTCTGAAAAAATGAAACTTTAACTGTGAAAGCTTAAGAAACTGGGACAAGATCAGTGTTAACAGGAGACATACATGATTTTTTGTGTGCTTTTTAGTATTAGTGTGAATATGATCAATATCCCCCTTGTATATTGTGTGTATTTCAAGAATTGGAGGCTCCCTAGGAAATCAGAGGTCAGGGTTGCAGCCGCTCAGTTAATCCAGCCTCAGGTAGTTCAATTTCACCTAGGAGAAGTTAACTCACTGTATAACTTGGAGGCAGTTAATTAGGCAGGGAAGCAGCTAAAGGTTATCTTTCCCGAAGACGTCCGATGACACTTTGAATGTTTCTTAAACTTGTGATGTTCTATTCCAACTTGGCTGATATTATTTTCCTTTACAATCTGAGCGTGACTTGTGCCTGAACTGTATCTTCTGCACTAGATACTCACTCACTCTCTTTCTTTCTTTGGCGGCTGTTTTGCTTCTTGGCGGTTCATGGGGAGCACTAGTAAACTTTACTTTAATGGCACATGTAAGCCAGTGGGCAGATACCTCAGCCAGGGAAGGTAAAACAAAGCCCCAAACTATAGTTAATGTCCTTTCCTCGGGCCTGCTTTAGAAACACAAATGGATGCAAAGCAACTCATAACACTTTGGTCACAACTACCTGAGGACTTTGCAGCAGGCTGACAGCTGGAAGGGGACATGAGACCTCCTCCTGGAGAGGCACCCATGTGGCTGCTTCCCCTGCACTTTTATAGCATACACCATATGTGTATGCAGAAGGTCAGATCAGACCTCTGTGCTGACAGATCCGTTCAGTCGCCTCCAGGATGCTGAGAGGTGGGGCATTCTTTAAAGTCGGTATTGATGTTACCTAGGCAACGCTGACAAAAAATGCTGCCACTAATTTGGCTTCACTAAAAATATTTACATCTGTGAAAAGATGTTTGACGACGGCACAATGGTAGCCTGGTTGCCTGGCATGTTAGCTGCCGTTGCACTGGTGGGAAACATTAATGGTCTGTAAGAATATCTCACTAGCTTTGCAGAGGAGAGATGTATTCCAGTCTAAATGCAGAAGCCAATTAAATCCTGCAGCCTCCTCCTCTGTTGAGAATATAATATTATTTTGGCTGTTTAATTCATTAACAAAAATCTCATTGAGAGAGAATTACGGTTGCAATATAAATAACCTGATCATGAATATCGCATGAATTTAAACTTGCAGGTTAACATTCATTTTGGTTGTATCTGCATTTCACTTCAATTATTTATTATTTTTATAAGCAGTTAAGTCTAATTTGCAGAAGAAATCAGAATTCCTATGTTGCCAATGTCAGTCTGCAGTCACATGTGAATATGTGATTACCTTCTTGAGGTATCGGTGTTGGTACCGAATGTTTGAATATGTTCTCTTGAAATTACCTTTTAGTTAAACAGGTTATAAATTCATGTACACATTGTAGTAAGTCTACTCTGTTTTCTGTTTGAAGTATGTGTTGCAAATTAAATCACTAATTTGCAATGAATTCTGCATTTAAAATGTTGATTTTAGTATACTGTCTATAAGCGAAAACAGTCATATTTTTTCAGTAATAGTAAAATAGCATAAATTGCTTTTTACAGTTATGAGACTTCTAGGAAAAAATAATGCCATTTATTCTCAGGAAAATTCTGATCACAAACCCTTGGTACAATTACTCTAGCAGAAGACACAGACATCACGATGATGTGACTCCTCTTTTCTGAAAATGCAATTGACCCAAAGCTGTGTGATATATTTCACATGGAGTCAAGTCTTAAATGTATATGGAAGAAAAGAGGGGATAGCAGTTGTGTAGAGACAGGGATATTGGTGGGGGGGGGGAGAGGAACTGAAAGGCAGGCATCCTAAAACGGTGAAGAGCTCAGACTTTGCTGTGAGCCCTAAGCAGGAATATTACCCCCGCCTCCCTCCACAACACATACTAATAATTAATAGGGGCCCTCCTTGAGCTCCTCGGGGCCTAAATGATTGCTTAGTCTGTCTATGCCTAGCACCGGCTCTGGCTGTGAGCTCCCTGAATGTAGCAGTATGGAAAACACGAATTGTGTATTTGGATGGAGTGGTACAAATGTAACCTTAGCTGAGCTGACATTTTTGTTTTCCTTTTTGCATTTTCTTGCTTTTGTGGCTGAGGCAGGCATGTTATCTGTATAGCAACCAGAACTCTCAATTTTTTTGTTGTGGATGCATTTTTTTCATAGCTGGTAATCATTCCATATCCTACATATAGGGTACATGAACTGCGTTTTGAATAATTTTCTACATATGATGTTCTTGATCAAAGTGGTTCCCACACTTTTTATAAGGTAACCAACCAATTCCATTTTGTCCTTTTTTGCGACCCACCATTACACACTCTCTCTCTCTCTTTTATATATGTATAAATAAACTATTTGCTATTTTTTAAATCCTGTAACTGTGCAACAGAAATATTGATTTTGTATTAACTTCATAAAACATTACAACAGTGAAATAGAACATGCAGTTAAATCAAAATCAGCCACTAATTCAAACAAGAAAGAAAGAAAGAAAGAAAGAAAATATTACATGTTTGTCACTGTACATTATTAATGAGCAGGATGTCCTTTATTTGCTTTGCACAACCTTTCAATTCTTGGGGCAGTTTTGAAGAGTCAGAGTCTGAGGTAATTCCAACAAGAAGTTTGTTGCATTGTTTGATCTTATTTGCTATCAGCACAGAGGAGCTGGTCTCACACAGACCAGCAAAATGGTGCAAATTAGAGGATTGGGCCAAAAGAAACCTGATGAGGTTCAACAAGGACAAGTGCAGAGTCCTGCACTTACGACCGAAGAATCCCATGCACTGTTACAGACTAGGCTAGGAATGGCTAGGCAGCAGTTCTGCAGAAAAGGACCTAGGGGTTACAGTGGACGAGAAGCTGGATATGAGTCAACAGTGTGCCTTTGTTGCCAAGAAGGCTAACGGCATTTTGGGCCGTATAAGTAAGGGCATTGCCAGCAGATCGAGGGACGTGATCGTTCCCCTCTATTCGACATTGGTGAGGCCTCATCTGGAGTACTGTGTCCAGTTTTGGGCCCCACACTACAAGAAGGATGTGGAAAAATTGGAAAGAGTCCAGGGAGGGCAACAAAAATGATTAGTATCAGAGGGGTAGCCGTGTTAGTCTGAATCTGTAAAAAGCAACAGAGGGTCCTGTGGCACCTTTGAGACTAACAGAAGTACAGAAGTCTTGCATCTGAAGAAGTGAGGTTCTTACCCACGAAAGCTTATGCTCCCAGTACTTCTGTTAGTCTCAAAGGTGCCACAGGACCCTCTGTTGCTTTTTAAAAATGATTAGGGGGCTGGAGCACATAACTTATGAGGAGAGGCTGAGGGAACTGGGATTGTTTAGTCTGCAGAAGAGAAGAATGAGGGGGGATTTGATAGCTGATTTCAACTACCTGAAAGGGGTTTCCAAAGAGGATGGATCTAGACTGTTCTCAGTGGTACCTGATGACAGAACAAGGAATAATGGTCTCAAGTTGCAGTTGGGGAGGTTTAGGTTGGATATTAGGAAAAACTTTTTCACTATGAGGGTTGTGAAGCACTGGAATGGGTTACCTAGGGAGGTGGTGGAATCTCCTTCCTTAGAGGTTTTTAAGGTCAGGCTTGACAAAGCCCTGGCTGGGATGATTTAGTTGGGAATTGGTCCTGCTTTGAGCAGGGGGTTGGACTAGATGACCTCCTGAGGTCCCTTCCAACCCTGACATTCTATGATTCTATGAAAATGGTAAAAAGTACATTTACTGCTTTTTCTGACAATACAGGGTACTCACATCTAACTCCTAGCCAGAAAGTTTCCAATAACTGGGAAGGAAATCTCAATGTCAGAGAACTAGTCAATCAACTCATCTTTGCTTTGCTGTCGGGGGAATGCTGACTTTTTGAGTTTACCGTGAATGGGTCCCAAACCCAGTCATTGTAGTCAGATTCCAATTCAGGGAAGTAACATGAACATTTCTGGTGAAGCGCTGAGTGTGTTATGATGTTTTGTTTGATGCTATCAAACAGAACGTTGTCAGTGCTGTTGAGATATTCTGAAAGAAGTGGAAACATGTCTGCAACTGCATTCTCAATTCATATGTTCCAAACATGAAGTTTCCTCTGGAAAGCTTTTATTTCATCTTGCAAAAGGAGCGTATTGGTATTATTACCCTGCAAAGATAAATTAGCTGTATTTGTTGTGGGAAAGATATTCACAAGCTAAGCAAATCAGGCCATTCAAGCACCATTTCTGAAGCAATCTGGCAAATCCGAGTTAACTCCTGACAGAAACTGCAGCAGTGCATTCCTAAATTCCAAGACATATTTCAAAACTTTGCCATGAGTCAGCTAATGCACTTCTGAATGAAGCATCACAGTATTGTGGCTTGCACCCATCTCAGAACACAAAATAGCAAATAAACATGAACGTGACAAGGTTTGCTAGTTTACTGGGACTCTTAAGAATATTGCGTAATTTTGCATCCATTTGTTTTGTTGCCTGGGCTTTGCAATTGATAATGCACTGCAGTGCCATAGGCTATGGTGTGTAACCTTTCTGCCAGGTGGGTCTGGCCACAACAAAGCCAGGGTTCAATATCTAGGGATTGCTTTTAAGAGTACAAAACATAACTGGCTCAAGCCCCCACCCAGTAATCTGGGAAAATTAAGCACCACTTAAGGGCCAAAATCCATTTATTGTGCATGTAAAATCTTAATTACAGTTTTTGCTAAGAACTTTTCATATCGGCCCAGATGAAGACTAGCTAACAAAGAACAATACATAGCTAAGAGAAAGCTGGGGTAAACAGATAACCTTGTGTATTTCAAGTCAGTGAGTGGAGTCAGCATAACTCCAAATGTAATTGGGTGTCCTTATCGTGAGTTATAGACAAATGAAGCGCTGAGAAAGGCCTCAAATAAGGCCTTAACATAAGTTATGACACCCTCCCCTCACAGATGTATGCCAATCCTAGCCCCCAGAAATGCAAGGGTAAACTTATAAACAATTGTTATTATTAAATACTATTTTTTTGCTTTAAATCTCCAGGAATGTACCTGTTGGTCAACTGGGAGAGCTGGTACCTCATTCCCCTGGACCCCAAAATTAGGATTTAACCTATACACTTTATTAGACATAGATTGGGGGTAATTACCTGGGTGTCAGCAATATGTTAAAGATGGGTGGGAGGCAAGGATAGCTCAGTGGTTTGAGCATTGGCCTGCTAAACCCAGGTTTGTGAGTTCAATCCTTGAGAGGGACACTTGGGGATCTGGGGCAAAATCAGTACTTGATCCTTCTAGTGAAGGCAGGGGGCTGGACTCAATGACCTTTCAGGGTCCCTTCCAGCTCTATGAGATAGGTTAATTTGGGCCATGGGCAGAGCCATTGTGTAACCTTTTAGACCATTGGCTTATCTTGTCAGGCTGCTAGCACCTATCCAGGGGCTTGGAAAACCCATCCCCCATCAGTTCTCTCCACCCAATGAGCACCCTATATAATCTATTGTAATTAATTGTTCTGCAGTGTTTCTGAGCCTGATAACCAAAGTGACACTCTACCAGCGCTGTGCGTAATAAACTCCTGTGCTTGACTCTACACAGTGTGGATTACTGTTCCTTCACCCCGGAAAACATCTAAGGGGCAATATTTCCCCACTCGCAAGCACAGTCTGTGTGTAACAAAAGAAAACGTTTATTAAAAGGGAGAAGGAATTCAGCATTAATTTGGGGAACAATCATGATTCAAAAATGTGTAACCATAAGCAAACACCCACCCCACAGTATGCTGGGCAGTGTCCTTTACCTCAGTTTCCCACCTTATGGTGTGGAAGCCTGACAAAAAATGTCCTGTCAACATGCCACTCCCCTTTCCCACCATGGCACCCCTCTGACAGTTGGTTGTCCTTGGTCAGTGAAGACCCAGAGTTCAGAGGTGCCGTCACTAAGAACTGAAACCCTACGGACTGGATTAAGTGGTGGAGTGGAACCTGAGAATGCAGCCATCACAGAAGTGCCGTGAGCAGCAAGCAACAGCAACAGTAACAGAGGTGGCAGTGAGGGGCAGGAAGTGGCCAGTGGAGGAGGAGAAAACAGGAGCAGCAGTGGCCAAAGGCCGTGGCAAGCTACAGCAGAGATAGCAGCAGCAGTGAACCAACTGCAGAGGCAGCAACGAAGGGGCGGGGGGAGGTGAACCCATGTGAATGCACCTCTGAACTCTGGGTCTTTGCTCACCAAGGACAGACAACTGTGAGTGGGGTGTGGCAGAGAGAAAGGAGAGTGCACATCGGTACAGATGCCCAGGCCGTTTTTTCCAATTTATATTGCTGGCGATTTTCAATTCCTTTAGCAGTTTGAAAATTTCCTTTCCTGTTGCATTTCTCTGCAGAAAAGCATTTCTTCATTGGAGTCACCCTTCTGCTGAAACTGTACAAAGACTCTACTAGTTGGCTTTTTGAAGCCACATCAGTCAGTTCATCCAGTGGTTGCATGTATGTACCATTAACTGTAATGTTGTCAATGAGCTGTATTTTGATAGCACGTAAATTCTTCGGTGTTACACTGAGAGGGATGGTTTTCAGTTTTCGGGTGGCTTCATGACTTCATACCTGTCAATAGCTGCTGGAAGTAGACGTTGTTCTCCAATCGGGTGAGATTTTTTGTCGTTTCACTATCTTGAGTGATACGAGGCAGGATGCTCTCGGTGCCATTGTAGCTTTAAATAAGCAGGCGTTGTTGTTGCATTTTTTCTCGCTGTTTGCATAAAAAGAAATTCACCGATTGATAAAGGTGGATGTCTTATTCAAATGGTGCTGCCATTTCCTTGTCTTCAGCGACTCATTTACTAATACTTTAGAACATATCAGGCACCGTGGGTTTGGATTTTCTATGGGCCGACAAATCCGAAACCAAATTTTAAATAATTCTCATCATACCTCGTGATCAGAGACTTTGGAATTTTTTCCTTTGCTTCTCTGCTAGTGTGTTCACTGTTTGTTTCACTGTGTTGGTGTCACTAGGCACAGCTACCAGGTAACTCGGGGGAGTGGAAGGCCAAAAGTGCCGATGAAGCTCTTCTGCTCTGGGCCTATCTGAACCACAGTGACTCCATCTTGTGAACTTTCACCTACTTCTGTGCCCACTGCTTACATGCTGAAGCAGAAATGTAAGGGTCAGCTTTTCTAGCAGGCAGCTGCTGTAAACAGGCCTTGCAAGGCCAAAAGATAAGCAGACGAATGGGAACTTTTCTAATTGTAACTGCTACAGAAGGGAGGGGTGGGAGGGGTAAGAGGGAGTAACAGAACAAAGGCTTACACAGAAACTGCTTGGAATAGAAAAGGAAAAAATTTATTTGTATGTGCTGCAGTGGATTTGAGACATGCTGGTCTCCTAGTGCCATTTCAGAGCTCTGAAATAAACTTGGCTTGCTTTCTCCCCTCGGTATCTTTATTGGTGCCAAGCACACCAGGCATGAACCCCTGTTTGCCATCTCGGGGCCCAGTTCTGGGCAGGCAACAACTGGATTCTTACTCAAAGCATATATATATATATATATATAGAAAACAATCCATTTTTAAACTCACTAATTACTGTGAATCTTTTACAGAGAGCCATACACCCAGCATGGGTTGCATAAGCTTTGGAAAGTACCATGGACAAGATTCATGCGACCAGCTATACTCTCAAATGGATTGCACATCACCCTGGCCAAGTATTAACTCAACTATGTGTAGGCCTGCTCAAATTGTAACCTTTGACAATGCCACATAGCTTCTTTAAAAGAATGGGCTTGATCTGCAGCAAGGGAGATTTAAGTTAACTATTAGGACAAACTTTCTAACTATAAAGATGGGTAAGGTCTGGAGTAGGCTTCTAAGGGAGGTTGTGGAATCCCCCTAATTGGAAGTTATGAAAAAAACACGTTTGACAAACACCTGTCAGAGATGGTCTAGATTTCTTTGGTCCTGCCTCAGCACAGAAGGCTGGGCTTGATGACCTTTCGAGGTCCCTTCCAGCCCTATATTTCGGTGATGGTAAGTTTTAACCTTTGACAATGCCACATAGCTTCTTAAAACACAATCAGATGCTCCAGGGGACATCCTGTCACTTTCTTCTTAAAACTGTATAAAACACACGTGGGAAGTAGACTGTGTAGTACAAACAGTTCTGAGAAGCTGACGTTTGGCCGCAGTTCTATGTATATGGTGAATGCGGTCCCATTTGATATTCACCACTTGCACATGTTTTCTAGAAGTATGTAAAACAATGGAGGTTCCAGTTCTTACTGCCCAATTCACTCATCCTGATTATATATCTATACTGTGTCATAGGATTAACATAGAGTTAATTGGTAATTCCAACATTTCTTCCGTACTTGCCATTCAAGGCACATTCTGATGTAGCTCTGTAAAGCATCTTTGGGCATCTTCAATATTAGCAGGTCTAAAAATGGGCTATAATCCCATTTGTCAACTTTTATTTTGTTCCTTATCAAGGATTATTCAGGGTTGGTATTAAACACAGAGAGGATAAAAATCTCTTTTTAGTCAGATTTCTTTTGAAATTTCAGATTTGAAGTATTGTTGCTCAGTCACAGCAAAGTGTGTCATCTTTTCACTTTTAAAATGTCGTCTTCTGGCCTATTGTCTACAAATATTGTGTTCAGTATCTGTACGTGGGCAGGGTCTTCAGCCTGTCTTATTTATAGTTAACTTGTGTTAACTAAAATTCTTCCACAGATTTACATTCCCAAAATTCTCTCTGGTAGTCTTTGTGTTATTGCAACTCAACATTTTGAATAAGAACAACCCGCCCTCTCCCTCCTCCCCCCCGTAAAATGTGTGTGCTTTTTTATTGGCAAATCGCTGATTTAGACTTCTTCAGCATTTCAGATGTATGAAAGCAAAGATGAAATTATGTACCATGCTCCATGTACAATAAATATTCTTCAAATTCTGCTTTAATTCCCAAACAGTTTCTCCTGTCAGTCTTTTGTTCTTGTTTTCCATGCTCAAGAGGTAGCAACATTAATCTGTGCCGCGTAATCCCTCTAACGTTGTATGCAGTCACACGAATATGAGCTGTTCTAATTGATGCATCTGAGCCAAAGTATAAATGAGAACTCTCTGCATTTCAACAGCACTAATAGCAAAATGCAATAGCTTCTTTTTCAAACAGTGGCAGGATTTCATTATGGTTTGCAGAACGTATCTGTATATCACAGGCACTTTTGCTGTGCTGTAGTTGTTTGACATGTATCTGCAAATGCTCTGGATCTTGTGTGATGTCAGCCTGTTGTGAGTACTTCATCCTACATGGAAGTATCACTGTTCTTCATTTGGATGGGTTCTCCAAGTTGATCTTCATCCTCAGTTTGAACTTCAGGCAGCAGTTAATCAGGTGTGTGATCTTCCAGTTGCCTTGTGATATTTTCCTCCTGGGGAATCTCTTCATTTAGTCCAGTATACTCATTTTAGTGAGTCAATTTATCTTTCTGCCCACTGAAGCCCCACTTATAGAGTTCCCTAGTTAATGAGCTATAGGTTTTCTTCATAGCTTATGGAAATAGAGTAAAGCAAAATAGTGTCTTTTCAGAGGTCTCCCTTGTCAGCTTTTGGTGATTATTCAACCAAGTGTTCCTTCCCTTTACTAATAATCCAGACAGTTTACCAGGGAATAATACCCTTACATATGAACCTAAGAGCTGCCATACTGGGTCAGACCATGGTCCATCTTGCCCAGTATCTAGTCTCCGACAGTGGCCTGTACCAGAGCTTATGGGGGAGAGTACAGAACAGAGTAATTATGGAGTGATCCAGCTCTGTCTTCCACACCTAGCTTGTGGAAGTGAGAAATTTAAGGTCACACTGAGCATGGGGTTGCATCCCTCACCATCTTGGCTAATGGCCATTGATGAATCTATCCTCTTAATTTAGCCAGTTCTTTTTTAAATCCAGTTATACTTTTGGGGTTAAAACATCCCCTGGCAATGAGTTCCCCAGGTTGACTGTGTGTTATATGAAAAAGTACTTCCTCTTGTTTGTATTAAACCTGCTGCCTATAAATGTCATTGATTGACCTCTAGTTTTTGTACTGTGTGAAAGGGTAAATAACACTGCTCTATTCCATTTTCCATACCATGCATGATTTCATAGACCTCTATCATATCCCCCATTAGTCATCTCTTTTCTAAATTGAACAGCCATAATTTTTTATTCTCTCCCTGTATGGAAACCAATCATCTTTGTCACCCTTCTCTGAACTTTTTCATATTCGAATATATCTTTTATGAGATGGGGCAATGAGAACTGCATGCACTATTCAAGGTGTGGGCAACTCTATGGATTTATATAATGATATTATATTTTCTATCCTTTTATCTATCCCTTTCCTAATGATTCCCAACTTTCTGTTCACTTTTTTGACTATCGCTGCACATTGAGTGGATGTTTTCAGAGAACTACCCACAATGACTCCAAGATCTCTTTCTTGAGTGGTAACAGCTTAGTTAGATCCCCCACATTTTATATGTATAGTTGGGATTGTGTTTTCCAATGTGCATTACTTTGCATTTATCAACATTGTATTTACTCTGCCATTTTGGTGCTCAGTCACCTAGTTTTGTGAGATCCCTTTGTAACTCTTCACAGTCTGCTTTGGACTTACTCAAAATAGTTAATTTTGTATCATCTGCAAACTTTGCTACTTCACTGTTTCCTCCTTTTTCCAGATCATTTATGAATGTTTAACAACACAGGTCCCAGTACAAATCCTTAGGGGACCCTGTTATCTACCTCTCTCCACTGTGAAAACTGACCATTTATTCTTACCCTTTGTTTCCTATCTTTTAACCAGTGACTGATCCATGAGAGGACCTTCCCTCTTATCCCAGGACTGCTTACTTTACTTAAGTGTCTTTGATGATGGACCTTGTCAAAGGCCCTAGTGATACTGCTTTTGCTGCATCATTCAAGGAAAGGAATGGAGAATGAGGTGGTTAGACGTCAAGAAAAAACCCTCAAAACTAGTATTGGTGGATGAAAGGGAGGAGGGTGAGATGGGGAGAGGAATGGGAGGAGGGATGTCCTCAACGCTTGTGAAGGTGCTGCCAGCAGTCCATTGTTTGGGAGCACTTAGCACTTCACTGTGGTGGCAAAGCAACTGAATGTGGCTACCTGTCACTGTTGTGATGGTGACTCCCCAGTGCAGCGACTGTGTGGTCCCTATAGGCTGAGAGAGAACCAAGACCCCCTCCCCCCCTTGCCACTAGCCCCATGCCATCTGCCACTGCCCCAACACCCGGTCCCTTGCAGATGCAGCCCACACCACTTCAGCTGGCTCCTACTTTGGAAGAGTGGGACCAGCATGGCTGGGCCTGCGAGCAGCAAGAGAGCAGGTGACTGAGCTACTCTGCTCAACTGGTTGGGTCCAGCAGAAGTTTCAGCCTGGGGCTGTGGCACTGCGGACTGGGAGTGGGCAGTGGACTCCTGGGAGCACATCCAGGGCCTGTTGGAGGAACAGAGGGAGGCGTTCCTCTGTTGGCAGGTTAAGGCCATGGCTCTGATTCTGGGCCAATTAGCAGCTTCATTGGCTGGGAAAGGTTGGACGAGGAGCCGCACGAATGGAGGAGGAGGAATAAAGGGGTGCTCCTTAAGCTTTAGCTGGATCGATGTTCATTTAGGTGCTGTGTTTCTCTTTGTTGGGGGCTAGGATCTATAACCACGGCCTCATAGTGGCTCCCACCCACACATACAACACGTGCAAGTATGTACTCCTAGGCACCCATCATAACAACTGTGCTTCGTTTAGCAGCTCTTTCTCCTCCTGTTTTGAGGAGTGGTTCCAAGTGCTGAGTGGGGCTTTGTGAAGAAAGTGGGCAGGCTCTTTCAGAAGAAATTCTGAGCCCACCCTGGGGGGATACATTTTGGGTAAGGTTTTAGCATCACTGTAACATTATGGAATGTGGTGTGGGAAAGATAAGCCATAGGTGCCTAGAGCACATTCATTCTTCTGGTCAAAGTGATGGCCACTAGAAGACCATGTTCAGAGTGAGATGTAAGGAACATTTCAAAGGGGAGCTCCATGAGGCTGGGGAGGACTAGACAGAGGTCCCAGGCAGGAGTAAATTCTCTGACAATTCAAGTTCCTCAAAGGGCTATAACATACTTACCCACTGGTCAGAGAACCTGACCAGTGGGTAAGTATGTAACAGCCCTTTAACTAACTTGAATTACCCCCTTTCTTCTTAAGGGTAAGAACATAGCAAGAGTAGAAATGTTTTCCTCTGTACGCCAGAGGTACCTCCTCTTTAGGTCTTAGATAAATCAATGAGGCCATTTTTTTTAACAGGTTATCATGAGAATAATCCCTGAAGCGGACAGGAATGGTCCAAGGAGTAGAAATGGATAGGATGTCCTTGGACCATGAAGCCTAGTGCCCATATGTTGGCTGTCATGCAGCCCGAGCATAGGGAAAGGTGGCTCCCAAAGGTGGTTACAGGCTCCCGGGTGACTCCCAGTGCCCCTGTCAGACCAGCTGCCCTGGAGAGGGTGCTAGTGGGTGTGACCTCCAATTTGAGGCAGAAGAAAAAGAAGGGATGAAGATGAAGTTTCCTCACAAAATTTTGTGGAAATAAGAAATGTTTTGAAGTTGTAAAGAAAGTACGGCGAGATACTCACTGGATTCTGTGGGCAAGAGCATACTGAGGGAAGTTTGTGGCTGTTCCACTGACTTCATTGGACATTGGATCAGGCCCTGAGTCTCTTCCATCCATAAATGTTTGAAGGAACAAGAGATGCATCCAGACATTAGCGATCCACTATTACCCCCATGAAGCTGATTTGTGGTCCAGTTGCAATAATGTTTTTCTAACTTTCCCCAACAACTTGAATATTTTCTTGCACCATCTGTATACACTGCAATTTATCGCATGAAGGCTCTTCACAGTTAGCGGCTGGGATGTTACTGGCATTTGCCCATGTTTGGCAAGGCTGGATAACTTGTGAACAGAAATAGTGGCTAAATTAGTCAAAATTGTCTGCTGCAAATAGTTTGCCCAGCTCTGGCCAGGGCCCAGATCCTTAGCTGGTATATGATGAAGCCATACTGCATGGCACAAGCTGAGAGTCTAGTTCAGGGACTTCATCTAAAGATTTGATCTTTTTTAGAGTTCAGAGAATTCTGGTACTTTGCAGAGTACATCAATATTCAGCAGCTGCAACAAAGAGAAATTCATTCCGCCACTCCAACATCTATGCTGCCGTTTGACGAGAGCGGTGAAACAGTTAGCTGTCATATAGACAGGGTTTTTTTTTTAAAGACTCAAAATCTGCTTGCACGCTATATAATTAATTTCCTTACAAAAACTGTAAAATGCTCAGCTGGTAAAATGCAACTGCTTCAAATTAGAAATCCATGCAGTTCAATGCTTGGCTTTAAGGCTTTTTGGTGTTCAGCTCTAGAGTATTTTCTATATAATGAGGTTTTAGGCAACATGGATTCTTGCTTTTGAGTTTAGGACAATCAGTTCCTCTTAGCCTGCTGGGGCCTAAGTCTGGACACAAACGGACAGATCCTGAGGACTGTGAGATCACTGAGCCACCAGTGTGACCTCAAAGGGGCACGGCACAGTTCTCCCGTACAAGGGTTTGAGGAAGGGACATGACAAGAGCCAGAAGTCAATGCACTCCACTGATCCCTAGCTGGCAGAATGGCCCATAGGTGTTAGCTCCACGTTGGAGTAGCTCCATGGCTCTTTCTTTAGCCAGGGCCTGGTTCAGGCTCAGGGAATGTGTAAAGGAGGGTAGGAGCTACTTTTCAACAGCTGCACAGAGTGTGATTAAAACCATACACCTGAAACGAAGGGAACCAAACCTTTAGGGACACAAGAGCAAACTTAAGCATGAATGTGTTTTTAAGGAGTGGTTGCTGAGATCTCTTCCCCCCACCCCCCTGCACATTTTCAAACATGGCACAGTATATCAATCTGTCCAGAAGACCATTACAGCTACACACTACCCTCCCTATACACGTGGCTTTGTAGCGGGGTGGGTACCTGCTCCTGCCCTGAGGGGTTAAAAAGTGGCCTGGGAGGGCTTGAAAGCTGTAGCTCTAAAAGCTGGGGTAATTGGGGGAGTAGCTGCAGCTGGGCCATGCCCCAATCAGAGCCCAGCTGGCCTGTATAAAGAGGCTGGGAGCCAGGAGCTCAGCAGTCTCTCTCTGCACTCAGAGAGGGAAGGGCCTGGCTGCAGGGAGTTGAGACAGAGTACCTGAGTGGCGCAGGGCTGGGGAAAGGCAGAGGAGCTCCAGCCTGGAAAGCCCCAGGCTGTGGCCTAGCATTGGGCCAAAGGTACTGGGGGTTGCAGAGGGCAGCCCAGAGGTAGGCCAAGGCAGCAGGTCCAAACCCAACCTTGCCTGTGATAAGTGGCCTATACTGCAGTCTGCCCCAGGGAGTGGGGACTAGATGGTGACTGGCAGTGGCCTTATCCTGAAGTGAGGTGGGGTTAGTGGGAGGGGAGACCCAGCGTGTGTGGGTACTGCCAGGGGGCAGCACCCAGAGCAAGGGGCACCGGGGTCCTGGGAGGGACATGGGAGCCAGTAGAGGACAAGGCAGATCACCGGCCTGCACAGGGTGCTCTGGGCTGGATTGAGCTGATTCCCTGAAGAAACCAGTAGGAGGTGCCGCAGGGGTGAGTCCGACCCCTTACAGGCTTCTTTATGGTCCTTAGGTGGACATAAGGAGCGTATTTGTATGAACCCTCCCACTTTGTAACTCTCCACTGTTGAGGAGAAGGGCTTTGTTTTGAAATTCAAATGTTATAGACTGCTGTTATTATATTGCTGTTATTGAGATCGGACCAAGCAAGTCTGTAAAGGGATTTAAAAAGCACTTCAGGCAATTCTGAACCACATGCTAGCCAAGCTTCTTGAGGATCATCTCATCTATGGATATCAGAACATCAGCTACTTTGTTTAAAAGCCAGCAGGCTAAATACATTTTACTAGCCTTTCAAGCACTCTGTGTCTGAGCTGTGTTAAGTATTCTTTCTTTCAGGATAGAGAGAGGGTTGTTTTTTATCTTCTCTAAGTTTCATTTATAAGTGTGTAATTGCATTTATACTGCATTGTAGAACTTCAGAACCCAACAGATGGGAAAATGCAGTGGTTAGTATGGCTAATTTGGTTATGACAATCCACTCATTGTCTGAGCACTCTTCAGGTATGCAGACAAGCACTGCAGGCAGAGAGAGGAGACACAAAAATGGTCCTGCATGAAGAGATTTTGCAGCAACAGGGGACTATAGGTCTTTGCTTCCTGCAGTGAAAGCTCCCCCATGGACCAGTGAAAAGGAACACGTTTTACAAGCCACGGGAGAGAAATCAATACAGGCAGAGGCAGCGTAGAACACGAACAGCAATTTTTATGACTCGGCTAACTGGGTGAACCCAACAATAATATGATTTGAAAGTGGGGAGTGTGATACATACACCATGTGAAGAGATTGGATTTTCTGCCTAATGAAAACAGGGTTTTGTGCTGTTTCCAGTTGCATCAGCACATCTCAACTATGTTTTGAAAAGCACATACTGTTACTATAATGTATAGTTCGGGTCTGATCTGAAGCCCAGCCCGTTGACTTCCTTCAGGTTTGGATCAGGCCCTGAGTACGTTTACGCTGTAGCTGGTAGTATGTTACTCAGCTTGGGTAGACAGACAGGTGCTAGCTCCGCTTGAGCGCGCATGCTAAAAATAGCCTTTTAGTTGTGTAGCTAAAAGGCAGCAGTTCGACGAGTCTCTTGAGTACAAATCCACCAAGAACTCTAGGGTACATTCCCAGGCAGCTATGCCAAGCTTCCACCCATGCTACGCTGGTGCCAGTGACATACCCTTAGAGAACTGTACCCAGAGTTTAGCTTCTGCTTTGGCCTCATTAGGAACAATGGTACAAATGGAATCTCACAGGTGCCTACTGTTCCCTTTATGTATGCACACATGGCAATAAGGGGAGAGACCATTGTTATGGGTTGGGTTCAGACCACCGTGCTCTGCACACATGCAGGACAACTATTTTATTTGGGAATCCTTTGCTTTCATTGTTCAGGTTAAACATCTAGCCTGCTATTTATAGGCTGCAGGTGCCAACTGAAAGCCAGCGAAAATGAGAGCAGTAAGACAACACAGAGTTTAAATGAAGGTAATGGTGTTGGGCCAATCAAAATGTAGAGCTAATCATCCCTCCAGTATAATATGGTTGCCCTGCCACATAAAAGGCTGTGATCAAAACCAAGACTATCGTTCCCATGATATACCCCCACTATGTTACTGTTCTCTCAACTCTAATTCCTTACCCTCCAAATATCGTGGAACGGGTCTTCAGCTGGTATAGTAGCGCCATTGCCTTCAATGCAGCTGCGTTGATGTATATAAGGTGAGGATCTGCCTCAGTAAGTATAGTCAAAAGAAAACTCCAAACAGAGGGACTGATTCTGCACCCATTCATGTCAGTGACAAAACTCCACCACTGCCTTCAATGGGAGGAGGGTGGTATTTATCGACTAGTAGTACAATTAAAAATCCTGTAACATTATTTTACCCTCTTAAAAAAAATATAATGACCCTGGCTCTGCATGAGTGTAACTCCAGGTCCAATACCTACAAGTCAGTGTACGTATTGTACTTCTCATTGGGGGGTGATGATTTTAGAAGTTGATTCCCTCCATAGTCTGGAGGATTAGTGGGGACACATGATAACTTCTTCCACAACCCTTAGAAGCTCTTCCTATTCACAGTGATTAGTACTCTACTCCATCAGCAGTGTTCGTCACTGCAGTGAAACTGCTTGCAAGTTGGAGTACTAATTGCTGAGGGTAAGGTCTAGCCCAGAACTATCGCTGAATAGCAACCAGTCCAGAACTCCATTCCAACAATGACTCTTTCCTATGAGGCTGTAACTTCCATGTCTGTAATGAATTCCTTCAAAGATGGGCCTTGACTGCCTGAGAATAGCACTCCTGGCAAAGTGGACATAAATGGACCCAACACGGGCATATATTTTAAACAGCAGTCCCGGAAGTACGCAGGGCACTCTAGAAAGGATCGGACCTGAGTTTCTCTCTTGCTTCTCCCCAGTTCTGAAGCATGCTCACCTGTCTTTAATAGCCAGCTTGGTAAGGTGATAAAACAATAGGTGGTTTTCACCTACTTCATTCACTTTCCCAGAGCTCAACTGTCCGTGAAACACCTCGGGGAACCTTGGTGGCTTATGAGTAGTTTAAGGGAGAAGTAGCAGAAGGAAGAAGTGATTTTAAATTCTGTGTCCCCAAAATGGTGTAAGCGATGTACAGTGATGGACCACCTCTCTTTAGCCAGAGAGCAGTCACAGCCCGGCTATAGGAGGGCAAGCTTCCACCTCATGTGTCAAGGAAGAGGTGCCTGTCTTGTGTTGTGATGCCAGGTAAGGTGGTGGGTTTTTGTAATGAGGGCTACTGGATTGAGATGGTCAAACTATTTTCCAGAAGTCACCAAGCAGACATTAGATCAGGGATAGTGAATTATTTTTTATCAAGGTATAGTCAAGGTCCAGATTCCAGAGGGGGGGAAAAAAAACAACAATAATGATAACAAGTAAATAAAAAAGATTTCAGGGTCTGTTCAAAAGTGTCTGAGGTCTGGATTTAGCCTGCAGTCCACCTATTGCCTACCCCTGTATTAGATGTTACTGTGACGCTGGCAGACCAGGTGCCAGCTCTTGCCAAGGCCCCAAGCTTCATTGAACACTTATAAATGCATAGCTGGAAACCAATCCTGCTTACCTGTGTGTTAGCATTATCAATATATCTATAGCTATATATAGTAGATGTTAAGTTGATAAGAATGTGTTTATAAAAATGCTTGTAGGATACTGCATGTATTAATCTAAGTTTTAACCTCTATAGGCCATGGTATAAAGTTCTTTTGCCTTGTAAACCTCTGTAATTGTGTAACTCACCCAACAGGAAAAGAAGCATAAATTAAGGTAAAGTGCTCAAGATGGCCCATTGAAGGCAAATGAGGTATTGTGTACCATCAACAGAGAGGGGCCTTGAGGATTGTATTCATAACTTCCTCCAGGAAGAGGAGATCTACGGATGAACTCATCCCATCAGTTTGGGACTCTGGAGTGGAGGTAATAAAAATACCTGGCTAGAAGATACTGAATTTCTCTGATACATTCTGGACTCTGAGGGGCCAAAGATTCCTAAACATAAGCAAAGAGATCCCCACCCTGCTTGGCATGGGTTAGCCCTGAAAGACATTTTGAATTGACAGGTTACTACAATTCTGTCACCATTTGAATCACAGACTGACACTCATTTGTGTATGCATGCTTGCTTGCTTTAACCTGTAATAACTCTCTTATTTCTGTTTCCTAGTTAATAAACCTTGAGTTAGTTCATTACAGAACTGGTTTCCAGTGTTGTCTTTGGTGTGAGAGCTAAGGCACAAAATGGTCTGGGGTGAGTGATTGGTCACTTGGGATGGGAAGCAACCTGAATATTTTGTGATTGTTGGTGTAAATGACCATTATCAGTAAGTCCAACTTTCCTGGGTGACAAGATAGGCTGTCCAGTCTAAGGGGACTGTCTGAGACTCCATGGTAAGACAGTGGACGTATTTGTGACTAAGTTGGTGAAATCCAATTATAGAATATACCACCAGTTTGGGGTGTCTGCCCTGCTTTCAACAGTCTGCCCTGTGGTAGGTGCTCACGGTGATGAATCACTCCAGACAGCATGACAATTACGAGGGCTGATCTTGCTCCCACTGAAGTAAATGAGAGCATTGACATTGAGTTCAAAGGGAGCAGGACTGGGACCGCAATTGCCGCTTCTCTGGCCTTGATTTGAACTGGACAGGTAGAGGTGGAAGGGTTTAAAGCCCACTACCAGCCCCCCGGTTATCCAGTTAGTTATGAATCTTTCTGACATTTTTCTAGTCTTGTGAATTGAAGTCCTAACTGCATATGTCAAGGAGACAACCAATGGGAATAAGGGTAACTAATGTGTCTGAAGCTCAGGATTTAAGGGTTTGACTCTGCTCCCATTCAAGTCAATGGAAAAGAACCCATTAACAGTAATGGTGCAATATGCGACCCTGAGCTAGGAACTTATGTGAGAGAAAAAACGGAATGTACTCCACATGCTTTGTACAGCACTATTTTGTAAATGTAAACATTGGGAGTGAAGCAGTGGGGAGGAGGTATAGATTTGTATGGATCACGTGTATCTCTACACATGAGCAGGGCTGGACAACTTGTCTAGAAGGGCCCAGAAACTTCCAGAAGAAGGGTGTGGTGGTTACTAAGCATGATCAAGACATTTTCTTGAAGCTGTATAGAAAGCTGTCGTCATGGGCAGGCAGACTTGTATATTTCATTCACAGTTTGAGCGCTGAGCCAATCAGAGCAGGGGAGATCATAAGGACTGAAGTTGGTGTGAGCTCTGTGGAATTGGAGGAAGAATATGACATAAGTGAGGTTAGTAAGGCTGGGCTTTCTCTGCCACTGTGTCCATATACACCTCAGGCTAATAGTCTAAATAAACCATGACATTGGCTACTAGGGCTCTTCCATCTTTGAGGAACATGAGGTGGCGCTTTCTCAGGTCTCCTTTGATAATTGGGAAGTGGTGTTCTTGATACACTTTGCTTTCTGGCTTCCTTCACCAGCGAAATAAGCCGAGTGAGACGCTGTCTTATGTGCCTCCTGAACTGCTGCATGCTGTGCCAAGATGTGGGAAGAGTTTAGCAGAACAGTGGCTGTATCCTGCCACAGCTCAGATTTTGCCATGCCGAGTGGGTTACATTGAGAGCTGTGATGTACTGGTGCATTCTATTCCATTTGTCCAGCCATTGCTGACTGCATCTTCATGGAAGTAGTCCACCCTACTGGCTTGGCAAGGGAGGTCTCTCCACTGGAGGAATTCTACATCTCTCCATTTGAAGGGGATATAAGATAATTTATTTTGGGTCCTGACCTCTCCCTTCCCTGGAGCTCATAGGCATATCAGGCTCAATAATGATTTCTGAGATGGCAGGCATCTTGTGTGCCTGCCTGTCTCTATCAGCCACTGTTTCTTGAAATCATCAATGTCATTTTTCAATGCTGATGGTCTTCCCACTGGAGTGGGTGATTCTGTGTAGCCACCTTGCCTGGGTAGATTAATAAGGCTGGTGAAACTCATCACGCCCAGTCCTCCATCACTTGATCTGGGTAATATGGGCTATTGCAGGTGTCTGGCAGATGAAGCCACTCCTTGACAACCCTCCTAATGGTGTTACTGAGGGAAGAGAGCAGAGTGTTCTTACACTCAGGATGACCTGTAGGATGTCCCATGGAATGGTTGGACATATTCAGTGTATGTGATGGCTTGATAAGGAACCATGTTGATTCTCTTTAACCAGGTGCCAAGTTTTTACTGGACAGTGCTGGCAGCAACAACCCGATCGATGGTCCAGCCTTCACCCTAAGGAATTGCTCAGTTGGAGTTATCGGGTTAAGCCCAACTCTACTGACTCTCCAAGCCTTGCAGCTCTCGACTGTGTAAGAGTCATGAGCTGGGCTTATGAGGTGCTCATGGCACTTCCTGGCTTGCCTCTTCAGATGGGACAGCCTGCAGAAGCACTCCAGAGCACTGATGGCTTTGCTCCTACCTTCCCACAAGTCACCGAGCAAGTCCAAATCATCAGCAAGAGCTCCAGCTATTACTTTTTTCAATCTCACAAGATTTGGCATTGATCATTAAGCTAGCACCCTTCATGAGGTGAGCATTGGCCTGCTAAACCCAGGGTTGTGAGTTCAATCCTTGAGGGGGCCACTTAGGGGTTTGGGGCAAAAATCTGTCTGGGGATTGGTCCTGCTTTGAGCAGGGGGTTGGACAAGATGACCTCCTCAGGTCCCTTCCAACCTTGATATTCTATGATTAGTGTTAAACTTGCGTGGGTATGTTTAGCCTTTGACTTCTTTTGAAATCAAGAACTTAGTTTTAGATTTTGGGCATGTAAAAGTTGTAGACAATTTACCCAAATCTCCTGTTGCATTATTATGTACAGGGGCTGGAGAGGGAGGGGTAGGAGAGTGTGTGTGTCCCTTCACCCAGTTGTTCACCAAACCTATTCATAATCCTCCCCCATCCCTTGTGCAGACCGTGAATCCACAGTACACCACGTGGATCCAGGCTCTACACAAGGGATGGGGGAAGATTATGGTGTGTAGAGAAGTGGGGAAACCAGCTGTAGAGTTGACTGATTCACTTTTATGTGTATTGAGGGGAGGGATTTGTAATGCAGATCTGAGGGGTAGAGGGCAATCCAGAAACACCAGGCTGGGTATTGCTAGAAATTACTGTGGATTATTATATATTACTCTAAATTATTATTAATTACTTTCAAAATTGACTTGTTCTCCTGCCGCACCTATGGAAATGAATGACTAATTAGAAGTGGTGCTAAGAGCAACAGAGGGTCCTGTGGCACCTTTAAGACTGACAGAAGTATTGGGAGCATAAGCTTTCGTGGGTAAGAACCTCACTCCTTCAGATGAAGTGAGGTTCTTAACCACGAAAGCTTATGCTCCCAATACTTCTGTTAGTCTTAAAGGTGCCACAGGACCCTCTGTTGCTTTTTACAGATTCAGACTAACATGGCTACCCCTCTGATACTAGAAGTGGTGCTGATTTGGGGGCTATTGCATTTTTTGGATGGGTCCATGAACTGGATGATTTTTAAAGGATTTAACTAGGTAACATATAATCATACTGTATAAAAGTGGACACACACTTTGAAATTGTCTTGTCATTTCAGAGAGCAATTTTTCATGATTTTTTCAGCACCTTGTGCTGTGTTAAGATTATGCAGACATAAAGTTAATGGGAATGCAAACGATCAAGTATTTCTTCAAAATCCTGTGCTGCTAGTCTTAGAACATCAAAGAACACACTGATCGTGAGTCGCTAAGTGTCCAGTAATAATCCACAAAACATGCTCAGAAATGTTGAAAGAGAACAGACAAGCACTTTGGGCCAAAAATTAAGATATATATATATATATATATATATATATTTTAATGGAGTTAGGGAATTACAGAAACTAATGCAACTTTTTTCAGTTTTTAAAATTTGTTGGAAACAGCATTGCAGGTAGAGCTGGTGGAATCTTTCTGATGAAGACTGACTTGAAAAATAGAAAATGGTGTGAGAGTTTATTTTCATGGAAACTCTGAAGACTGTCATCAGATAATACATTTCTCCATCAGTTTCTCATGGAAACACAAAATTCTCTCTGTTGCTTTTTACAAAATTCTTTATTTCCCCTCCAACCGTAAGAACATAAGAATTGCCATACTGGGTCAGAACAAAGGTCCATCTAGCCCAGGATCCTGTCTTCCGACAGTGGCCAATGCCAGGTGCCCCAGAGGGAATGAACAGAACAGGTAACCCTCGAATGATCCATACCCTGTTGCCCATTCTCAGCTTCTGGCAAACAGGCTAGGAACACCATCCCAGCCCATTCTGGCTAATAGCCCTTGATGGACCCAATCCTCCATGAACTTACCTAGTTCTTTTTTTAACCCTGTTATAGTCTTGGATTTCACAACATCCTTTGGCAAAGAGTTCCACAAGTTTACTGTGTGGTGTGAAAAAATACTTCCTTTTTTTGTGTGTTACACCTCCTGCCTATTAATTTTATTTGGTGACTCCTAGTTTTTTGTGTTAGGAGAAGGAGTAAATAACACTTCCTTATCTACTTTCTCCACACCGGTCATGATTTTATAGACCTCTATCATATCCCCCCTTTAGTCAACTCTTTTCCAAGATGAAAATTCCCAGTCTTATTAATCACACCTCATATGAAAGCTGTTCCACACCCCTAGTCATTTTTGTTGCCTTTTTCTGAACCTTTTCCAATTACAATATATCTTTTTTTGAGATGGGGCGACCACATCTGCATGCAGTATTCAAGATGTGGCTATACCATGGATTTACATAGAGGCAATATGATATTTTCTGTCTTATTATCTATCTTTTTCTTAATGATTCCCAACATTCTGTTAGCTTTTTTGACTGCCAGTCTACATTGAGTGGACATTTTCAGAGAACTGTCCATAATGACTCCAAACTCTCTTTCTTGGGTGGTAATAGCCCATTTAGATCCCATTATTTTATATGTATAGTTGGGATTATATTTTCCAATGTGCATTACTTTGCACTTAGCAACATTGAATTTAATCTGCCATTTTGTTGCCCAGTCATGCAGCGTTGTGAGATCCTTTTGTAGCTCTTCGCAGTCTGCTTTAGACCTAACTATCTTGAGTAGTTTTATATCACCTGCAAATTTTGCCACCTTGCTGTTTACCCCTTTTTCTAGATCATTCATGAATATGTTGAATAGGACTGGGCCCAGTACAGACCCCTGGGGGACACCACTATTTACCTCTCTCCATTCTAAAAACTGACCCTTTATTTCTACCCTTTTTCCTTGGAAAATACAGTTAAATATTGTTGTCCAGCGCTAATTGAGGGAAAGAAAAGTAGGAGTTGTGCTGGTTTACTTAAACATGGTGGAAAGGTAAATATACTAGTATTGTGCAAGTATAGCACAAAGTCATAGTGAAACTGACTATAGAATAAGTCTATGATTCATATTAGTACCACAGTGATTATTTGTCTTTGTAGCGGGGTGGTTACCTGCTCCAGCCCTGACAGGGTTTAAAACAGCCCAGGAGAGGGCCGTGGCTGGGGCAAGAAGCCTGGGCTGATTAGGGAACGTAGGCTCAGCTATGGCCAAGCCCCAATCAGGCCCAGCTGGCTCCTATAAGAGGCAGTGAGCCAGGAGCCCCATCAGTTTCCCTCTGCCTGTAGAGGGAGAAGGGCCTAGCTGCAAGGTGTTAAGTAAGGAACCTAGATTGGAGCAGAGCTGGGGAAGGGCCAGAGGAGCTGGGAGCTCCATTCTAGGAAAGCCCCAGGCTGCAGGCCTGGTAAGGGCTGTGGAAGCAGAGATTAGGTATTGGGTTGCAGGGGCAGCCCACGGGTAGGCAGAGGCAGCAGGTCCGAACCCCTTTGCCTGTGATGAGTGGCTGATACTGCAGTCTGCCCCAGTGAACTGGGCTAGATGGAGACTAGGTAGTAGCCAAGACTGAGGCAAAGTGGGGATAGTGGGTGGGGGTTCTCCTGGGAGGGGGAGACCCAGAACTGTGGGGGTACTGCCAGGGGACAGCACCCAGTTAAAGGGGCACTGGGGTCCTGGGAGGGACATGAGCCTGTGGTAAGGCTGATCACCGGCCTGCAGAGGGTGGTCCTGGCTGGAAAATGAGCCAATTCTCAAGGACAACCAACAGAAGGCGCTGCAGGGGTGAGTCTGCGCCCGCTTACAGTCTCTCTATAATAACTCAACCATGTAAATGGGTTGATGAGTCTGCTACTGCTTCTAAGTCAGTAGACTTGGTACCTTAGTGCAAATAGTCAAAACTTATGCTTTTAGATGCAGAGCTCCCAGTTTCAATCCCTGCACATGACCTCCCCTGAGGGATCATCTCACGATGGCAGCTCATATGGGGAATTATATTGGGGTGGATCTCAGATGCCTGGAAGACTTTCCCTGGGTGAGAGCATGTTCATGACAGTGAAACTGCGCATTTTAATTTCCCTGCTCACACAGTGAAACGTCCTCATTTAAACTACAGCAATAGCACAAAGTTCCTAAAAAGCTTTATAATATTTCAATTCTAATCCTTAAAAAATGTTAATAGCCGCAGTTAATGAGGAGTAATGTGCTTGTTGGATAGTTTAAAAAAAACAAAACAGCAACAAACTCTGTAAAAAATAACATGATCTGTGAGCAAAGCAACACAGGCTCTGGCATTTCGTAACAAAAAGTGTTGTATGGATGCCTCCTGTCCCTTCCATAGTCAATACACAGTCACTCCTCCCATTCAGAGATGCAGTGTAATACCCCTTTGGAAATGACAGCAATTGCTATTGTGGCTAATGGATATTAGAAATACATTGTGGCAAGTTTTTAATGCAATTTAATGACCTGCAAACTGTCAAAATATCTTTTGTTGAAACCTTTGTTCACATTTTGAATTTTTGCTATATTGCAACCCATACACAAGCTGATTGAATTTTTTTTTTTTTTTCAAAAATAATATATTTTTAAGAATTTGCTACTAGCTCCTGCTGGAAACAAGGAGAGCTATCCCCATGTGACCAGCCAACATTCCAGAGATTACTAGCAAGTTCAACAGTAATAAAAACTATTTGAAGAAAACTCACAATGACTGAAACAGTTAGAACAGTTGAAGGAAGACTAGGATCCTTTTTCATGGACCATTTGCAATCCAAAAAGTAACTCAATCAGTAATGGATATTATTCCTAACAAATATTTTGCCTGTTTTACCTACATGTCTGATGTTAAGGGAAACAATCCCTCCCTTTTCCACCCAACACAGACCTTGATCTTGAGAGAAGGTTGTCTATTAACTAGATTTTAAGCTCTTCAGGAAAGGGACCAAATCCTTGTTTATATAGTACCAAGTAGAATGAGATCCCAGCTGGAGCCATCTGGGTGCTTACACAATACAGACCATAAATTATGTTCTAATTTTATTATTAGTGCTTTGTTTGCTTTCACTGTTTAATTTTCTAAACTGAACCCAGAGCAATTTGCCATAACTTAATGAGGTCAAACCTTGCAAGATCTCTGAGCAAACAGCGTCCAGGAGAGCAGAGACTTATGAAGAACGTGGAGAGGATATTTTCCCATTACTATCTCACCAGGAATGTTCCATGGTCCATGAGGAGATGAAACTAGGAATAGGGTTTGCTTCATTTCATTTAGAAAACTGAAATACAGGGGACACAATGTCATTTGCTCCATCAAGATTTATTGTAACATATAATTCCTTGGGTTGTCTTTATTCCCCTCTTTTGTAGATAGGTACTCCATTTGACCCTTTTCCTAGTCCTCTGGGATCTCTTCCGTCCTCCGTGAGTTCTCAGAGATAACCACTAATGGGTCAGATCTCTTCAGCAAGTTCCTTAAGTATTCTAGGATGTATCCCATCAAGCCTTGCCGGCTTGAAGACATCTAATTTGTCTAAGTAGCCCTTAATTTATTAGTCAGGATGGGTAAGGAATGGTGTCCCTAGCCTCTGTTTGTCAGAGTGTGGAGACGGATGGCAGAAGAGAGATCACTTGATCATTACCTGTTATGTTCACTCCCTCTGGGGCACCTGGCATTGGTCACTGTCAGTAGACAGGATACTGGGCTGGATGGACCTTTGGTCTGACCCAATACAGCCATTCTTATGTTGTTTGTTCTTTCCCTATTTTAGCCTCAGATCCTTCCTCATTTGCACTGATGTTCACTATGTTAGTTATCTGATCACTGCAAACTTTTCTGGTGAAAACTGAAACAAAAAAGACATTTAATACTTAAACCATTGCTGTATTTTCTGTTGTTTTTTCTCTCCCCATTGAGTAATGGGCCTACTCTGTTTTTTACCGTGATCTTGCTTCTATGGTATTTGTAAAATGTTATCTTACCCTTTATCTCCCTAGCTGTTTGATCTCATTTTGTGCCTTGACCTTTCTAATTTTGTCTCTATGTGCGTGTTTTTTTTTTTTTTTTTATGTTCCTTCTGTGTAATTTGACATCAACTTGCTAAACTTTGCTTTTTCTAGGGACATTTATAAACTGGGAATTCCTTCGCTAACTTGCTTTCATTAGCTTTTCTATTTCAAAGAAGAGAACTGGTGTTTGAATATGATTCAGTAGCTTTGTTTCCTTTTAATAAAAAGAACAGGAGTACTTGTGGCACCTTAGAGACTAACAAATTTATTAGAGCATAAGCTTTCGTGGACTACAGCCCACTTGCATCCGAAGAAGTGGGCTGTAGTCCACAAAAGCTTATGCTCTAATAAATTTGTTAGTCTCTAAGGTGCCACAAGTACTCCTGTTCTTTTTGCGGATACAGACTAACACGGCTGCTACTCTGAAACCTTTCCTTTTAATGTAACTGTATATATACTGTGACCAGGTCAGGCCAGATGGATACAGGAGAGTGATAGAAGGCAGATATATTAGTCCCAGATTAAGTAGATCTCTTTTCCCTGAGTAACGTAACAGGGGCAGTTCCTGAACAAGCAGGAACTTGCTGGAACCAATTAAGGCAGGCAGGCTAATTAGGACACCTCAAGCCAATTGAGAAGAAACTGCTAGAATCAATTAGGACAGGCTGGCTAATCAGGGCACCTGAGTTTAAAAAGGACCTCACTTCAGTTTGTAACATGCATGCGAGGAGCTGGGAGCAAGAGGCACTAGGAGCTGAGAGTGGGAAGGTGTATTGCTGGAGGACTGAGGAGTACAAGCGTTATCAGACACCAGGAGGAAGGTCCTGTGGTGAGATTAAGGAAGGTGTTGGGAGGAGGACATGGGGAAATAGCCCAGGGAGTGTAGCTATTGTGCAGCTGTTCCAGGAGGCACTCTAGACAGCTGCAGTCCACAGGGCTCTGGGCTGGAACCCGGAGTAGAGGGCAGGCCCAGGGTCCTCCCAAACCTCCCAACTCCTGACCAGACACAGGAGGAATTGACCTGGACTGTGGCTTTTACCAGAGGGGAAGGTCTCTGGGCTGTTCCCTGACCCACATGGTGAATCTCTGAGGTGAACAAATCCGCCAATAAGTGCAGGACCCACCAAGATAGAGGAGGAACTTTGTCACAATACGTATACAAATAATGATAGTATATTACTGTGGAGCCTTATGGACCCATCACAGATCAGGGCCTCAGTGTGCTAAGTGTTGTTCTTGCAGATAGCGAGACATGGTCCCTGCCCTGAAGAGCATACAGTCTGAGCAGACATGACAGACTAAAAATCAGGAAGAGAAATAGCCACAGAGAGATGCCCAAGGTCACAGCAAGACAGTGGCAAAAACCTAGGTCTTCTTACATCCAGACTAGCAAGAGAAAGACAAAGGAAAGTGTGGGTCCTCTATTTAGCAGGGAAGAAGAGCTAAAACATAACATCAAGAAGACTGGTGCGTGTAATGACTATTCTGCTTCATCTTCGCTAATACGATTAATAGTGACAAGATACTCAACACGATTAATATTAACAACAAGGGGGAAGGACTGCAAGCCAAAATAGGAGGGAAGTTAAAGAATATGTAGATAAATTAGTTGTATTCAAGTCGGCATCCTATAGTACTTAAGGAAGTAGCGGAAGCAATCTTGGAACTGTTAGCAGGTATCTTTGAGAACTCATGGAGGATGGGTGAGATCCCAGAGGACCAGAGAAGGGCAGTCATTGTACTTGTCTTTAAAAAGGGAAGCAAAAGAGACCCAGAGAATTGTAGACCAGTCAGCCTAATTTTGATACCTGGAACGATACTTGAACAGATTATTAAACAATTAGTTTGTAAGCACCTAGAGGATAAGGAATAGCCAGCATGGATTTGTCAAGAGCAAATGATGCCAAATCAAACTAATCTTTGATAGGATTGCTGGCCTAGTGGCTAGGGGGAAGCTATAGGCAAGGAAGCAGTTATCAATGTTTTGCTGTCCAGGTGGGAGGGCATATCTAGTGGGGTCCCTCACGGGTCTGTCCTGGGTTCAGTACTTTTCAATAGTTTCATTAATGACTTGGATACAGGAGTGGAGAATATACTTATAAAATTTGTGAATGACACACAGCTGAGAGGGATTGCAAGCACTTTGGAGGACAGAATTAGAATTCAAACCTTAACAAATCAGAGAATTGGTCTGAATTCAACACGATGAAATTCAATAAAGACAAGTGCAAAATGCTACACTTAGGAAAGAAAATTCAAAGGCACATCTACAAAATAGAGAATAACGGGCTAGGTGATAGTATTGCTGAAAAGGATCTGTGAGTTATAATGGACCATAAATTAAATATGAATCAACAATGTGATGCAGCTGCATGGGAAAAATTAGAGGGAACACTGCTGGGTGCCTGGACTTATTGCTGCTCGTCCCAGCTCAGGTGGCCTCAGCTTTAAAGACCGCTAATTCCCCTCAGAGTGAGCACCGCGACGAGGGCGTGACTGGGAGGAGGCATGGCCTCCCTCAGAGATTGACAGGTAGGGTTGGGCATGCATGCTTACAAGATCCTCACTATTTCTTTTAATTATAATGCTCTATTATTAAAAGTCAATAGCCTTTTTTGTCTGCCCACGGGGGGAATACAGTGTATAACACTCACTGCAATGAAAGCCCAGGGTTTGAACTCCGGCTCAAGCCTAGCACCCCTTCAGTCTACACACAAGTTGTGCTAACCCAAGGTCCCAGGACCCCATGGGGGTGGAGGGTCTGAGCCTGAGTCAAGCTGGGACCTAGTGCTCAAGCCCTATTGCTTTGCAGTGTAGATGCAGGCCTACTGGACTCCTGCTGTGGCAATCCACCAAAAATATCTGAGAATCGGACTTTCTTTGTCCTCTGGACAGTCAAGTTTTCCCACACTTCACCACAATCAAATGGCTAGAGCAGCCACATTTTGGGAGGGCCCTAGGATGACTGGGATATGAGTGGTTGGACTTGGCCCCTCATAACGCCATGGAGATGCTGGATCCCCAGGTTGGAGCCCAGGGCTCAATCATTCCTAACCTGGAAATAATCTACAAATTATTAATCTACAAATAAGTGTAGATTCTCATGACCTACTTTAACAAACCAAGGGTCTGCTGACTCGAGTTCTGCTAACCTTGTACTGACATTGGTGTGTAGACAGACCCACACTTACATGATGGCAAAAGAAGGAACATAGAACAGATTAAAATAATACATTTGCAAAGTGATGTGAAGAGCTATGTAAATATAAGCAGAAGAACAGAGGGGTCTTTTGAATTACATTATGCTATGAGCAAAGGAATTCCAGTTGTCATTCATTTCTGCTGGCACACAAGTGGTCCTAATGATTGAGGGAAGACATTAATTATAGACAGTGGCTGTTTCAGAGCTTTACGTCCATAGCTAGTGACAGTTGAATCAATCCACTCACTTTACCACACGTGGCTTTAGTGGAACCCCTCACATGTATAACAGGGGACTCTACGCTGGACTCTTGCCCATAAAAATGGATGATGTTGAATTCAAGATTTCTGCAAGGTAAACTTTTTACTAGGTGCAACAGCATTAAAGTGCTGTTATAGATTGAAGAGTGACTTAAAGAAACAACCGTCTCTCTTTTTTTCTTTCAGTTTGGAACAATAAAGTGCCCATAAACTGCCTTTACAAAATGAAATACAGATTTGAGTCGCTTTCACCTCTTCCACCATTCCAGTAAGTTTGCCAGTTCTTCACTTTCCATGTACCCTCCTCAAAGTCCCAGCAAAGTAAATGTGGCCAGCAGCATGCCCCATATTCAACAAATCCAAGTCCAGAAGGGAATTGCACAGTCCTGGGACCCTTCTGAAGAATGCCTGGCCAGCCACCTGCCTCTCTATTATATTGTAGGGCGTATAGGATCAGTGCCTCACCTGTTATAGTGTATCAAGGGGGGGAAAGGTGCTTTCCCAGTTGCGCTGGTCTCAGGCTATTTACTGTTTCAATGACATACTTTATTAATGCATACTAGGTATAGGCAACCACAGTTTGAACATTTCTGATGACAGCCTGCTCTGTAGCCACAATCATGTTTGATGTAACAACAGGTATGTCTACACTGGAACTGGAGGTGTAATTTCCGGCTTGAGTGGACATACTCACGCTAGCTCTGATCAAGCTAGCCCGGGGTGGGCAAACTTTTTGACCGAGGGGCCACATCGGGGTTGCGCAGTTGTATGGAGGGCTGAGTAGGGAAGGCTGTGCCTCCCCAAACAGCCTGGCCCCCGCCCCCTAACTGCCCCCTCAAAACTCCCAACCCCACCTGCTCCTTGTCCCCTGACCGCCCCCTCCCGGGATCCCTGCCCCCTATCCAAGCCCCCTGTTCCCTGACTGCCTCAACCCCTATCCACACCCCCATCCCCTGATAGCCCCCCTGGGACTCCCATCGCCTATCCAACCACCCTCTGCTCCTTGTCCCCTGATCACCCTCTCCTGGGACCCCCACCCCCATCCAACTCCCCTGGCCCCTGACTGCCCTCCTGACCCTATCCACATCCCTGCCCCCTGACAGGCCCCCCGGGACTCCCACTCCCAAACCTCCCTGTTCCCCATCCCCTGACTACCCCCCCAGAACCTCTGCCCTATCCAACTGCCCCCTCCTCCCTGACTGCCCCCTTACCAGCAGCAGGATCTCGCAGCCATGATACCCAAACAGAGACAACTGCGCTCCCCACGCTGCCCAGCGGGAGCGGCGGGCCAGAGTGCGGCCCTCACGGTGGCATGGCTGCGGGGGGGGGGCTCCTCAGGAGCTAGACAGGATGGTCCCGCGGGCCGCAGTTTGCCCACGTCTGAGCTAGCCCACTAAGATAGAACTTAGGCGCACCAGCATAGGTAACAGAAGGGGCTAGCCAACCCAGTACGTACCTAGGCTCTCAGATGGATCATATTCAAGGCAGCTAGCCTATCCTACTTCTTATGCTGCCATGGCTAAACTTTTATTTTTAGCATGCTACCTTGAACAAAGCTAGTATAGATATGTCTACTTGAGCTGGGAATTACACTTCAGCTCCGGTGTAGACATACCCAATGTCAGAGGAGTCTCGGGTATATAGTTGTTTGTGTTGTGTACAGAGCCCCAAGTTGACTCTTACTCCTTCATGACTGTAGATACATAAGAATTCCTCTCTTGAAACACTTCTACCAGCTACAGCCTTGAAAGACAAAAGTCACATTCACTGCCTCTCTCATTAGGAAGCAATGTCTAGCTCTTTCATTTTGCTTTCCTTAAACCTGCTTGTGTTGACGCGCACACCTCAGAAAGTCTCTCCTGACTCATGGCTTCTGTCCTGTGCTGCATGGCTTCAGTAAGAGCGAAAGAATGAAATGACAAAGGACACATTAGGAAAACACTTGAAATCATTGCAGCTGAACAAAATGAGCCCTGGCTTAACCCACACATAACCTAGAACAGGTGTTTCATTTTGCTTTAGAAACCCAGAGAAAATGGGTTTTGCTGGATTGGCAATTCATGCTTTTTAAGAATAGAAGAATACATTTATCTAGGACACCATCATTACTCATTTTATTATTTAGACAGAGAAGTGACTATAAAGCATAATGCTTTGTGGGGGAAACTTCTTCCAGGACTTTTTTCTAAATAGCAAATTTTAAGGTCACGTGAAACACCAGCCAGATAACATCTGCAGCTCGGTTGCTTTAGAACTTTTCTTCCCTAACGTCTTCATAATCCTGGTTCTGCTAATCCTACAATCCTTGCATTTAATGATGGTGATAAGGAGGAGAGCTGATTGATAGCTACATGCAGAAGGGGTTACCACTTCAGCAAATGAATATATAGTCGAGAGACCAAAATCAGCTGGAAGCAAAGAATTTACCTTAAGAAAACCAACAGTACAGGGATGGAGATTTATAGTGTGAGATAATACAGTAGAACTCCAGAGTTACGAACTGACCGGTCAACCACGCACCTCATTTGGAACCTGAAGTACACAATCAGGTAGCAGCAGAGGGCAAAAAAAAAAAAAAGAAAAGTAAATAGAGTACAGTACTGTGTTAACCGTAAACTACTACAAAAATAAAGGGAAAATTTAGAAAAATGAGATTTGACAAAGCAAGGAAACTGTTTCTGAGCTTGTTTCATTTAAATGAAGATGGTTAAAAGCAGCATTTTTCTTCTGCATAGTAAAGTTTCAAAGCTATATTAAGTCAATGTTCAGCTGTAAACTTTTGAAAGAACAATGATAACATTTTGTTCAGAGTTATGAACATTTCAGGGTTACAAAAAATCCTCCATTCCCGAGGTGTTCGGAACTCTGAGGTTCTACTGTATTTCTAAATGATTAGCTTCCTGTCATGGTAATGGATAGAAATTTGCTCACAGAAATGCAGTGTAAAGCCCAGCCTATGTTTTATTTGAGAGAGACTCCTGATTCATCTCTCTCTTGGGTTTACTATTTTAAAATGTATGGTAATTTGAGATGAGACGCAGATTTGGCTTGCTGAGAAGGAAGATGAAGCCGATGCATGCCAAAGTTGCACAGTGCCCTTTGGTGTTTCTAGAGCTGTGCAGCATATTCCCAGTGAAATCAGAAGCCATGCAAAATTTGCCAGCTTTCAGGGTCTGTTACGCACTTGGAATTCAGTCCAGGATTGTTAAAAGGTTTACAAAGGTTTGCAACATTTGAAGGACACCTGAGCTTATTTGCATAATGGTAATATACCACACTTCTCTAGCATCTTCCATCTGAAGACTGCAAAGTGCTTTATACATGCCCGTGAATTAAAAATCCTAATACTACCCTGAGGTTGGTAGTAATCCCGGTCTCTTTGTACCGATGATGAAACTAAAGAGACAGATACATGGGCCAGATCTTCTGCTGGTGCAAACTGGCTTCTTTCCACTGAAATAGAGGTACACCAATTTACAACTGTTGAGGATCTGGCCCAATAGAGCAATGACTATTTATGTAAAGGAAAGCCAGGCCCAGCACCTTACAGCATCTGTGTTTTTTTTTTTTTTTTTTTATAGTTCCGGTTTCAGAAAAGTCTCCAAAATATGACAGAGCTTTGACAAAGTAGGAAAGGATGTTCTGGGGCAACTGGCAAAAAGTAAGTTGCTTATTGTTCTATATTAGTAACAGAATATTTGCACAATGGAGTTAAGCATTCTGGGCTTTAACATTGCTTTTTCTGCAAAGCGCTGGGGGGCTCAGATTTCAGGAGTTTAAATTTGGCAGGTAAGTTTTGGTCAGTTCTTTAAAGTCTGACTAAGTTTAAGCAGCTTCCTAATACATATTTGTATTTGTACATAAGACAGGCAAAAAGTTCTAAAAGTCACTTAGCGGCAAGAAGCTATTAACATTTATTACACTATTGCTGTTTACTAGCACTTCAGTGAGGCTTTTAAAAGCACAGTAGGACTGTTAGTAATGGATTGCTCTTGCAAAGGAGATGTTTAAAAAAAAAAAACCAAAAAAACCTTTATCAGCTACATATTCTGACTTGATGCCCTCTTATAGGTCCCAAGGGGCATGGCTTTCAGCTTACATCATATCATAGAGTGTTCAAAATTTTAAGTATATGTTTGAGCTTATGGGTTCCAAGGGGTTGTTCTTGCAGGCATTCAGACATTGATTATCGGTATCCATAGTCCTGGACCTGATTTGCTTCCCTGCTAGGTTAGAAAAACACTGAGTTCCTCACCTTCCCTTCTTGCAGGACGGATGGAATATTCTGGTTCCAGGGCTGGAGAGTGCTACAGTTTCAATACTTTACAGAAAAGCTCTGTGACTAAAAATCCATCCAGGATATAGGCATGTGTGAGCCGAGACAGTCACATGGACAATTACTTGGGTGTGCCCTTTTTAACACCTGTCGCAAATGTGTCAGTGCTTCAGAGCATTTGTGTGTTTTTATTTGTTCGCAGTAGCACTGGCAATGAACTGGGTTCTTTCCAGTAACACATGAAAGGTCTGCTCCCAAGGATCACTCAGTCTAAGGATCGACAGACAGGTAGACAGAGGTCAGGGAAGGGGAATAATGAAAAGGATTTTTCTATACAAATCAACAAGATTCACTATAGGCAGCATGCTATAAGTGGGTGTTCAAGGGGGACTTACAAGAGGGCATGGGCAGGAGACTGCATGTTTAAGCTCCAGGATGTCATGCATAAGGTCACGTGGAAGGTGTACAGCCCTTTCGGCAGTCAAATCATTGGTGGTTCTAGAATATATCAGTGTATTATATAGATGGTTGACAACTGAGGTGGGTGGGCTAGAGGGAAAAGTCACGTCCCCATCTTTCTTGAAGTGTTCAGTGGCACTGATAGTGAGGTGCTCATGCTCTGGGTGGATACAGTCTGTAGACCATATTTGGGGGCAAAATCCTGGCCCTACTGAAGTCCAATGGCAAAACTCTCCTTGACTTCAGTGGAACCAGACTTCCACCCCAGTTCTTAAGGGAAGTGGAAAATTCATGTTATCTTTTGAAGAGGTTGTGATGAAAATTACAATTCAATTTCCTGATATTTTCAGTGGGTTTAAAGCCTCATCACACATCCATAGTAATGCCCAATCATCAGACTTTTTTTTTGTACTTGCTTTTTATTCTATTTTAAATTAGTTACAGATTGCAGTTTCTTTAGCTGAGACCCACTTTCTCAAAATGTCAAGAGGTTGAAGTAATAGCTTTGGCTGTGATCACAAATCTAACGATGATTAATGCACCAAGGCATAGCTGGAAAATGCCTTCATGTGACTTAAGCACTGTCAAATGGAGAGCCACACAGACTGAAAGTGAATAGAAGTCCCCTGGAAAACATATATAATATAGGTGGCTGAAAAAATTTTGATTGGACAGTTTTCTGTAGGAAAATGCAGTTTTGTCAAATGGAAAAGTTTCGCAAGAATTTTGTTTCAAGAAGGTAAACACATTTTGTTTTCATTTCATTTTGACTTATATTTAAATACTTATTTTATTATATATTTAATATTTGATTTTGTTGGGATGTTGTTAAAATGAATATTTGGTCTGTGGAAAATGTTGGCTTTTTGTTCTGATTCGAAATTTATTTATGTTTTGAACTATCAGTAGGTCCTTCAGTATAGAACATAAGAACAGCCATACTGGGTCAGACCAAAGGTCCATCTAGCCCAGTATCCTGTCTTCTGACAGTGGCCAATGCCAGGTGCTTCAGAGGGAATGAACAGAGCAGGGCAATTATCAAGTCATCCATCCCCTGTCATTCAGTCCCAGCACCTGCAGTCAGAAATTCCATTTTTCCAACGAGCTCTTATATATGTGTTTGTGCATGCATGTGCAGATATATATAAATGGACCCTAAAAGACTGTTCACTGAGTGCGAAATTCTCCCCTGTGCAAAGATGGCCATCACAACCCCTAGGCATTAGTTGTCCCTCTTACAGTCTGGGCACAACTTAATTTAATTTCAGCCCATAGGGTTGAACAGGATTGAAGAGGTGCCTAGGTCTTGTGTCTTAAAAAGGACTTAATTAGTGCATAGCCTTTGTGCTGGCCCTCTGCACAGATGTAAATGTTAACTCGCATGTAGGGCAAGTTCTAGGGGCTCCTGAGTACCTGAAATTTCCCATTGATGGATCCAGTGGGGATGTATACATAAAGCATACATACATGAGTATAATTAAATGGTGAATACTCTGCAAACCATACCACTGCAACAGTGTTATTTCTCTTAGAGTGGGAAACTGAAATACAATAGAGGAAGCTCAAGTTCCAGAAAAGGGACTAGCAGTCTTGATGAATCCAAAGAATAACCAACAGATTTTGCAAGTTGCTATGCCTTCAGGTACCACTGACAACACTGGGAGCTGTGGGTTCTTGGGGCCTGAGGAAGTCAGTGGAAAGATGACTCCCATTGAGTTATATATGCTTTGAATCTAGCCCTCAGCAACTTTCTATACATCCTCCACATCTGGCCAGGGGATGCCCAGAGACAGAAGTGGCTAGGGATGTTGGGGGGGGAAGGGAGCAGGGGGGAGGGTTAATTCCTTAGGGAGGGAGTAGCAGGAAGGGGTCGATGGGACTAATGTAAACTAAAGGAGAGGGAGATGGGTAATATCTCTGCTCTTGGTCATTGCAGTTTTTTGCATAACCCTAGCTGATATCTAGTGCAATTTGCTATAAAGTGACTAATACTCTTTCTTTTCCTCCCCAAGCAATGTCTCTTTAAATTTGTAATGACATAAAGCATGTCTCATTGGATACTGTCAACCAGATAACAATGTAGTCATTATCCTGGATTCATTAAAAAAATATATTAAATGTGCTGATAATTAATGGCAATTGTACTCCAAATCATCGTAGCATTTAGAGGGGAACTTCTGGGAGCAATTTGAAACCGAGATGACAACAAAATAGACCATGGATTAACGCTTCCGCATGCTCAAATGCCAGTTATCTTTTAAATGATGCTTGAGGTGTTGTTTTATTTCAGTGCTTCAGGGAAATAGCTGGACACTTCTCTTGGCACCACAGTGGAACCTTTACATTTACGATTCCATTCCCGGGAGGTGCCGAGTATCAGGCTGAAGACCTAGAAAACTGAGCTGGGGAAAGGTTTATGGCTCCTTTGCGTCACCAGAGAGGTGCCAAACAGCCAGAGCATTCTTGGTCTTGTGGCAGGACAAAGAAACACAGAGCCCATTTCAATTTAAAGTGCACTAACGGGCAAGCACATCTGAGCATCTTATTTCAAGCCTCTTTTATAGGAATAGCGAGGCAATAACAACACCTCAGAGAGAGGGCAATAAAATTAACCTTCTGAAATGAATAGCGCTTGGACTAACATCCTGGAATACATTGTTCTTTGCAAAGCTGCCATTCTGAATGAGAAACTGGACTGCACAGCCTGTAAGCTTTCTGAGGCAGGGGACTGTCTCTGGTTATGTCTTTGTGCAGCACCTTGCACAGTGGCACCCTGATTTTCGTTGGGGCCTCTAGGTGCTACTCTGCTGTGAACAATTGTAATGTGGCCCCAAAAGACTTGCTGTATAAAGCCCGGATGCTCAAAAAGAGTTAGGTGCTTAAGTCCCTATTTTAGGTATGTTATGCCCTGGTTTTGGCTGTACTGCAAATGCACTGACACCTTCATTTTTGTAGTAAGAGTTCCCTGTGTGCCTACCTGTGAGCCTGTGCAGTGCTGCCTCTCTGTAAATGTCAGGCCACTGATCTCTTACCAAGCTCTCACAGTGATTCTCAAACCAGGATACGATAGGCATTCGGCCACCTCACTCACTTTAGGGGCCTAATCCAGTAGGTGTGCTCAGAGGCCACTTAACTCCATATGAAACAGCTTGAGGAGGTGCCCACCTGATATCTTTTTGCCCAGTGATTAGAGAACTCACTGGGATGTGAAAGACCCAGGATGAATTCCCCCCTCTCTGCCAGAAGAGAAGAAAGAATTTCAGCAGAGGTCTCCCACCTCTTAGGTGTGTGCTCCAACCATTGGGCTGTTTTGAGGTGTCTCTCCCTCCATCCCTCCTGTTGAAGCTGTTGCCCTCTGGATAAATAATTTATGAATAATTGAGGCCAGCAGATTGGATCCTGGGTCTGACACATCCTGGGTGAGTGCTTTACCCAGCAGGGAATCACAAGCAGAGGGAGGTGCCCATGCCTGCCTCCATGAGAGGGGTAGGGGTGGCACATACCCATCATCGGCATCTCCCATTGGCTAATTTAGGTGGATCCCCTCATAGCGTGCTGACTTTTGTGAATTACCATCTAAGGCGCCTCTCTCTCCCCATTCATTGTATAGGAGCTTAGGCATCTCACTCAGGATTTGAGAATCAGTGATTTTTATCCTGGATGCCTACAAGTGAGGCTTGGTGATGCTGAGTGTCACAACTGCTAACTTTTTTTGACCCTTCAGTCCTAAGTACTTACATGGCCTTCACCGCCATGGTGTCTGATACCGATAGTCTTAAGGAGCATCGCAGTTACGGTTTCAGTGTGCTACATTGGCTAACCTAAGACTTCTGTGGGGTAGATGAAGAGGCGGAACAGGATGTTCCTATGATGGATCTATTTACTTATAGTTCAGGGGCCTGATCTAGCCTCAAGGGATGGACCATAGAACATTTGGGGTTGTCTCCTGGCATCATCTCATGCTTTGGGGAAGCTGGCTGAGGTCATGGTAGGCTCAAAAGGAGCTGAACAACCTGATGAGTGCTAGACCTGGTTGCAGAATCCAATGTATTTTTTTTTTCAGGGAATGTTAATGCATCAAACGTGCTTGAATTCATTCCCAACTGAATTTACAAGATAGTTTATCAATGTAATGACTCCAGTACCAGTTTCTAATTGCAGTATATGTATATCTTTGAGACAAATACAATATCTAAACATCTTGTATCAAGACCAACATACTGTAGCTGGAAATTTATTTACTTTGGTGACCACTAAGAACATTTCTGGCTATGTATGCTAAATAAACTCTAATGTTTCAAGTGATAAGCTGATGGAAGGAATTGGCTTCCTCTGAAGCATCAGGGATTGTCATTGCTGTATCCCAGATTTCAGACCAATGGTCCATCTCATCTGCCCACTCCTTTAATAATGCAGCATGTCCATTCAAGGAGAGTTTATTTATTTCTGATGGAAGCATAAAGCTCTACTTGTACAGAGACTTAGCTCCCATTTGTTTTTTTCTGTGAGCTTTCTCTGCTCATGGTATTCTGACATGACAAATGGTGTGTGAATAGTGGAGATGCTAGCTAGTCTGGAGATAGCAATCTATCTCCATAAAAGAAACGTGCAGAATACAAAAACCAAGGAAATAATAGTATGGGGGACAGCGAACGTCCCTGCAAAAGAGTCCTGGCAATATCCCGCAGCTGAACCCCATACATGCTGCTCCAAAAGGCCATTCACTTTATATGAGAATACGTCTAACCTTAGCCTCACCCTTCCCCTGCTCTGGACTAGCAAATCTAAAAACTTTTCTATTTCTAGATTCAGTGACTCTATAAAAACAAGTAGAAAAAAGCACTGGCCGGAAATGTCAATGTCACTGATCCTCTTCTCTGCTCCCACTCTTTCTGCACCATTTTGGAGGTAGAAAGAGGCTGGAAATCAGCCAGATAGGGTGACCAGATGTCCCGAATTTATAGGGATAGTCCTGATTTTTGGGTCTTTTTCATATATAGGCTCCTATTACTCCCCACCCCCTGTCCTGATTTTTCACACCTGCTGTCTGGTCCCCTACAGCCAGAGCTCCCCAGCAGGGAGTCCCCCTCCCCAGCTGGCACAGAACAGTATAGCTGGCACCTACCCCACCCCTGCAACTCCAGGTGGAAGGGGCGTGTCAGATGCACTACCTTGTTGAAGCTGGCGGGTAGTTCCCTGTGAGACCCAGGCAGCTGATGTACTTTATGACTGCCTGGCTGAGGCTGACATAGAACTGGCCAAAGGATCAATAATCACCTCTCCTGTGCATGTGACCATTACCCTGGTCGCAGGGATTTGGGGCCAATATCCCTAGTCTATCCATACATACCCGAGGCAGCGGATCAGCTCCCAAGCAACAGCTGGAAATGAGCATGCATTGGATGTAATCGGATCCCAGTCTCAGTGGTGTGTTAAAGGGAATAGCCAATAAGAGCCAATGTAATATAATGAGGATCTCTTTTTTTTTTTTCACTACACCAGTGTATAGGAGTAACTCCATTACAATCAATGGAGTTTACACCTGTTTTAAGAGGGTGTAAGTCAGACGAGACTCAGGCCCAAAGCTTCCACTGAGATACCGCCTGTTTTTTTTTTTTTTTTTTTTTTAACAATTCAGACCTAGTGGGAAACTATGTTGGGAGCTAATGACACCTTCACTATTAAAACCCATCCATTAAAACTGGGAGAATAATACAAAAAGGTGCATGAATATTAGAATTATCCAATCTATTTGCCTCAGCAACATTCACATCTCTTGCTATGTTTGTTTTCTGTGAATATTCAAGCAGTCCAGTTAACAGGCACAAATATTCAGAGTCCATTTCAGAGCATATGCCAGTGTTATGAGAGAAGTTATGACAGAACAAGGATTCATGGTCTCAAGTTGCAGTGGGGGAGGTTTAGGTTGGATATTAGGAAAAACTTTCTCACTAGGAGAGTGGTGAAGCACTGGAATGGGTTCCCTAGGGAGGTGGTGGAATCTCCTTCCTTAGAGGTTTTTAAGGTCAGGCTTGACAAAGCCCTGGCTGGGATGATTTAGTTGGGGATTGGTCCTGCTTTGAGCAGGGGGTTGGACTAGATGACCTCCTGAGGTCTCTTCCAACCCTTATATTCTATGATTCTAAGTGCTTCAAGACTTGTCCAATCAGGGAATAGAAACAATACCATATGACTAACCTGATTTCCCCCACCCCGCCAGTTATCACATGGTGTTTTGGATCAGGCTTTGGATGAGTTTGGAGGTCCTGCAGGGAAAATTAATATGTGACCATGTAATGAAATTCTTGTAGTGCCTCCATGCAAGGGGGCAAAGTTAAGGTTACATGTGCAAACCTTGCAATTTCCTGATTCTTGAATTTTTTTTTTTTTTACATCTGTTTAAAAGTAGTATCAAATACATGCAGAGCAAAGTGCATAAATCCTAACAAATGTAGATGAACTTTGCCTTTTTTTCTGTTGGCTTTTTTTAAAAAGCATTCATTATTCAAAAAAACAACAACAAATTTCAGTAGCGTTTTTCAACATTTTTCACAAAATTTGTTTACCCTTTGCTTGCCATTTGACATGTGAAATTTGGCCTTTCTTGCGACTGGCCACATGAATCATATAATACCCTTTTTGTTCCCTGATTAGAAGAATCGAGCTCTTGTTATCAGGTTCCTCGCACAAATTTTAAAATTTTGCCTTTGGTGAGAATTTGAGCATGTAAGCTAGGAATCCTTTTCCTCAATCATCCGTGCTTCTAAAACTCCATCACACAAATGGCCCACTTTTGTGGAATTGTAATTTCAAGTTCATGTACTCAAATATTTGAAGAAAGCAAATTTTAAAATTAGCTTTCCCTAAACATTTGCATCACGAACCTGGTCAGTAGGACTTTGATTTAACCAAGCATTTAAGCACATGCCTAAGAGAAGTCAATGTCACTTGTTTAAGGCCCTATTCAGTCATTCAAGCACCACCAAAGTCAATGGGACTTAAGCATATACTTAAAGTTAACCATGTGCTAACATGCTTTCCTGGATTGGAGTCTAAGTGCTTTGCAAAATCAGGGCCTAGAGTTGCCCTAATGAACAGTAAACATGATCAGAGCAATTTCATATTTAAAGCCTAACAATCGTTCATGGCAATTATTTGGCATTATTTTCTCACCTCTGATATGCAGGATTGTTTATGAATTATACAACATACTTACAGCAAATAATTATTTCGTTCTAAGTGGTTTTACGTGCCTGACGTCCTATTTTTGCACTAGAAGAATACGTTTAATTATGTATTGCTGTTTGTATAACTTTAAGATAATTACACAGCAGCTAGATTTAGATCTGATTTACTTATTAAGCCACAAGAGCTCATTTTGCAATTAGTTAATATTCACTTAATGTAAAACTGTCCTATGAAAAATCAGCAGAATGGCTGAGACCCTTAATTTTAAATTGTTTTCCATGTTTACTATAAATATCTACAATTGCAAAGGAAGAGTAGAATGTTCAGCCTTTTATTAAAGGAACTATGGCAAGCAGGTATTACAAAAAATAGGGTTTTGGGGCTGTTTTTTAAGGATTTACAAAAGCCAATAGGCATTTAAACTCCTTTGACAATTCCAGCAATTGGAATTTAATGCGACCAGAACAGACTAATGGTAGGTGAGAATCACACATGAAAGTGACTATGGTATAAACCAAAAGGAATTGACCACTGAGCTTCCATTATCCAAACTAAGACCTTGAGCCTGCAAATACTTACATACCTGCGTACCTTTCAACAGGTAAGTACTGCATAGACTTCAGTAGGATTACTCTTGTGCTCAACTTGAAGCACGTGTGATAGGCCTGGTCTGCAGTAATGAGGTAAATCAATCTAAATTAAGCTAGTTACGTTACATAAGTTACGTAACTTAAATCGATGTAGCTTAGATCTGCTTACAGAGGTGTCTACACTGCGCTAAGTCAATGGGAGATGCTCTCCTGTCGACATAGCTTCCTCCTCTCAGGGAGGTGCAGTACTGAAGTCAACAGGAGAGCGCTCTCCCATCGACTTATCATGTCTTCACCAGACCCACTAAATCAACTCCGCTGCATCGATAGCAGCGGTAGTGACGACAAGCCCTGAGTGTTCACGGGATCAGGGCAGTGTAAGAAAAAGAAAAGTAACAGTATAAATGTTTAGTACTATATCTTTACAGAAACAGGGCCCAATGTAAAAAAAAGAAAAGGGACTCATGCAGATGGACTTCCCTTTGCAGGATCAGCTCCTTGGTCGGTTAGGGATATTAATTGTTCCCTGCTTTGTGGGCTTTATACCTGAAAGTCTATCTACAGGCAAAACAGGCACAAATAAATAAAAACTACAATAGGCTGTATGTCTTACATATTATTTTTAGAACTCCCAACTGCCTGGAGTTCCAGTCCTGCAAACATGGACATATATGCTTACTCCAAAGCAGGTGAGTTGTACCATTGACTACGATGGGACTGTACACTTGCTTAAAAACTATGCATGTGTGTGTTTGCAGGCTTGGAGCTATAGACCTACCACCTTATTATTAGGGTCCTCCCAAATTCATGGTCCATTTTGGTCAATTTCACGGTCATAGGAGTTTTAAAATCATACATGTCATGATTTCAGTTATTTAAATCTGAAATTTCACGGCATTGTAATTGTAGGGGTCCTGACCCAAAAAGGGGTCATGGGGCGGGCAGTCAGAAGGTTATTGTAAGTGAGGTTGCAGTACTGCTACCCTTACGCAGGGCCAGCTCCAGGCACCAGCCGAGCAAGCTCATGCTTGGGGCGGCAGATTCTACGGGGTGGCATTTCGCCCAATCCTAGGGCGGCACGGCCGCTTTTTTTTGTTTTGTTTTGTTTGCGATCCAGCCGCCCTGTAGGGGGCGGCTGTGCGGAGGAGGGGAGTGCCCTGCTGGGAGCAGGTTGTGCAATCCGTCTGCCCCAGCCGGTGCCTGGTCTGTAGCAAACCCGGCAGGGCAGCCCGCGTCCTTCCCTCCCCGCCAACCGGAGCGGCGTGGAGCTCTCCCAGCAGGCAGCGCGGTGGTTGGGGCTGTGTGGCGAGCGCCCCGCTGAAGCCCTGGCCACCTCCCTTCTCTCTCTCCCCACTCCCTCCTCCTCCTCCCCCACTAGCCGGGGCACGTCTGCAGTGCAGGGAGTGCCCCTGCACCCTGGCTCCGACCACCCTGCAGGGTTTTTTTTCCTGCTTTGTCGTTCTGGCCGCCCCCCCCTTTTTTTTTTTGCTTGGGGCAGCAAAAAAGCCAGAGCCGGCCCTGCCCTTACTTCTGCACTGCTGTTGGCGGTGGTGCTGCCTTCAGAGCTGGGCAGCTGGAGAGCGGCGGCTGCTGGCTGGGAGCCCAGCTCTAAAGGCAGAATTGTTGCCAGTGCAGCGCAGAAATAAGGATGGCCTGGTATGGTATTGCCTCCCTTACTTCTGTGCTCTTGCTTGCAGAGCTGGGCCCTCAGTCAGCAACTGCCACTCTCCGGCCGCCCAGTTCTGCAGGCAGCAGTGCAGAAGTTAGGGTGGCATGGTATAGTATTGCCACCCTTACTTCTGCACTGCTGCTGGTGGGGCGCTGCCTTCAGAGCTGGGTACCCGGCCAACAGCCGCCGCTCTCCAGCCACTCAGTTCTGAAGGCAGCATAGAAGTAAGGGTGGCAATACCGTCACCCCCCCTAAAATAACCTTGTGACCCCTCCTGCAACTCCCTTTTGGGTCAAGACCCCCAATTTGAGAAACGCTGGTCTCCCATGTGCTATATAGTATAGGGTAAAAGCACACAAAAGACCAGATTTCACAGTCCATGATGCGTTTTTCATGGCTGTGAATTTGGTAAGGCCCTACTTATTATGTAAGCACTGAATAAAGCACCTTTCATCCAAGGATCACGGCACTTTACAAATGTTATTTAAGCCTCATAGCCTTTGTTTGAGGCAGGCAGGTGTTTATTCCTTTGTAGACATGGATATATTGAGGTGGTAGGGTCAAATAACTGTCCCAATGCCACAAAGCAAACTGATGGCATAATCAGTAGAGGATACAGCCCATGAATCTCTGCTCTAACGTATTAGCCGTATTTCCTCCCAGTTTTTGAGCAATGTTGGCTCATTGCAGTGTATGGGATGTGTGTGTTAATCCTTACTCAAATTCCTGTTGACTTTAACTGGATGAGTCATGGAAGTAAAGACTACAGGGTCAGGCCCTAATTTTAGTTCAATTAGACCCCAAAAGGTAAATATAAAATGAGGAGCCAAGATCAGATAGTCTCCTAAAGTCTTATTCATTGATGACTGTTAAAAAGAAACAAGTTTATCAATCCATTAATTCAAGGTTAATCTGTTCTGGGATTTCAACTCTGGTGATTTATGATAGCGCTGCTCAGAACCTTAAATACATAGCTATCAATCACTGTCATGCCGGAGCTGGCCGGTCCCTTTCCTGCAGCCGTTGACTCAGCCACCGCTCTCGCTAAACTTTCCAAATGATGTTTTCTGGAAACGAGAAGGGTAGCCCGCGCCGGCGGTGCTGTGAGTGCATGCTAATTTATAACAGGATTAAACGTGCACCACCAGCCCCCCCGTGGCTTTGCAGTGCTACCATGGTAAGACTTCTAATACAGCCGCTTCGGTCTATTAGCATTCTGTCCATGCCTCCTCTTTGTCGCAAGGCAAGGGTTGGGTTTTGTTTTTTGTTTACCCAATCAACCATATATAACCAACTCCACAATAGACACACAGTCTCTTAGCGATGCTCTCCGGAACCAGCAACATTCATGCAGCCTTCTTAGAGAGAGACAGAAGCCTAAAATGAAGAGCTGTTTTGTGTGAGGAAATTTCCGAGCACACTGCATTTGTGTCTGTTTGGGCTGCATTTTGCAGGGACTGGAGCACTGATCCGGCAGCATACACAACAGATGGTGCCGTGAAGGAGAAGCTTAAAGTAGGGATGTTCTGTGGGTAAAATCTATTTGGTTGGCCTAGCGAAGGTGACTGTCATACTGGGCTGACTGTAGGGTGCTGGAGCCCTATGTTTGTACTTCTCTGGACAAACAGGAAAATGAGCAACTCCGTCTCTCCCTGGCCCCACATTAATTCCACACACAGTTAGTAAACAGTTTGCTGCCTTCAATGCTTTCTTACCATAGGCAGCTGCTGGGCTGATTAGCCAAGCAAGTGTGTGTGAAAACCCCAGCAGCAGGGATCGAAATTTAAAAGGTCAGCATGGAGTAAAGACTCAAGGAGTTGTCATTCTCATTGTACCCTGGGTACCGGCCCTTTAAAAATGTTCCTACGTTGCAGGGCACTACCTGCCCCATGGGTGGAATCTGTGGAGCCTGTGCTCCTGAACAAAGACACTTCCTTCTTGCAAGAGAACAGGCATTTTAAAGGGCCGGGACTCATTCAGAGGCAGTCTCCACCTTTTCTGGTTATTGCTACAGGGGAGAAAATGCCAGGACATTGAAAATGATCCGGGGACGGGTATTTCCAAACACAGGAGTTCAAAACAACTCAGCAGGCAGATGCGGCTGGATATAAAACATCCCACCCCTCCATTAAACATACAGTACGAACGAATCCATCATGGTAACTAAGCAAGTTCTTCAGCCTTGCTCGTGACAGGGATTTCATCTAACCACAGCGGTGCTGTGGCTTGCTGCTGTATAATTTGTCATCCCAGGGGGGTAATGTTAGTTCACATTTCCCGCAAATGTTCTGGAGTCAAAATGATACCTTGCTGCTCTCTGTTTTCTGCAAGAAGCTCAGCAGAATGGTTGGGTAAGAGTGGCGGTGACAAAATTCCCACCCCACTAGGCCAGAACTTCTCAGTCATTGTATAATATATGGAGATAAACCTATCTCATAGAGCTGGAAGGGACCCTGAATGGTCATTGAGCCCAGCCCCCTGCCTTCACTAGCAGCACCAAGTACTGATTTTTACCCCTGATCCCAAGTGGCCCCCTCAAGGATTGAACTCATAACCCTGGGTTTAGCAGGCCACTGAGCTATGCATCCCCCCTATCCCCAGAGGAGGGACAGTCCCACTAGGAAAGATTTAAGGACTGAACCTGCTGAGATGATGATGCACCCACAGTTCACATTGACTTCACTTAGTCCCTTATGCTGGCCTCCCTCACACCTGCTTTCACGATGAAGATGTAGCCCCAGTGGTTTGGCCTGTTGGCTTTCTCCTGAAATCTTGATTTTTTTGTGTGGTATTAATTCTATAATTGTCAATCTTCCTGCATTTATTTTTTTTTACTATACCTAAAAGTGTCAGATTATTAGCTTTCTAGGCAGTCATTCCTCTGCATTTCCGTGATGAATCTTCCTACCAAACTCTCACAGTCAGCAGTAACATCCTATTTTAATTAAAGGACAACAACATGTGCCCCTTTTTAAAAAAAGGGAAGTGCACCAATTGGGCCAAAATCTGCTCTGACTCATGCTGGTCTGAAGTCAGGAGGAAATCATTTACGACACCCAACAGGAGTGTAAGTGAGAGCAGAATTTGGCCTGTGTTTTTCAGTCCAGCACTAAGCCCACAAGGTAAAAAAGCAGTCGTCATGATGAATCAACTGCAAAACTCATTTTCCTACAAATGTTTTTATTAGTGATAAAGTTTATGATCGAACCCTCCCCCCCGAACCATAGCGGAATACACATGTTGCATCTGGTCCAGCTTTCTATAGAATGTGCCAAACCAAATTCCTGGAGCTGAACAACTCCGTGGGAAAGTCTGGCTCTGGATCTCGTGAGTAAATTCAATTTCTGGCTCTGCCACAGACGTCCAGTGTGAACCCGGGCAAGGGATTTAATCTCTCTGTGTCTCAGTTCCCCATCTGTCGAAGGAGGATAAAAATAGAGCTCACTAGAAAATGGAAGATTTTGTCATTGCAATTTTAGAGAAAAATGAAGAAATTGATTGTTTTCTAAATTGTCCGTGAAAACTTTATTGGGTTTTTTTGTGGTGGTGGTGGTGGTGTTGGGGTTTTTAGGAGGGGGGAGGGGCAGCAAAAACCCCAAAACATTTCAATTTAGTATCACATGGGAGTTGTAGTTTTAGTGCCTCATTCTCTTGCACAGGCTGTCCTTGGTTAGACCAGATTTCCATGATGCACCAGTTTCCTCTCTTGGGGGGTAGGGGCAGCACATCATGGGAGTTCCTGGCTGTGGTGCATCATGGGAGATGGGAGACTGGCCTATCAAGGAGAATGCGGACATAAAACAGCCAAACTACAATTCCCATGAAGTACAGAGGCAGCGTTTCAAAATCAAAATATTTTGGCCTTTCGGTCCAAAGCAAACACTTTTTTCACAAAGAAAGGTAGTTTAATTTTCAAACCAATTCCTACTGAAAAACAGATTTGACAGAATTTTGAACCTGTGCTAGATAACAATATTCCCTTCCTCCAATTCTTTGTCTGTCATGTCCAGCTAGATCGTAAATGCTTTGGGATAGGGACTGTCTCTTACTGTGCATGAACCTGTTCTCTGGCTACACTTAAGATTTCAGGCTCATTTCAGCACCTTTCACCAGCTCCAAATTCACACGGAAAACTTAATAGTAAATTGATATAAAATGTAACGAGGCTATAAACCGGTTTACAATCCCTTCCAGTGGAAACTGCTACGGCACAGTGAGACTGTTCTCATGGGAAAGGTCTGAGTAGAGAAAGAAAGAAAATAAGATATATCAACAGAATCATTTCTATGCATAACATTTGTCAGAGTTTTTGGCACTGGGAAGCTTGTAATTGCTGTCATTTAACTCCACTACTATTATAAAAATGGCCATAGATTTTTAATGGCCAAAAGCCGGGCCGGCTCCAGGCACCAGCTAAAGAAGCAGGTGCTTGGGGCGGCCAATACCAAGGGGCGGCACTTTGGCTGCTATCGGGGCGACACATCTGGGTCTCCGGTGGCAATTCGACGGTGGGTTCCTCAGTCCCTCTGGGAATGGAGCGGCGCGATTGCGCTGCCTCGGGGTTTTTTTTGGCTTTTTTTGGCTGCTTGGGGCAGCAGAAAACCTGGATCTGGCCCTGGCCAAAAGTCATCAGGATCTTGGTCTTATGTCCCATCCACTATACAACACCTTTGTCAGCACAGGACTTCCCCATACCCTGAGTCAGTAGTGACCCAGACTTAAAAAGTGCCACCTATTGAATGACTAATAGCATATTTTACAGCACCTCCTTAGAACAGTTTTTCTCGATGACCAGGCTGTGGTCTGGCGCCAGTCCCCAAGATCTCCCTGACATGGTTTAGGAAGGCACCAAGCTGGTCCCTGGTATCAAAAAGGTTGAGAAATGCTGCCTTCAAACTCCCCCATCCAAGTGCTGAGCTGGCTGTAAGCTTGTGAGTGAGAGGATCACAGAAGACATGGCTGTCTAGGTTTTTTGTACCATGCCTTGTTTCAAGTAGACTGTAGCATCTAAAAGCCTCGCTTGATGTCAGGGCCCCAAAGGGAGAGAGAATCCCTGCCCCAAAGCGTTTAAGTCCTAAAACGGTGAGGGCCAGATCCCCAGCTGGTGGCACTGAGCTTTGCTGATTTACACCACTGAGGATCTGACTGATTCTGCAAGTGGATAGAATTTCCCTTGATCTTGCCGAAGCCCTTCTGGGATGAGACGAGGGGTTAGGGGTGGGAGGGATTGAGGCTGAAGGGACATGTGCTCTTTAGACCATCAACTCTGTACTGGCCCCATCAGCATTATTTTACTCCCCCTCCCACCTCACAAGGTTAAACTGCTCCTGGGACAAGATTCGGGGACAGAGCAATGGGGAAGCTCGTGGGTTCACACCTGTTACTTTCCAACCAAATGTAAAATCTGGCCTGGGTGTGAAGAGTGGATGAGTTCAGGGAAGGTGGGTAGTGACTGAATTGTGTCCATCAAAAGAATGGGTTGATTTTTTTCTTAGTGGCCCATTTAACAAACCTGAAGGAGGTTTCTCTTTTGGGTTATGAGGTGATCCATCCGACCATTGCTAAGTGCAGTGATCTGTGGTTGTGACAGTGTAAGGACGAGGCTCCTGGGAAAAGAAGGCTGTAATTGGAGATAGGAGAGTAGACTGGGGAAGGGTAAAAGAGGAAAGCAAGCAGAGGTGGACGTATGGAAGGTAGGTTCTTATCTAGGTAGCAACAGCTTCAGCTGTATGTTTTATTGAAGAGAATCAATCAGTTGTCACTCAGGTTGTCATTGGGAACTGCTTGTACTGCGTTGGTTGACTACAAAAGGGCTCTGCAGTTAAACCGTTGCATGAATTTGCCTTGTCTTGAAGTGCAACATCAGACAAGAGGGGGAACTTTGCCTTTGGCCATCTTTCTTGAGCACCAACAGGGAAGCTGAAAAACCGAACTTCAGGGGCACTCATCGGGCTCCTTCACTCACTGTTTTAAGGGATTTAAAATGCACCTTTTTATGGGCAGCCTCTGACAACCCAGTGGTCTGACGCTCAAAATATGTTTGCCTTGAAAGCGTGGTGCAGGGTGTACAGTCCATGCATGTCTTCTTGCTTAAACATTGCAAGGCTTACTGTGACTTTTAATCCTTTGCTCCATGAACCAGATGGGAGTTGTCCAGGGGTGTGCAAATGTAACACCGACAGACACCAGTCATCAGGATCGAACCTGGGGCCTCGGGAACTTAGTGCATGAGCCTCTACCACATGAGCTAAAAGCCAACTGCCTGTTAGCGAAGGCTGTAGAGCAGGTTTATTTTATCTCTCTCTAAGTGGTCTTGGTGCCACTAGATGGGACAGAACACCACACCCAGGAGGCGTGTGGGTTACACAAACAGGCCTCATATTGCGATGACAGTCACAACATGACATGATCACTTCTCATACCACATCCCCCAAACTCCCCAACATGATACAGATGTGTTCATAGAATCATAGAATCATAGAATATCAGAGTTGGAAGGGACCTCAGGAGGTCATCTAGTCCAACCCCCTGCTCAAAGCAGGACCAATTCCCAGCTAAATCATCCCAGCCAGGGCTTTGTCAAGCCGGGCCTTAAAAACCTCCAAGGAAGGAGACTCCACCACCTCCCTAGGTAACGCATTCCAGTGTTTCACCACCCTCCTAGTGAAATAGTTTTTCCTGATATCCAACCTGGACCTCCCCCACCGCAACTTGAGACCATTGCTCCTTGTTCTGTCATCTGCCACCACTGAGAACAGCCGAGCTCCATCCTCTTTGGAACCCCCCTTCAGGTTGTTGAAGGCTGCTATCAAATCCCCCCTCATTCTTCTCTTCTGGAGACTAAACAATCCCAGTTCTCTCAGCCTCTCCTCATAAGTCATGTGCTCCAGACCCCTAATCATTTTTGTTGCCCTCCGCTGGACTCTTTCCAATTTTCCTGCAACCTCAATAAGGATTCTTTAAAATACAGCCAGCTCTCCTGGACCCCTTTGCCCTTCATGTTATTCTCCCAGGGGATCCTGCCCATCTGTTCCCTGAGGGAGTCAAAGTCTGCTTTTCTGAAGTCCAGGGTCCATATTCTGCTGCTCTCCTTTCTTCCTTGTGTCAGGATCCTGAACTCGACCATCTCATGGTCACTGCCTCCCAGGTTCCCATCCACTTTTGCTTCCCCTACTAGTTCTTCCCTGTTTGTGAGCAGCAGGTCAAGAAAAGCTTTGCCCTTAGTTGGTTCCTCCAGCACTTGCACCAGGAAATTGTCCCCTACGCTTTCCAAAAATTTCCTGGATTGCCTGTGCACCGCTGTATTGCTCTCCCAGCAGATATCAGGGTGATTAAAGTCTCCCATGAGAACCAGGGCCTGTTCTGTGTTGCTGTCCCCTCAAGCTGTGGCTCATCTGTTTGGTACTGACTCTGTCATCCTCAAAGTGTCCCACTCCACTGCCTTCAGAGGGAATCTGGCGCCATTGCAGAATTTAAATTTAAATTAATGGAGATATCCTATCTCCTAGAACTGGAAGGGACCTTGAAAGGTCATTGAGTCCAGCCCCCTGCCTTCACTAGCAGGACCAAGTACTGATTTTGCCCCAGATCCCCAAGTGGCCCCCTCAAGGAGGGAACTCACAACCCTGGGTTTAGCAGGCCAATGCTCAAACCACTGAGCTATCCCTCCCCCCAAGAGAGAATCTTGGTCTCTCTCTGGTTGGGTGGAGCTAAGTCTCAACCTTGCGGTCCCCTTTTTCCCAGCCAGTTCTAACCAGTACTTAACCCATTAGAAAACAAAATAAAGCCCATCAGAAACGCTTGGAGACATGGTTGGGAATCAGTCGCTTAATCTAGGGGTGAAAGACAGGAAGCTTAGCAAAGGACCAGTAATGATTAATAGTCCAATTCTTATGTGTGTGTGCGGAGTTTCACCATGACCTCAAGAAGGAGGAGATGTAGAGGGGTGGGTGTGTGATACATGGTCAGATATAAGAAGGCATGTGGCATCAGCACAAGGAGCCCATTATAGAGAGTAACAGATGTCCCCTGTCAGTGATGGGAAGGCTGCCAATCATGATAATGTCCTGGGTAGGGGCCCCGCCCCACAGCTGTGACTGAGCAACTGTGCATCCTCATTGATGGGTATGAATGTAGACATGTTAGAGTCCACCCATGTGCAGCACTTGTCTGTGCTGACAGCAGAATGCCTAGAAGGGAACATGAAACTGGCAATCTGTCCCAACTGATGAGCTTAGAGTTACAGAGAGATGTCAGTCCAGCTACGTGATCATGCTCAGAAATATAAAGGATTCCATGTATGGGCATGAAGATATGGGGGCTGGCTTGAGCTGGGTGAATTTGAAGAAGACAGACACTCTAATGAAGCCCCTCGTTTCCCCTCTTTGCTTGCTGGGGGAGGACCTCACAGGATTTCCAGTATGTATTGGCCAGTTTGTATATGCACCGTTGCTCCCCAGTGGCTGGCCTGAAGAAGCTAAAAGGCCTTGTGGAAACTCTCCTTTGACGGATGTAGGAGAGGCCAAGCATGGATCCGTGATCCAACATCGGCGACCCCTGTAGAATCACAGCTGCCTGCAAAAGAGGGACATACAATCGGATGGGGGCCAATAACGTCTTCTCCACACCCTCCATGTGGTTAACATTAGGCAGAGTAGGAGAGTTGCCAAGTCTCCACCAGTCTGTAATCCTCCATCTCCCCAGGCTCTGACAGCTCACTCTCTGCCAGGCTCAGAGGTATTTCCTCCCTGTGGTTAGGTCACCCAGGGAGCTGAGCAGATAGAGATGAAGGAAGTACCCTCTGAACTGGGCCAGCAGCAAATGGCAGCCTCCAATCACTTGCCTGTACCAAGTGGGTTCACTAGTGTCCTTATTACTGCAGGAGCGAGTGCAAGAGGGCTCTAAAGGTGCCACAGCACAAGCTGGAATCACTCCCCCTGCCCTGGTTAGCAGAGGGGCGTCTTGTCTTCCTCATCTGCCTTGGCACAGAGGTTCAGCACTATTGGCACGTCCTCAGGCCCTTCCCCCAAATCCTGCCTGCCCGGAGCAACCTCCCCAGTGCTGTTTGCCTGCTTCTGTCGGTCCCAAGCACTGTGTCCCTGCCATAGACTCTGTCTATCTTCCTCCAGTCCTGAAATACAGATGGTGCAGTCGGGTGGGTGCGTGCATCCAAGGGAATTCTCTGCCTCCCTAGGAGTGGCTATCCCAGCAGCCAGTGTGGTGGGGGGACTTTGAATCTTCCCCAGCCTTAGCTGAAGGTTGGTTCCTTACTCATTGTATGTGTATTGTCTAAGCAAACCTAGACTGGCCAAGCACAGTTTTGGCAATACACACACCTCCCTAAGTCTGTGCCAGCTACCTTGCCCGCTTGTCCAGGGACAGCCTCTGACAGATGCACACTTTGCAGCGACCCAGTCATCACTTCTGAGAATCATAGGTTCAATCGTAAGTAAACCTTTCCCCTCCTTCATTCCTGGGCAGGCTGGGGGGCCAGACTGATCCTCAATGAGACTTTAAAGCAACCTCGGGGCTGATCTAAGCTACCCTAGCTGCAAGCAGCAGTTGCACTGGCATTTGGCAGAGTACGTTGCACTGCGTCCTATCCCCGGGCATGCTCCCTACACCATAGAGCCAGGGTACACTGGCTTTGCCGTACTCAGGGGCTCCTCTGTGTCAAGAAAATCCAGGGCTGCCTCTTTCGAATAGCTTTCTCGGAGCTGGGGCGAAAAAGCAGAATGTGTGTATCCTCCTGTTCCCCATGCGGAGTGTACACAGCGAAAAGTGCTCTTGTAAAGGTTTCTGCAGGCCGGCCCTATGATGATATCAGGGCTAGAACTCAGCTGCTCAAGGATAAATCCCTGAACTAACGATATTTCAATTTTTGTAGTTGCCCCTAAACTGAGTTGAAATACATCGGGCCAGAATCCGCAGCAGGTGTACGTTGGCCTAGCTCCATTGACTGCAGTGCAGCCACTGCAATTTATAGGAGCTGAGGATCTGGCCCAAAACATAAAATAGTTTCCAAGAGTCTGGTGGTTTGAAATCATTACCACGCTGGGTAATAAAGAAATACAGCTTTCTGCTGTATAGTGATAGATCTTATGGGTTCTTATGGGTAATTTAATCCACCTCTTATCTGAAGCTATCAAATCCAATGAATGGCATTTCCCGGCACTTCTTCATGATATTCTCTCTCATCTCAGTTGTGGCAAGCAGTAGTTTTGGACTCAGATGAACAAGCTAATTTATTTTAACCACCTCTTAGGCTCCTGACAATTGGGCATTTTGCTAACTCACGAACGCTTGTGACATGAGCAGCTGAGCTCCATTGAGGTTTGCCTCTTCTCATTCTGATAGACTCTGGGCAAATTTAGCTCCTTAGGTTTGGTAGAATAGAATCATTGCCCAGGTTTTGTGCACTATTCTGCGAGAAAATAAACACTGCGTTCTGCTGAAAAGCTACAATAGGACTGTCGCGGTGCAGGGACTCGCCACCACGGCGCCTCCTGCTGGTCGTCTCAGGGAATTAGCGTTTCCAGCTTCCGGAGCGCCCTCTGCAGGCTGGTGTCCCATTGCTGCTGGCTCCCATGTCCCTCCCAGGACCTGGTGCCCCTTGTCTTTGGGGTGCTGCCCCTGGCAATACCCCCACAGTCTCAGGGTCTCCCCACCCAAGGGGACCCCCAACCATCTATCCCCAACTTGCCTCAGTCATGGGCTACAGCCAGTCACCATCTAGCCCCCACTCACTGGGGCAGACTGCAGTGTAAAAGCCATTCATCATAGTCCAGGGGGGTTTGGACCAGATGCCTTCCTCTACCACCCAGTACCTCTGTGGGCCTAGGACCAGGCCCTGCAGCCTGGCGAGTTGCCAGCCTGGAGCTCCCCTGCTCCTCTGGCCTTTCCCCAGCCCTGCTTCACGCCAGGTACCTTCTCTCAGCTCCCTGCAACCAGGTCCCTCCCTCTCAAAGCTAGAGAGAGTCTGTCTCTGGCTTCTGGCCCCAGCCCTCTTATAAGGGCCAGCTGGGCCCTGATTGCACTGGCTACAGCTGTGGCTGCTTTCCCCATCAGCCCAGCTTTTCTCTGCCACAGCCCTCTCCCAGGCTGCTTTAAGCCCTTCCAGGCAGGAGCGGGGTGACCACCCCGCTACAGGGACAAATCCGCTTTTCCCTAGGAAGGAAGAGTGGCTAGTGGTGGGAACATGGAACTCTGGATTTCACTGCTGTCACTGTCACTAAAGTGTCACTGGGCTAGTCCCTATGATGTGCTGAGTGCCACCAGTTTCCTCTGATTTCAAAGGCAATTGATCATGCTCTGCCTTTCATGCGACCAGTCCCTTAAACTGTCTGTCAAACTTAACCCATCTGTAAAAGAGATGTCATTATATTATGTAATTAACATTTGAAAAATACATTGAGGGAATCCTCAGCTGAGAGGAGCTATATACAATTTTACTCATGGTCCTTTGTTTGCTTTTTGTTAATCAGAGAGGAATTTGAACTCATTTCCAAGTTAAGAGGAGACATGTGACAAGTGCTATTAAAAACTTGACATTTACCGCTCCTCGTAATTACATTTACCAGAGTATTTGCAGCAGTCTTCATGTGCTAAGCATAGGGAATGCTGTAAATACCGCACATCAGATGATGCAGTAAACCTTGGGATTTTAACAGTGCCGGTGGTAACACACACATGTTAAGGGGCAGACATTCAAGAGCTCAGCTTCTGTTTAGGACCTGTGACAGGGTAGGTAGACAAATCTCGCTCCAGCCAGGAAGGAGTTAAAGGGCAGCACTGGGATCAGTAGCCCCACCCTGCAACGCTTGCACTGGGTGCTGGATTTAAGAGGAGAAAGCCCAGCAGCTGAAGGCTGTGGGTGAAGGAGAGCAAGCAGGCTATTCCTGGGTGGCTAAGGAGGCTGGCTCGGGTCAGGGACTGTAGGAGAACTGCAGCCTGCGGAAGCCCTTTGCAGGGAGGGGAGGCTTGATCGGGATGGTTGATTGGGGAGGGCCAGTCGCTAAGCGAGAAGACAGGCTGCTGGAGCTGGGAGCCTGCCTGTGAGGAAGGGGTCTAGAGGCTGATCCTCAGCTGGATTGAGGAGGTGTTTGTTCGGTGTGTTCATTGGATGTGCGCTAAGTACCCATGTTACCCTGGGAGCAGTTGAATGCTTTAAATGGCTTGGCAGAGGTCACTGCATGGCTGGAGTAGGCTGAAGATTATAGTGGGAAACTGAGGCAGGATCCCTGCAAATATCACAGCTGCTAAAAGGAGATGCTCTGGGACAAGGAGAATGTGTGTAAATACCTTGGGTCATTTTAGTTAATATTTAGATGTACAACATCCCACCCACCCTCACCATACACACACTTTTCCCTACATCAGTCTCTTTGCAAGTCTTTTGAAAAGACCTTTCTCTCTCTCTTTTAATTACATTTAAGCTTTTCCTAATACTCTTAGCTGCAGTTCTTTGCCATTTCTAGGATTAGTTTTCAGTAAGTTCTCCATTTTGGGGACATGGACCATCTGCTAAACCCTATTGGCTTCCCTCCCTAGGAAAGATGGGGAGTGGGATGCAGGCCATTGGGTTTGGGTCAGTCCCCTTTTCACTTACTCATGTGGGATTCGCAAATATCTATTTTTGTTACTAAGTCTCCGCCCATATTTTAAACAAACAGCCTCTTTAATACTTTTATTCATGCATTGTTATAGCAGGTTAGAGCGTCAAAGCACAGTGCCTGCTGACCTCCGTTACAGCTGTGAGTGTCAGCGTTTTGCAGATCAGATCCCAAGGTTTCAAGTCAGGCACCCAGATGGTGACTGTGACAGAGTGGAGTAGGTCTGTATCAAATTAGGAATTCCTAGACCCAATCTCCTCTGAGGTCAGACCAGATGTTTTATTTTGGGATCTTTTGTTCAGGGCACTCTTTGCCTTAGTTTCCCCATTGTGACGGTGTCGGGGCACCCCGTCTAGTCTGCGTGGTTACACCCAGTCCTCCTTGTATGCAAGGGGGTGTTTCTAGTCCTCAAATTGGTTCCCCGCACTGTTCTAGGTCCCAGAGTTATGAGGCCTAATGGACAGAGTCAATAGGATCACCCTTATCCGCAGGGCCTAGTGGCCAGAGTCATAAGAACGGCCATACCGGGTCAGACCAAAGGTCCATCTAGCCCAGTATCCTGTCTAGCAACAGTGGCCAATGCCAGGTGTCCCAGAGGGAGTGGACCTAACAGGCAATGATCAAGTGATCTCTCTCCTGCCATCCATCTCCATCCTCTGACAAACAGAGGCTAGGGACACCATTCCTTACCTAGCCTGGCTAATAGTCATTAATGGACTTAACCACCATAAATTTATCCAGTTCTCTTTTAAACGCTGTTATAGTCCTAGCCTTCACAACCTCCTCAGGTAAGGAGGTCCACAAGTTGACTGTGCGCTGAGTGAAGAAGAACTTCCTTGTATTTGTTTTAAACCTGCTGCCTATTAATTTCATTTGGTGACCCCTAGTTTTTGTATTATGGGAATAAATAAATAACTTTTCCTTATCCACTTTCTCCACATCACTCATGATTTTATATACCTCTATCATATCCCACCTTAGTCTCCTCTTTTCCAAGCTGAAGAGTCCTAGCCTCTTTAATCTCTCCTCATATGGGACCCGTTCCAAACCCTTAATCATTTTAGTTGCCCTTTTCTGAACCTTTTCTAGTGCCAGTATATCTTTTTTGAGATGAGGAGACCACATCTGTATGCAGTATTTGAGATGTGGGCGTACCATCGATTTATATAAGGGCAATAATATATTCTCAGTCTTATTCTTAGTCAGTTGGGTTGCCCTTCTCCTCAGGGCGGTAAGGCCTACTAGCCAAAGTCAATTGGGTTGCTCTTATCTGCAGGGCGGTAAGGCCTAAAGGCCAAAGTCAAGAACAACGGTCACCACCTAGGGGTGAATGGCAGCAGGGTAGGGGGACCTGGGCCCTCCCTGCTCCACCGGGTCCCAACCCAGGGCCCTGTCAGTGGCGAGGGTCCCCACCACTGGGTCAGCAGGGATCCCACCGCAACATGCTGCCTGTTCTCAGCCCTGCAGCTGGCATCCCCCCAGGCTACTTCCTTCTGTGTCCCTTGTTGTCATGATTCGGGGGTCTCCAGGGTCTCCGGACTCATAGGTGCGGATGGCTCTCAGCAATCCCGGGTTCTCCCGGATATCTGCTGGTATCTGGGTCTTCACGTTCCTGGCTCCCACTCTCGGAGCCTCTGGCGCTTCCTGGGCTGGATCCTGCAGCAAGTGTCCTTCCTCTTCAGCTGTCAGCCCAGACTGAGCTGAGCTGCTCTCTTTTATAGTACTGCTACACTTGGAGCAGGCCCAGTAGGGCTTGGTGGGCGTGGCTTCCTCAGCCCACAATGGAGAGTTAATCTTTCCCAATCTAATGTGGGGTGGGTGCTCCACATCACACCTTTTGTTTCAAATTTTCAGATATAACGATGAAGAGCACTAGGTAAGAGCAGTCATTAAAATTCGTTGAGGACTGACTCATGCCCCTATCTATGTGCAAAGTAAAAGTGTTATATTTATTTGTTAAGATACTGTATTACAGAGTTCTCTTTTTCTCTGTGCTCATCTAATTAGCATATATATATATATACACAAAAATAATGTCATGCACTGAAGAAAAAAGAAAGAAACCAAGTTTCAGCCCTAGCAGCACCTTATTTCAAGGTTGCCCTACTCAAGAGCACATTATGAAGAACCCTTTATGCTAACAGTAATTAGAGATAATTGCCAGCAGTCTAGCTGCTCATTTTCAGGAACCAGACATAGGAGGTTATCTCTACTTAAAGTGGCCATCTCATTTGTGCCTGCCAGCATGTTTCTATAGCAAGGATCTTTGCAATTTTACATAAGTATGGGAAAGGATAATTGACAGTACGTGTAAATATGATGTAGCTGAAAATTGGCAGTATGAGAGAGCCCTCTTCAACTCTAATGTTTGGAGATGAATGATGGGTTTGTGGCCTAGAAATGAGACTGCAGCTTAGGAAAAGGGAGTTCTGTTCTTGGTACTGCCACAGACTTTTGTGTGGCCAAGGGCAAGTTCCTTAATTCTCTAGGTCTCGGTTGCCCATCTTCCCAGTTTGGATAATTATGCTTGACTTAACAGGCACGTTGCAAGGATACATTCTTCCAGTGTTTGTGAGGCTTTCAGATACTTAGGTTGTCAGATCTGGGGAGTGGGGAGTATCTGTTTTTCTTTTCTGCTTGTGCAGCCCTAACACAATGGGATCCTGGCCCAAAACTGGGGCTCGTAGGTGCTACAGTAATACAAATAATAACAATGATGATTACGGAAGCTCCCAAATAGATAATCAAGATAGTTATCTGTTCTACCTTAGCTAGTACCATTAACTGGCAGCCCAAGCATCCAAAAATGTCCTTACTAAAATATCCTGGCTAAAATGTCCCTTGCACAAGGAAAAGACTCAAATCAAATACAAGTATGCCAAAAATTCAGTCTAACCACATTTGATCTAACAGTCTGTCATGGGTATTACCTGTGATCTCTAAGCAATACCTGCACAATATAAATGTGCACCATACTCTGGTTGGCACATGTTCCTTAATCATTTAAACCCTGTGCTGACGCTGACAGATGTATGTAGTGTAATTTGGGTGACCAGATGTCCCAATTTTATAGGAACAGTTCTGATATTTGGGGCTTTTGCTTATATAGGCTCCTATTACCCCCCCACCCCCTGTCCCAATTTTTCACACTTGCTGTCTGGTCAGCCTAAGTGTAATTGTAGCCCAGGATACTAGAGAGAAAAGGTGGATGAAGTAATACCTTTGATTGGACCAACTTCTGTTGGGGAGAGAGACTTGCAGTTGTCTCTCTCACTAACAAAAGTTGGAGCAATGAAAGATATTACCTCACCCACCTTGCCTCTCTGACAGATGTGGAAGTGAAGAAGAGTTTGGTATCGACTTGAATGATGTGGAAGGTGTTCAGATGCTGAAGTGATGGAAACATATACATAGCTAGATAGTGAGGGTTGTGGCAGAAAGGGTAGTGAAATAAGCCACCACTTGTAGCATAATGGTGTTATGTCAGAAGCATGTTTCGTTTCTAAATATAATGAGCATTTTATAATAGAGATCAAGAACGTAGAACATGGCCCTGGAGATCAGGACTCTTGAGTTCTGTTCTGGGCTATGCCTGGAACATGCAGTGAGACCTTGGGCAAATCACTTAAAATCTCTGTGCCTCAGTTTCCCATCTATACATTGGGGATATTTTTTTTTCCAAAGAGGAGATCATAATTCACAAACTGTTTGTATGCTGAATGTTAAGCGATGCATTAGACTATCCATCAATAGATGGTGATTACCTTAAATTTCTTCAACACGTTAGCCCACAATTGTTTATACTCTTTGGATGGACCATAAGCACTTACATTAGTTAATTGCATTTTGAGTAGGTAGGACACATGGTTTTGTCACACTACCTTGAGGGGTGGAGTTTGAGAAGCCAATGTATGAATCTGAAATTTGGTTTCTCAGAATACTAATGTGACAGGTATGGCAATTTCCTGCAGTAACTTTGGGAAACCTTATTGAATTAAGTTTAAGCATTTTGGGATCCGTTGCATTAAATTAATGCTTTGTGTATTTGGGAGGGGTTGTATGTAACCTCTCTCTAAGTGGGAGATGTGCTATGAAGTATTAGGAACTTCAAAGGACTGTAGTGAATAATGTGCCAGACAGAAGTGGACTTTTGGGACAAACAATGTCAAGCAGTTTGCCAGGAGAAGCTCTAGAGGGATGTGAATGCAAATTTGGCACGCCCAGTTATGCAAAAACAAAGCCGTTTGAAGCTACGCCCTGAGGCAGGGAACCTTGTCTGCTGATTACCTGTTTCCAGAGTCTCAATATCAAAAGCCCCAGTGGTATAAAGGCAAGACTATCCCATAGCTAGTTCTGAGCTAAGGCTATTATGAACTTGTAACCACAGAAAAACTCCTGGCTGGGGTCTGAAGGACTGACTCCTACCAGAGCCCTTGTTGGCATTCAGGGTGATCACTTGTGAAGTAACTCCCTGCTCTCCATGTGTCAGTATATAATGCCTGCATCTGTAGCTTTCACTCTATGCATCCGAAGAAGTGAGGTTTTTACTCACGAAAGCTCATGCCCAAATAAATCTGTTAGTCTTTAAGGTGCCACCAGACTCTTTGTTGTTTTTGTAGATACAGACTAACACGGCTACCCCCTGATATCTGGTAAGCTTGTTAGCATGCATGTTAAGGTTCTTTTATTGTTTTAATGTTTTCTCCGTAATTCTTTGACCATAAGAATAATTCTGCTTGCTTATACAGGACTGTGTAGTAACTTGTAACTGCAGACAATTACAGCTGTTCATAGCCTTCGGTGAGAAAGCAAAGCACAGCTGCTGGTCTGGTTAGGCAGTCTGGCTTGCTGGGGATATCACAGTGTAGGCAGGAAACTATGCAGCCTGGGAAAATCCCATTCAGGAAGGAGAGAGACAAGAGTCTCTGTCCAAGAGAGGTGGCGGCTGAGGAGCCAGGGAGCCTAGAGTGGGTGTCCTTGGTGGACCACAAGGGGAAACACAGGGCAACTGCACCTGAACTGTGACAACTAACAGCTATTAGGAACGGCAATATACAAAAAGCTGTAGGAGAACACTTTAATCTCCCTGGACACACAATAGCAGATGTAAAGGTAGCCATCCTGCAGCAAAAAAACTTCAGGACCAGACTCCAAAGAGAACCTGCTGAGCTCCAGTTCATCTGCAAATTTGACACCATCAGCTCAGGATTAAACAAAGACTGTGAATGGCTAGCCAACTACAAAAGCAGTTTCTCCTCCCTTGGTGTTCACACCTCAACTGCTAGAAGAGGGCCTCATCCTCCCTGATTGAACTAACCTCATTATTTCTAGACTGATTCTTGCCTGCATATTTATACCTGCCTCTGGAAATTTCCACTACATGCATCTGACGAATTGAGTATTCACCCACGAAAGCTTATGCTCCAATACGTCTGTTAGTCTATAAGGTGCCACAGGACTCTTTGTCGCTTTTTACAGATCCAGACTAACACGGCTACCCCTCTGATAACTAACACATAATTATTTTTTTAATAAATGCTTTTTGTGAAGGCTTTTGCCACAAATAACTATTCACACAAATGTAGATGGGAAGTGAATAGTAAAGAGCCATGATTTGGGGTGATGTAAACTTAATTTTACAGCTCAAAAAAGAGATTATGGAGTGACTTGATTACAGTACAGACATACTTTTGGTGTGTGTTGGGGAGGCCTAATCTATTTTTGGAGGCAGTGGAGGATGGGAAAACCAGCACAAGAACCAATGGCTGGTAGTTAAGGCCAGACAAATTCAAATTTGAAATAAGGCACAAATTTTTAAGTGAAAGGTGATTGAGCACAGGAACAAACCAACAAGGGAAGCGATGGATTCTCTGTCGCTTAATGTCTTCAGATCAAAACTGGAAGATGTGCTTTAGTCAAGCAAGATATTGGAATCAGTACAAGGGTAACTGGATGGAATTCTCTGGCCTGGGTTATACAGCAGGTCAGACTAGATGATATAATGGTCCCTTTTGGCCTTAAAAATCTAGACCTAATATTAGCAAATTTTTCTTTCTTTTTTTCAGTGTACACCTAGATCTAATACCTACCGCAAAGAGGCTCTTGATAGTCTTAATAATAAATTGTAATACAGGATTGCCTTTTGGTCCCAACCAATATCCAGGAAGCTCAATTGTGCTAGGCACTGTACAAACATGTAGTGGAGGGTAGTTTTTGCCCCGAAAGTTTAAAATCTAAATAGACAAGTAAAAGGGTAGGAAAAATGAAGTGTTATCTCCATTATACAGATGGGGAGCTGAAGCACAGAGGGCGAGTGACTTGACCCAGGTCACACATGAAGTCTGCAGCAGGACAAAAAACAGAATGGAAATCTCCTGAGTTCAGTCCAAAACCACACGACTCTTCTTCTATAACTCTTCTTAAAATTAAGAAATTAATACCAACAGATTGATCTTAACCTGACATAGGCAAGTCGTAATTTTGTTTCAAATATAATGCTTTGTCTCGCTTGATTTGGAGGAAGAATTACTTAGATAATATCTGTTTTATGTTAGCTGAATTCTAAAATAATCCAGAATGCATTATTTAAAATATTTAACACAACCTAATGCTTTCAATGATTGTAGTTCTTAGCCATGTACACACTTTTTATAAATTCATTTTCAGGAAGTGTGCAGCATTGAGACTAAAATAGATTTACTCATGTCACTCAGACCATGAAGCATAGGCTGCAGTCAAGGATCCCAGAATTCAACACCCACAGCCCCCAGTAAGCCACCATCTCCCCAGCATCTGGCAAGTCAATGACCTTCAGGCCCAGAAGCATTTCCACCCTTTGATTAAGTCATCCAGGGAGGTGAGCACGTTCCATGCACACAGATGAAGAAGGTGCTTTCTGATCATGACACCGTGGTCTCCAGACTTGCTTTTATGCTGCCCCTTTTGACTGGGAGGATCTCTGCCAGAACTCATTTGCAAGGCTCCTACCCTATCCACATTCAGATCCCTCCTGCTGACTCACCTCTGTTACGAGCCCATCAGAAACTTGCTGACTGACAGTGTTGTTCGATGTAACTTGGGGATGACTTCCTGATTTGGTTCCTTAGGTGTTGTCTATTTGTCTATCCATCCTTGGACTTTGAGACAGAGAACCTCAAAGGTATTTAGGCAGCTGCTCCCATTTCAATCTATTGGACTTAGGTGCCTAAATACCTCTGAGGTTCTGGACCTGAGCCTTTTGGAGTGGAGATCACACTTTTTTAGGTTTGGCAAGCACCTAGCATACTAGCTGCTGTTGGTAACAAGTTATTGAAAACTGGTGGAGTCACTAGAACTACTATCAGTACCAATGTTAAACAGCCTGTTATCTGCCTCATAGGGGTTTGCCTTCCTGGTTCTTAGTACAAGTATGGTAAAAGGTACTAGGTTTGTCAACTTAGCCACAGCATACAACAACAGTGACTCACCAAAGGCTTCTCACAAAATATAGGTTTCAGAGTAACAGCCGTGTTAGTCTGTATCCGCAAAAAGAAGAACAGGAGTACTTGTGGCACCTTAGAGACTAACAAATTTATTAGAGCATAAGCTTTCGTGGACTACAGCCCACTTCTTCGGATGCATAAGTGGGCTGTAGTCCACGNGACTCACTTGTGTTTTGGCTGGATTGGTGCACAATTTGTTCTTGATGTAACGGATGGAGAGCCCAGACAGTGCCAATGCAAACGTAGCTTTGATCTGTGCAAGATCTTTAGCTTGAGCAGCGACGCATAGGTCATCTGTATAGATAAAACTTCTTGTGCAGTTGACCATTCATCTCAGTGTTGAAGAGGATTGGCAAGAGTATGCTCCCTTGTGCTAGCCTGTTTTTCTGTTGCCGTTGTTGGCTCTGCTTCCCTCAGAGTTAGATGCAAAAACATTGATTTCCTAGCAGAGATTATATCCGTTGTACGAGATGGTGATCTTTCCGCACGTTATATATTTTGTGAATACTTGTGGCACCTTAGAGACTAACAAATTTATTAGAGCATAAGCTTTCGTGGACTACAGCCCACTTCTTCGGATGCATAAGTGGGCTGTAGTCCACGAAAGCTTATGCTCTAATAAATTTGTTAGTCTCTAAGGTGCCACAAGTATTCACAAAATATATAACGTGCGGAAAGATCACCATCTCGTACAACGGATATAATCTCTGCTAGGAAATCAATGTTTTTGCATCTAACTCTGAGGGAAGCAGAGCCAACAACGGCAACAGAAAAACAGGCTAGCACAAGGGAGCATACTCTTGCCAATCCTCTTCAACACTGAGATGAATGGTCAACTGCACAAGAAGTTTTATCTATACAGATGACCTATGCGTCGCTGCTCAAGCTAAAGATCTTGCACAGATCAAAGCTACGTTTGCATTGGCACTGTCTGGGCTCTCCATCCGTTACATCAAGAACAAATTGTGCACCAATCCAGCCAAAACACAAGTGAGTCTCTTCCATCGTCGGAATTGTGAGGTCAATAGACAACTCAGTATCATCTGGGATTGGGATGGGGTACCCCTTGCCCACTGCTGGAATCCTGTCTACCTTGGAGTGACACTAGACTGCACTCTCTCCTTCAGGGCACACATAGAGAAGACAAAAGGCAAAGTTAGCGCCTGGAACAACGTATTCCGTTAACTTTCCGAGTCAAAATGGGGAACCAACCCTGCAACACTAAGAGCCACTGCAGTTGCCCTATGCTATTTGTTCGCTAAATATGCGTGTCAGGTGTGGGGAAGATCGGCTGTCACAAAGAAGTTGGACCTAGTGCTGCATGACAGCCGCCGCTACATCACAAAATGTCTAAACCCAACACATGTGAACAGCATTTATGTGCTTGCCAGAGTCTCTCCACTGGATAATAGGAGAGTGGTCACAAGCAAAATGGAATGGTTACAACAGGTTAAAGAGGGAGGGGAGAGGGATAGCTCAGTGGTTTGAGCATTGGTCTCCTAAACCCAGGGTTGTGAGTTCAATCCTTGAGGGGGGGCCATTTGGGGAACTGGGGTAAAGATCTGTTAGGGGGATTGGTCCTGCTTTGAGCAGGGGGTTGGACTAGATAACCTTCTGAGGTCCCTTCCAACCTTGATATTCTATGATTGAATGCCTTCCTCAGGGCTCCCTGGGGGGGCAATTTGTCCCAGGCCCCACAAGAATATAGTACTCTACAGTATTGCAACTTTTTTTTAATGTAAGGGCCCCCCAAAATGACTTTGCCCCAGGCCCTCTGAATCCTCTGGGCGGCCCTGGCCTTCCTGCAGGCATGGGGAAGGACTGGTTAACCTGAAGAGGTTTAAATCACCTCTGAACAAAAGCTGGCAGGTCAAAAGTCAATATGTGGAAGTGGGGCTATTCCAACAACCCAGACACATGTGACGGCAATGAAACACAAACCATGGAACATCTGTTGACTTCTGGAGGAATTGTGCACCATGGAAGATCTCGCCAGGATTACAGACCGGGCCATATCATCTGCCCAATGCTGGCTAAACCTATGATTGTGGTGAACGAACATGAAAAGTACAGAGTCACAGCCCCTGAGATGACAGGTTCCACATCCTGTTAGCACTGTGAGCCATAAACTGAAACAACAGTAGTTGAATTGAATGGCAAAGGGATGTTACAACCTGCAATATTTAAGGCCAAGATATTCAGAAATCGGAGCCTAAGGTTAGGCTCCTAAATCCATATATGGGCACCTAAATACAGGGCCTTATTTTTCAAAAGTGCTGAACTAGAGCTCTCATTGGGGGTGCCTTCCAAACCTAGAACATGCCATATACAGAGTTGTAACCAGAAGTTCACAAAACGGTCTGCTTCCCACCTGTTTTCCCATGTTATTTACTACATGTTGTTAATGAGCATTTTGGTGACATGATCTTTATAAGATCTCCAAAAGCAAAGGGAGAATAGGGACCCAGACACATTGTAATTTTTCCAGTCATATAATTAAGGCTTCTTCAAAACATCTGAATCCCAGAATGCATTTAACACACTTCCATAGTAAATACGAATCAATCATCTTTGTTATCTGTTGGGTTTTTTTCTCCCCCATTTTAACATAGAGAACCTATTTTAATCAAAGGATGAGCAAGCCAGCGGCTGCTCTCATTTATCAGGCATGCCACTTGTATAGCCATTAATTTGACCCTGATAAAGCTTACTTTTGCCCTTTAGCCTTTTGTATTTCCTTGTGTGAAACATCACACATTGAAATACTGTGCCTCAGTAATATCTAAAGAGCTTCTTAATGAAAGCCCATTCAAGACAAGTTACCTACTCAGGTTTCTAAGCACTTGCTTAAAAGTTCAAATAAACATGTGCTTAAAGTTGAGCACATGCTCATGTGCTTTGCTGAATCAGGGATTGAGAGCTTTCCTTTGAACCTGAAACAGCTCGGCTCAGCCACATTAAGTGTGTGCTGTATTCTTCTCATAATAAGAAAATTCAGTAATATTATAATCTTGTCATCTTTTAAGGACTCGGGAGCTTCCTCGCCTTCTATGAATTGTCTGTATGCTGAGTTGGTTAAGAAACTAGGTCCCTTAAACATGCCGTTTTTTCCAATTTAAAGGGACACGCTGATAATTTTTCAGCTAAAGTTTAGATTTGGAGGAGAAAAGGGGCTTATACAACTTATTACAAGAATGTTTTCTTGTTTATTTGCATTCTAAATGTCACTGGAGTTTTTATTAGGATTTACATATTCTCTGCCTGTGTTAGAAGCCCAAACAATACAGTACCGAGAACCAGAAAGGGAAATAGAGTAGAAAGAGCACCAGATCTCCAGCTGATGCAAATCTGCAGAGGACCCCTGGAGCTAGTTTATATCAGGGAGGATCAGGCCCTGAATATGAAACTGATTAAAGCTGTGTAACTGTTCCAGCTGAGCGAAATGCAAAGGTAATCAAAATGGACTAAGCAATTAAAAAATCAAATCACTTTTCGTAGTGGGTTTTTTCAGCTTTAATACATCTAAGATGGGGGAAATAGTGGGGCAAATAATCCTTTCATTTACATGACTGCAGAGAAATATATAAATGCTCCCCAACCCAGCCTTTCCTGTCACTGAAATTCAGGAAGGAAAAGAAAAATCATGGAAACTTTCGTTCCTGTAACATGTTTTGGAGGATATTGGTGGTGTAACACCAACCCACACAGGGGTGTCAGCAGCAGGGATCAAACCTGGGACCTCTGGAACTTAATGCATGAACCTCTACTGCGTGAGTTAAAAAGGCATCTTCTTTCTTAGCTAAGGCTGTAGCAAGTTCATTCTCTAGGGGGCCTAGCCACCACTACAGGGGGACAGAGTGGCAGTCCCTGCAAGCCGGGGCTTACAGTGGTATTAGGCTTCAAGCAATGTACCTGAGAGCCAAATTTGGCTCAGTGATATTAAAAATAATTATATATGGCCCAATACTGCAACCTTGTGTCACTCAAGTAGTCCCTTATTCAGCAGGTAGATCTGCTAACGTCCACACGTCAGCTGGTTTTCGTAAGGATGTCTCCCCTGATCAAAAGCTGTCTTATCTGAGGCTGGGTCTACACTACCCGCCTGAATCGGCGGGTAGAAATCGACCTCTCGGGGATCGATTTATCGCGTCCTGTCGTGACACGACGATCGATCCCCAAATCGACGCTCTTACTCCACCAGCGGAGGTGGGAGTAAGCGCCGTCGACGGGAAGCCGCAGAGGTCGATTTTGCCGCCGTCCCTACAGCGGGGTAAGTCGGCTGCGATACGTCGAATTCAGCTACGCTATTCGCGTAGCTGAATTTGCGTGTCTTAAATCGACCCCCCCCTCCCCCCCCGTAGTGTAGATGTAGCCTGAGTCAAACAGGGTAACAGCTGACAAATGGCACCGATGCTATAAATCCACGCTACTTCTTTAAGTAATGGGAGCTTTGGCAGCAGCTCCTTTTCTCTCCTATCTTGATCTTTCATTACCTGTTGCTACTTCACTGCCAATTGGTCACTGAGTGACTGCTGCCCTTAGCTTCGCCCTCCCGCTACGACAGCATGAACGTCGGAGGGGGAAGAAACCATTTAGATCATATGAAAATAAATGTGGAGCCCCTGAGCCTGCCTGTTTCTATATTCTTGGGGTCTGCTTTTTTCTCCATCTGAGCCACCCTCTCTTATATGCAGCCTTCACGAACTGCGATGGCTGAAGGATGAAGAATGGCTTAATAAGGGAATTGGTATTGATCTGGTAGCAGTCCAGTGCCCATCCTTTAACAGGAGAGGAAGTGCCAGGGAATTTGTAGCAACATTTCTCGGCTGTGTAATGGAGTTGGAGCCACGCCAGTGGAGCTGGCTGTATCACACAGGGCCAGGTCGGGACACCTTTACTCACACTGAACAGCACTTTCCCTTGCACACAGACACAGCCTGCCGCAGCAAGCCTCCGAGCCCAGGTTGACAGACTTGGGCTTGCAGGGCTCAGGCTACGGCACTAAAAATAGCTGTGGAGATGTAGCTTGGGTTGGAGCTCGGGCCCTGAAGCCAGCACCCTCCTTAGGCTTCAGAGCCCAAGCCCCAGCCCGGGACGCAACTTCAGAGTGCTGTCTACACAACTCTTTTTAGAGCAATAGCACAAGCTCCAGTCTGTTGACCCACGCCCAGAGGCTGGCTGGCATGGGCTCCTGCTGGCTGTGTAGACATACTGAGTGGGACTACTTACGGTGAAATGGGCTAATCAGTGCGACTCAGGGAATCGGTTTGCCCCATTCTGTTGTTCCCGGATCGCATCGCTGCCTTCTCTGTTAGTGGTTGCTATTACCCAGCTGTGAAGTGTGCAGTGAATACAGCTAGAAAAACACCATTGCCGCCATGAAATGACAGAGAGGAAATAACTGCAGAGAGCCAGATCAGACTAAAAGTGATTGCACCCCAGACAAATACCGTGGTGATTGACACCATGGTATAGTGAGATTGGTTTTAAACCCTACCAGCGCCGTGAAAAAGCCAGTGTTCTCTAATATTCTTGTTATTAAAAGCCAACATCTCACTACCCTGATTATTCACACTCCCTCTATTTGCAAGCATTGGGATGAGTGAGGTTCTTAGGCATGGGAACGTTTGCAGAAAGCCGGAGCGCTGCAAGTACTGTATTAGCATGAGTTAAGGAGGCAAACGGGAAGAATTGTGCCTCAAAGATGTCATGCCCCCTGAGGCTTCTTTTGGGGTGGTGCAGTTTACGCACCACCCTTTGCCCAGGGTCATGCCTAAAGTACTAGGCCTGGTCTACACTGGGGGATGGGGAGGGGCGAGCTAAGTCAGTCTAAGTTACGCAACTTCGGCTACAAAAATAGCTGAAATCAACATACTTAGAGCTACTCACGGCGGTAGGTCGACTGCTGCTGCTCCCCCGTCAACTCCGCCAACGCTTCTCGCACCGGTGGAGTACCGGAGTCGATGGGAGAGCGCTTGGCGGTCGATTTATCGCGTCTTCACTAGACGCGATAAATCGACCCCCGCTAGATCGATCACTCCGGAGGTAAGTGTAGACATGCCCTAGTCTTGCTTTCTCTTGGTTTCACTGGCTTTGTTTTTACAAACCTCTGAAACTCAAATCTGAGAAGTCCCTGCAATCAGCAAACTCCTCTTCATCCCATCCACGCAAGCGTGCTCTGCGCGCAGAGCGGCGCAGCACCATGCATTTCATGTTCCAACGCTTCTATTCAGCTGGATTCCCATCTTGGATGCCATCGGTGTCGCAGTAGGATTAGGGTTGGCAGAATTTGATTTTTAATTCTCTAGCATTTTGATGGATAATACCCAGGATTATTTTTCAGTGCTTTTTTGTTGACATTTTTATTTTATATTTTTCACAGTAGTGGGAAATCTTTTGGGAGGGTGAGAAAATAACTATTTATTAACAGTAGACACTGAGATTCAAAAAGTTAAAGCGTTGTGACTGTTGGGTTTTAACAGTTACAAAGCTTAACACAGCTCACTTCAAAACATACAAAGCAAATACCCTCAAATCATATTCTAGTAAGTCCCCAAGCAGCATTTCTCTTACTTTGCCTATCGGTAAATTTCAATTATTGTTGCTGGAAATATTTTTTCATCGGTTTGTGTGTGTGTGCAGTGAAATCAATGGAAATCGAATCCTTCCAAGAATAAATATGATGAGTGGAACTAGAGAAAGGGCATCAGGTGTCAGCAGGGATCTAGTTTGGTGCAACACCAGGGCTTTACATTGCAAACAGGCAGCGCGGCTACTACTGGACAAACATAGAGATCTGTAGATCTCAGTAGAGATCTGTTTCCTACAACTCAGCCTGCCTGCTGCATGGTGTCTTGTTAACAAAACAATTGTCCAATCTGCAACTTTCTAGACTCTTGTTGAAACTGTGGCTATGTCTACACTAGAGACCTTAGAATGGCACAGCTGTACCGATCCAGCCGCGCCGTGCTAAGTTCTCTTGTATAGCCACTCTATGCTGACAGAAGAGAGCACTTCCATTGACGTAATTCAACCACCTGCAACGAGCGGCAGTACCTACGTGGATGGGAGCAGCTCTCCTGCTGACGTAGCGCTGTCCACACTATCATTTATGCCAGCAAAATTATGGTGCTCAGGGGGGTGGTTTTTTTTCACACCTCTGAGTGACACAGATTTGCCAACGTAAGCGGTAGCGTAGACATGGCCTAACTTGCAAATCTTTCACTGTGTGGTACTTTCCTTAAAGTCCAAGCACCTGGAGGCATGTGATTACAGGAGAATCTTATCTTGTGGATCTATTAATGAAAGCTTCTACCCCTGCTGGGGGTAAAGAAATGTTTAAAGTGTTACCCAAGCGTACTCTTTGTCTTCTGGTTTGAGCCTTTAAAGAATCCAAATTTTGTTACGTTCTTAAAATCCTGTGACTTATGCTAATCTCAAGATTTGGGGGGGGTCTGATTCATGATTTTGAATGTTTGGAGTTGACTTATTCACATGGTAGCCAAGTGCCATACACCAATTAAGAAACACTGGGTCTAATTCTGTACCGCCTACATTTTGGGTGGTCATTCGTTCCTGTGGAGATTGGGTATTAAATGCTAATGTTCTTACATGGCGTCATTTTCTGTCTCCTTTGCCATCCTGGCCCTGATTCTGTATTCCTCACACCTTGCGTCATCACTTACACCAGGGTAAAGTGGTGTGTAAAATGCTGCCATTGGGATTTGGTCGTGGCCTTAGACCAGTGGTGGGCAACCTGCAGCCCACGGACCGATGCGGCCCATCAACGTAATCCACTGGCCGCCAGACAGTTTGTTTACATTTGCACAGCCGTCTGCAGCTCCTAGTGGCTGCGGTTCACCATTCCCAGCCAATGGAAGCTGCGGGAAGTGGCAGCCAGCACGTCCCTGTGGCCCGTGCCACTTCCCGCAGCTCCCATTGGCTGGGAACTGCGAACCACAGCCACTGGGAGCTGCAGGAGGCCGGGCAAATGTAAACAAACTGGCGGCCTGCCAGCGGATTACTCTGATGGGCTGCGTGCGGTTGCCCATCACTGCCTTAGACCCATTTTTCGCTCATCCAAATGACGTCTGAAGATGCAGAGCAGGGGAGAAACAGCCCCACGTTGGGCTCCATGCAGGACTCACTGGGCGAAATCCTATGTCCTGTGCTATGCAGGAGGTCAAACTACATAATCACAATTGTCCCTTCTGGACATAAAATCTCTGAATATAGAAATACAAAAGGTTTAAGGTAATGGAGAATCAGGCCTATTAAATCTGCCCTCTTTCCCAGTGTTCGTCCACGAAAAGCTACAGTGCTAATAATACCACTGTTCCGCTACATTTCATAGCAAACAAACATTTCTATATCCATATCTGATCCCCTTCAGTGCTGCAGATGCTGCCTCCACTGTAGAAAAGATATTTTCTATATTCTATGATGTTTATCTTTCATGTTACCGCTGTAGTGAAAGATTCTGGCTGCTTGCGCATCCTTTTGCTGCCTGCATGTAAACAACTGTAATGATCTAAAGGGTTGATAGCTTAATCTTTAGGGAATAGCAAAGGTGAAAGGAAAATGTCACCCTCTGACAGTAACTGCATAAGTATGATTAAGCGACGCTACTGAGTGGCTTCCTAGAAGCGTGAGCTATAGAATGTGCTTAAGGCTCAGGACGTGAGACATGTTCACATTTCAGATTCTTGTGCAGCGAAAATATTCTAAATTTTGATTGATAAGATGAGGTGGGAGGAGGATATTCTAGGAGCTTATTTATCCAAATAGACTGGGGGCCATAGAATTTAGTTGAAGAAATGGAGGCATGTTATGTCTATCCAACATAAAATCCAATTTGAGATAAGGGAGAGAAAAGAGATGTTTGGATAAATAAAGTAGTGGGTGTGTCTGTGTAGAAATGTAGTGTGTACAGAGCTGTTTCTCAAGCTATGCAAAGTCTGTCTGAATCAACCCGCTTTCCTTTGTCTTTCTATGTTATTCCCTAGTCTTCTTACAAAAAACGACCATGTTCTAATTGCTTTAATAAGAGTTTCATAGAGTTCAAGGCCAGAAGGGATGGCCAGATCATCTGGTCTGATCTCCTACACCTCTCCGACCATTAATACCACCCAGCACCTGCACACCACACTCAGCAACTGAAACTAGAGCAAAATATCCCAGTCCAGCTATACGCCGTGCTGCACTTAACTGTTGCAATCCTGCGCTCACGTCTTCTAATTTTGATTCAGATCCTCAGCTGGTGTAAACTGACCAGGTTCCAGTGATTTCAGTGGAGATGTACCAGTTAACACCAACTGAGAATTTGACCCGATTTGAACTTTTTTCTTACTATAGGGCAGGGGTCGGCAACCTTTCAGAAGTGGTGTGCCGAGTCTTCATTTATTCACTCTAATTTATGGTTTCGCGTGCCAGTAATACATTTTAACCTTTTTAGAAGGTCTCTTTCTATAAGTCTATAATATATAACTAAACTATTGTTGTATGTAAGGTAAATAAGGTTTCAAAATGTTTCAGAAGCTTCATTTAAAATTAAATTAAAATGCAGAGCCCCTCGGACCGGTGGTCAGGACCCGAGCAGTGTGAGTGCCACTGAAAAAACAGCTTGCGTGCTACCTTCGGCACGCGTGCCATAGGTTGTCTACCCCTGCTATAGTGATTTCAAGCCCACTGTTTCTTCTTTGCTTTTCTCATTATGCGTTGCCTGACACAGTTTATTAAATTCTGCTGTTTGCTCATAGCTGATGCAATAGATGTTAACGTATGGGCGTTTCACTTCCTGAGATCTGTGTTCTGTCCTGACCAAGGTCACCAGGGATTGGCATAGAAATAGTCACAATTTGCTCACTGGAAACTTTGGATAAATATCCTACACAGAGGCAATTCTACTAATATCCTATATGCTAAATCAGTGTTTCTCAAACTGGGGTCGCCGCTTAGGTAGGGAAAGCCCCTGGAGGGTTGGGCCGGTTTGTTTACTTGCCCCGTCCGCAGGTCCGGCCGATCGCAGCTCCCACTGGCCGCGGTTCGCTGCTCCAGGCTAGTGGGGGCTGCTGGAAGCGGTGGCCAGTAAGTCCCTTGGCCCGCGCTGCTTCCAGCAGCGAACCATGGCCAGTGGGAGCCGCAATCGGCTGGACCTGCGGATGGGGCAGGTAAACAAACTGGCCTGGCCCACCAGGGGCTTCCCCTACAAGCGGCGACCTCCGTTTGAGAAACACTGTGCTAAATTCTGCATCACCAATGAAAATAGAGCTATTTTCCCTACGACCATAGGAATTGGCAGAAAGGATCAGACACAGGGTCCATCTAATCCAGCAGCCTGTCTCTGACAGCGGCTTGTGCCACGTGCCACAGACCAATGTGCATACAACTCCGCAGTAGGCAGAGGTTGGATAATCTCCCTCCTCCCCCTGCATAGTTAGAGATTGGTTTAAAGCCTGAGGTTTTACAGGCCTTCCAAAATGTTTCTTAACGAACATCTATTAGGCACTGGAGAGGCCACATCTGGAGTGTTGCATCCAGTTTTGGGCCCTCCACTATACAAAGAATGTGGACAAATTGGAGAGAGTCCAGTGGAGGGCAACAAATATGATTAGGGAGCTTGGGCACATGACTTATGAGGAGAGGCTGGGCTTATTTAGTCTTTAGAAGAGAAGAATGAGGGGAGGTTTGATAGCAGCCTTCAACTACCTGAAGGGGGGGTTCCAAAGAGGATGGAGCTAGTCCATTCTCAGTGTTGCAGATGACAGAATAAGGAGCAATGGTCCCAATTTGCAGTGGGGGAGGTCTAGGTTGGATATTAGGAAACACTATTTCACTGGGAGGGTGGTGAAGCACTGGAATGGGTTACCTAGGGAATTGGTGGAATCTCCATCCTTAGAGGTTTTTAAGGTCCGGCTTGACAAAGCCTTGGCTGGGATGATTTAGTTGGGGTTGGTCCTGCTTTGAGCAGGGGGTTGGACTAGATGACCTCCTGAGGTCTCTTCCAACCCTAATCTTGTATGATTCAGTGATTCTATGAACTATGGAAACAGATGCATTTACTGTGTCCACTACAAGATCTGAGTTACTTATGTCCCAGTATCCCTGCAATCAATAAACCAAAGACCCATGCACAATCGATTTCCTGGGAAGAAGCACAGTGGTAGTTTTGTATAAGGGCCTGCAGTTTTGTTATGCTGATGTGCCTGAACATGACAACTATGCCTCCTAGCCCATTCATGTGTAATTTCTGGCAACTTCATGCTACTGGGACTCGTCTGTGCCAGTCTACAGAGGACATTACAACTAAAGTATTACACAAGCTGGGCTCTTTAGCTCAAGTTGTAGTTGCTTGTCTGTTTTGCTCTAAACATCCCTGGGTCAGTCCAAGATGGCAGCCATCGCATGTTATACCGTTCCACAACCGTCAGAGCACTTTCTTAGCATGCTTTCAGACAAGCCTAGACTGGGGTAGTTATCCTCTGTCAGACAATGCTACAGTTTGTTTCTGTGTTGTTTGCACCCACATGCACAAGGCAAGTGAGAATTTAGCCCAGTATTTTCTGTTTTCTTCATTTATTTATTTGTAATTACTAAGGAAACTTGCAAGCAAACAAGATCACTGTTGCTTCACGAATGTATCTGCTCCTCTTCTCTCTTCCTTGCATAAAATCACCATTCTCATTTTCTGGCCTCCTAATTATCTCCACAGCAACTAATGGTGACTCACAAACAAAGGATTGTTATTTAAGTGAAGAGTAAGCAGCAGGAGCAGAGGCATGACTCTAAGCAACAAAGATGCTGTCTGGCCTGACATGCAGTTCTGTTTCAGTTAGCCAGAAAAGACCAGGGGTGAAAGTAAGGCGGTACGGGCCGTGGCAAAGGACCCTGCTTAAAGCGCTGCCGCTGCACCGCTTTAACGTCATCGCCCTTTTTACCCCCTACCTGGCCTCCGACGAAGGGGGGCAAAGAGAGCAGCTGACCCAGGGCCAGCAATTTAAAAGGGCCCAGGGCTCCGGCTGCCGCTGCTGCGGTAAATTGCTGCTGGAGCCCCGGGCAGCACAGGCCAGGCAGCGTGGAAAGGCTGGCTGGAGGACGCTGACCCCCCCAGCTCCGCCCCTTCCTCCTGAGGCCCTGCCCCTTTCAGGGGCCGGAGCCGGCCCCTGTACTGGTAAGTCTTCGGCATTACTTTCACCCCTGGAAAAGTCTCCAACTAACTTCAGTCAACAGGCTTGGGATCAGGCCCTCTCTTTTAAATATTCCTATTACTAAAAAATAGACTCAGGCCTGAACCAAAACCCCGAGATCCAAATGCTTTCTAACTTTGTGTTTGGATCTACATCTGAACTTCCTCTCTGTAATTAAAGCAAGAGGCAGGAGAAAGGAAAAAAAAAAGATTGTTAATACCAACATCAGGACTTTTAAAAAATGTTATGTCAAAGTTTTCTGAAAGGTATCAGCAGGTTTTTAACCTGGTTGCTATGATACATATCTCTACACAATTTATATTAGCAGACACAAAGTGGAAAAAGCCTGACAAATCTTTCTGGAACTACAAGAGGGGGAAAAAGCATCTGTGATATATATTAAATAGATTTACAATGTTACCAACTCTTCAGATTTTTGTCACAAGTCTCCTGATTTTTTGGTGTGTTTTTTTTTTCTTAAAGCCCCATCTGCTGGAGCCAAGGGTTTATGGGAGAATATCAGCTTTCAGTTATAATAAACCAAAAGAACAACAAAAAGTTGCAGAAAGAAGCTTGGAAATGTGACCTGAGTGTAACCTAACGACTCAAAACAAAAGGCAAATAAAAAGAACCCAAATGTGTCTATTTTTTTTTTTTAATTTCATGATCTTTAAGCCAATATCAGGACTTCTGGGACTTGACTCATGATTTTTGAATGGTCGAATTTGGAAAAACGTTTTTTAGCTGATATCAGCATGTCTCTTGGGATGACTGCTTTATGGACTTAAAACCATCAAACACCTGCCAATAAGTATTTGAACCTGTTCTGATGTGTGTAGTATTTTGGCAATTCCTTTGACAGACAGTCAGATACTACAATGGGGTGGGTGATGGCATAGAAATAGAATGACAAAGGAAAAGGGCCAAATTTTCTTTTGACAGTTATTGAATTTCTACTGCCAATTCACTGTGTCATGGAAATTCTTCATGGCCGGGAGTGTGTGTGGGAGGGAGGGGACATTTAATACACTTTTGGGTGCCCAATGGATAAATAATATATAGTAGATAAGCATAATATGCCATAGATGAACCAGTAGAGCCTAATGGTTAGAGCACTGGACTGGGACTCAGGAGAGCTGGGTTCGTGTCCCAGCTATGCTGAAGACCTTGAAGTTTCCCCATATGTAAAACGGGAATAATGACACTCTCTTCCTTTGAGATCTACTGCTGAAAAAAGCATTGCATAAGAGTTAGGTTGCCCCTGTTCTGAAGGAGAACTGTGCCCCACCAATCTGCTAGTTCTCTGGGGCACTCAACGAACTAGCTAACAAAGGAGAGCTAGAGTTTCGTGCTGCACAATGACTTCATCAGAGTACCCAGCATCCTGCAAGATTGGAGCCATCATGTAGCTAGACTTTCAAAGCCATTTGATAAAGTCCATTGCAAAAAAAACTGCTAAGGAAACACAATCAGCGCAGCAGTGAATGCATGTTTGATTGTCCATTATGGGGTTTTATACCTTCCATCTGAGGCAGAAGCAGATTGGGTGATTTGCCCAGCGTCACTCAGGAATGAATTGAGGCCAAGTCCCAGGCAACTGTCTGTCCTTCCTCCTTCAAGTCAAGGGGAGTTTCCTGAGTGAATCCCATTCAGCGGTTGACCAAAAAGCCCTGCTAGAAAACTGCAACTCACAGAACCTCTCAGAGGGGAGACAGATTGTTCATTTGGATCATTTCCTAGCCAGCAGAAACAACAGAGTTCCTAGCAGGAAAAGGGAGGAAAGGAGAGGGGGGGATGTAACAGATATGGATCAGCTCTGTTTGCCAGGAAAAAGTTATTACTTGACGCAGGCAGGCTGATACGTCTCTGGCAGCAGCATCCAGTAATTAAATAAAAGATTGTTGAGATGCAGCCTGTCTGGACAGTTGCCCAGGGTGGAATTGCACATGGTGTGATCAGTACTTGTGCATGAGTTTAGGAAATATAAAGCAGGCTTGCAAATTGTAAGCCCTATGGGGCAGGGACTGTGTTAGTTGCTGTGTATACCGGGTCCAGCCCTGATTGGGTCCTGGGAGTGCTATTATGTATTCAGAGGAACTGACTTCCTGCATGTATCTTTGATGTAATCCGAAGGAGCGTTTGGCCTTTACTCGTTGAAAATTGCCACGATTTGCTGAAAGGCCACACCGACACATGGTGTTTCCAAAATGAAACATGCTCTCTCCCGGGACCTTGTCAGCAGTTGACTGGGGCCCATCACTAGCTAGGACCAATGAAACTGACAAGAATCATGTCAGTTTCAGTCAGCAGCTTCTAGATTCTGTGGCAGAGGGTGGGGCCCCAGAGTTGTGGACATCGGTAGCCCAGGTGAGCTGGCAGGAAACAAGACAAGTTTCCTGTGGAACCTGTCAAACGTTTGTTTGAACCAGATATGTTTCTGTGAATCAACCTTTTCAAGGTTTTACCAGAAAATTCCCCACTAGCAGTAGTCAAGGATCTCATGTTTACACCTCACCTGCTGTACTTTTCCATCTCATCATTAACACGCTTATAGAAAACAACTCAAAAAAAGGGCTCAGAAAAATCTCAGCAGCGTGTTATTTACTTTGTCACTGGAGCAGAACTGGCTCAGTTAACAGCACCACGTGTTCTGCTTGCATGGGGCAGAACCCAGCTTTACTGGTTTCTTTTGTCACTCGGCCTTTGAACGTTGTGGTTACAGAATCTTCTTCACTTCCTTTTTTTCATTACCCTCATGAGATTTTTTTTCCGTGCTCCATGCCCACGCAAACGAAAACATCCATGAGTCGAAAAAGTTCTTTGTCAATTCTTCTCCTTTGCGCTCTGTTGGGTTTGGTTTGGGGATATACTTGCATTGCAGATTACACAACCTCCTCTACATTTGAAACTGTGGTGCAATTATTTATGCTTGTTAAATTGAAAAGTACTAATGGCTGCCATCGGCTGAATCTCTGATCCAAAGACAATGACAGACCTAGTTAAAGTCAAGGGGTGTTCCAAGCACTCTTTCAGACTCAGTGAAAGGAGCAGTTAAGCTCCTTCACGTAGTAGAGACACCTAAAAGCAATGGAAGGACTGACCAAGACACTTGGCCAGTGAGAGCTGTGGGGTTTCCCTGATTGAAAGGCAGGGGCAAGGATATTGGTTTTGCAGCCTGCCTGGGTGAGAAGCTTAGAGCAAAAAGTCAACAGAGAGAAGCAGTTGCAATCATGACTTTGAGTGGAAGCAGAGAGACAGTTTCCTGAGCACAGAACCTGCTGGAGGGGCAGACCTGGGGATGTATGAACAAGGAAACTGCCTGCTGTTTGTTTCTACTGCTTTCAGGGAAGCAGGACTTTGTGGACATTATTTGTAAATAAACAAAATTACACATAAGAACAGTCATACTGTGTCAGACCAAAGGTCCATCTAGCCCAGTCTCCTGTCTTCTGACAGTGGCCAATGCTAGGTGCTTCAGAGGGAATGAACAGAACAGGTAATCATCAAGTGATCCATCTCCTGTTGCCCATTCCCAGCTTCTAGTACCAAAGAATATATCTGACTCCTAACAAGAACAACCCTGCAGTTTTGGCTAAGCCTTTGAGCCAAACGGACAGCAGTGCTCAAAGATGCATCTGCTGTTGCAATCTAGAACATTATTCATTGTCATTGCTCATTATCACTCTGTCTTTTGCATATTGATGACAATATTCTTGGTGCCGTAGAGGACTTGGAAATACAGACTGTCCCTAGCCCAAATTGTTTACGCTCTGAGAGAAAGAGGCAGAGAAGGGGGTAAAATGAGAAATCCAGATGTGGAAAGGATTTAAGATCTTAGGGTAGGTCTACACTGGGGGGAAGTGTTGACCTAAGATACGCAACTTCAGCTACGCGAATAGCGTAGCTGAAGTCGGCGTATCTTAGGTCGATTTACCTGGCCGTGAGGATGGCGGTGAGTTGACCGCTGCCGCTCCCCCATCGACTCAACCGCTGCCGCTCCTCGTCGACTCCGCTTCCGCCTCTCGCCACGGTGGAGTTCCGGAGTCGACGGCAGAGCGATCGGGGATCAATTTTATCTAGACGCGATAAATCGATCCTTGATAGATCAATCACTACCGATCCGGTGGGTAGTGTAGACGTACCCTTACACTATGCACATGGTTAAATGCTTTGTTGAATCAGGGCCTTAGTGAGGTGGGTTTGTTTTTATTTATCTCCCTTCCTCACCTCCCTGCTTTTAATTATAAACTCACTTCTTGTAGTCTTGATGGGAAAAGTACAGATCAAAAGACTGCAAAGAAAGGAGGGTGATGGCTGGCTGAAGTGGGAAGGGCATTCCACGCATGCTTCAATAGTTACCAGTTGCTGTGGTAACCCATGTTACCCTGTGATGAGGTGTACAAACCCCACACTAGGCAAGGAGGGATTAAGGGATTATTTTGGGCTCAGCCAGTCCAGCCCCGACACACTTGCAGCAAAGGTTCCATCTACTGGTGGAGTTAAAGGACAGAATTAGGTGATTTGGGTGGCAGAGCTGGAGGTGAGCAGACTGGCAGCCCACAGCTCCAGCAGAGCAGAGAGAGGGAAGCCTAAAGGCTCTGACACAGCTGCCCAAAGGGGCCACCCCTGAGGGAAGGGATGACCCACCCCAGAGACAATCAGAGAGGGACGGAGCCCTCTTTCCCCCGTCTGTGGATCCCGGACATTGGTAACTCCCGCTTACTTATTTTGGTTTGGACTTCCTCACCAATGGAAAACCTTGGACTAGGCTCCCTAGCTGGAAGGGATAACTCCGTGGTTTGAATATTAGCCTGCTACACCCAGGGTTGTGAGTTCAATCCTTGAGGGGGCCATTTAGAGATCGGGGGCAAAAAAAAAAAAAAAAGTTGGGCCCTGATCCTTCTTTGAGCAGGGGGTTGGACTAGATGACCTCCTGAGGTCCCTTCTAACTCTGATGTTCTATGTTCAACCCTGGGGGTGGAAGGGTATGAGAGGAAGAGGCCCAGGGAGGGTAGCCTTGGTTGCCAAACCACTGGTAGCCCAAAGGGCCCTGGGTCAGAGCCTGATGGAGTGGGAGGGCCTGGGCTTCCCTCCCCACATCCCCCTTGGCAGTCAGGGGTTGTGTCTCTGACCACCAGGCCATGCTCCCCAACCAGATCCTGAGTGAAGACCATTACATACCCCAGTGGCAGGCCTGTATAGGAGATTCATGAGTCTTCTACAGCTGCCAGGGAGGGGTTTTACGGACGGATTTGTACAGGCTTTGAGGTGCCTAACGATGCAGAAGCAACTCCCTGGGGAGTGTATATTGCAAGCCCCCCTCTGTACCTGTCTGCAGACACACTCATGGGGGGGCGGGGGGGGGATTACACAGACAAGTGTCTAGTGAGATTTTCAACACAGCTTAGGCACCTAACTCCTTCTGAAATCAATCTGCTGAATTTTGACTTCAAGGGGAGTTAGGTGCCTAGATGCTTTTGAAAAGCCCAGTAGTTGTGTAGCTGCACCTTTAGATGCCTAAATATCTTGGAAAAATCTGTCACCCCGGTATCTCTTCAGTTCCTTAGCTCAACAACAGCCGCTCATGCATTTGGTCTGAAAAGTTCCTGGTCGATAACTCATGGAGGATAGTTATCACTTTGAGAGGCAACTGAACCAGGGCAGGAAACTACTAGATTCTAAACTCATTGAGGTGGGGACGGTCTGTTTGTTCTGTGTTTGTACAGCTCCTGGTACACTGGGGTCCTTGTTCATGGCTGAGGCGCCTACGCACTATTATTATAATTTTAATAATAATGGCAAGTGTAGTCAGGACCCTGTTCAGAATGCAGAGACTATCGTTTTAAATCTTGCATTAGGTACAGGGTAGTATTTATTTGAAGGCTCTTTAGATTTTATTTGTGAAATATCTTCTTTTAATTGGAAAAATCCAGTTAATCAGGATAACGGCTTCTCCACCAGTTTGTCCCAGTTGAAGAAGATTCAACTTTATCTTGGCTGCAGTTCACACCTGCCAAAAATAAGCATTAAAATGGGCTTTTTCTTTGTCATTTTAAGGGTCAGTTGAAGATTCTCTCACTCTGGCATCTTTGTTACAAGCAAAAATCACCTTTCATCCATTACAAAAAATTGCTCTTGGCGTGTTGAAACCATGCTCTGTTCAGCAGAGTGGAGGTGAGAGTGAAGGTCACTGATGAATATCTTTTCCTGGACCCTCTTGTCTCCTCTCTGTGTGTGACCCAAGTTCACTGTCAAAATATAAAACTCTTGTCAGAATGGGGAGTAGGAGGGTGGGCTGGACAAGTGTCCAAAGAGGAATCAGCATCTAATATGAAATATAACTGTAAATCACTTAGAAAACAAAGGAGATGGTTTATTTGAGTTTTTAGCATTATTGGTTTTGTATTACGGTAGGGCCTGAAGTCTGCAAACAAGATAAAGGCCCATTCTGTAAGTTGCTGTACCAACACCTACTAAAAGACAGTCTCCGGCTTGGAGTGATTACAGTCTGTATAGACAGAATGTGGGCGGGGATACAGTAGCAAAATGACTTGCTCGAAGTCACACCTGAAGTCAGCGATAGAGCTAGGAATAGCATTCAGGTCCTTGGATTTCCCGTCCTGTGCCCTGGCCACTTGATCACAGGACATATCTAATTAGCTGCGTAATATAAGCATTGCTTTCATTTAAAGCAGGTTCTTTGGTCTACAACCTACTACTTCGCCTGTAATATCACAGGGTTAGTACAGTTTGTATTAAATAGTACGTGCAGGGCTCAGCTCTCTGTGCTAGGTAATACATACACGCTACATAAACAGGACAAAGAGAGAGAAAGGGAGTAGTAATATCCCCATTTTATAGATGGGGAAACTGAGGCACAGAGCAGCAACTTGACTTGCCCAAGCTCCCACAAGAAGTCTATGGTAGATTTCCTGTGTTTCAGGGCCTTTCTCCTTCAGTCTTAGGAAAGAGAGTTGCTCTTGTTCTTCCCCGGTCCCTTCTCTTTGAATCAGTCACTGTAATTAGTACAAATAGCTGCAGCTGAAGCATACAATATCCAGCATTTTCCAATTAATTTTCTATTGAAAACATTTTATTGCGTTGGTATTTTTTTTCCTGCCCCATACCAATTTTAATGCAATCCAGATGGAAGAAACATGGTGTGTGGCAAACCACGTGTTTCTATCAGGGCACTAGAGTACAGCAGCGAGAAGAGACTGGCATCTCACTTACCAAGCAAGATGAAGGCAAACTGCACTTGTCTATCCTGCCCCTGCCATTGGGCATTAAATCACACAGTTTAACCAAAGGCAGATAACGCAGATTGTAAGATCCTTTGCTCAGGGACCAAATTCTCTGCTTGCTGCAGCAGAGACAAAGTCTGTCCAGGAGAGGTTATTGTTCCCTACTTCTCAGGGCAGATCTGAGCATGTGTATAAAACTGAGAGGGGACATGATAGCAGTTTTCAGGTATCTAAAAGGGTGTCATAAGGAGGAGGGAGAAAACTTGTTCACCTTAGCCTCTAAGGATAGAACAAGAAGCAATGGGCTTAAACTGCAGCATGGGAGGTTTAGGTTGGACATTAGGAAAAAGTTCCTAACTGTCAGGGTGGTTAAACACTGGAATAAATTGCCTAGGGAGGTTGTGGAATCTCCATCTCTGGAGATATTTAAGAGTAGGTTAGATAAATGTCTATCAGGGATGGTCTAGACAATATTTGGTCCTGCCATGAGGGCAGGGGACTGGACTCAATGACCTCTCGAGGTCCCTTCCAGTCCTAGAATCTATGAATCTATAGGCTAGGGCAATCTCAGAATTGTGCTAACTTCCACCAATTGACTATGGTCCCTAAGAATAGTAGGAGCGCAGTGAATTCTGGACACACCCCCTCCTCAGTCTCACATGTCTCCTCCAATGTGGCCAACTGGGGTAATAGGGACAAGTTTCTCTGCACCAACTGAGAGCTCCTTCATGCCAATCTCCGCTAGGTAGATTTTACTGTTCTCTGGACCGTCTGTGCCACTGAAGCAACATAAAAGGGCCAGAATGAAAAACAATTATCTGGCCCCACATCTTCATTTTATGTTTTGTACAGCGCCAAGCACACTTGGTATCATTCAGTCTATAACAGGAGCAGCATTATGCAGACAGACACCATATGGGCTGATCCAGCTCTAATTTAGGCTGCTCTCTTCATTTCTGTCCCAAGCGGCTAAACTAATATTCCTGGGTTGTTTGGGGTTTTTGGGAGGAGATCAGGGGGAGCGTTGGGTGTTTTTTAATAAACATTTTAAATCTCTTAATCCACCCTGTGTGCAATGAAATAAATGGGACTCTGACTCAGTGCCCTTCTCTGATATTTTTAGTAAAGCAGGTCAATATTTTCCAAACAAGTGTTTTTCATCCAAAAATGGCATTTTTAACTGAACACTTGTGTGGAAGGTTGTCAGGTTTTGACATTTTTAATCAAATGTGTCAATTTTTTAATCACAATTTTATTTGTTTTTTTCCCCTCTTCTCCCCCACCATTCATTTTTGACAATCAAATATTTTTTCTTCAAAATTTTTCATTAACCACCTGCCCACCCTAAAATACCAATACAAAAGGAAAAATGGAGCCCGTCATTTTGAACTGATCTGCAAAATATTTTTTTTCATTTTTCAGTCTCTATATTTTAATATATTCAGTCATCCTCAGTTGATTCCATGAGAGACTGCTGTATCTCTCATGGACCTGAGATGTATAGGGTATTTCACGAAGCTATTCCATAGAGCAAATCTTGAGAAGATAGAGAAATCATATAGGACTGAACGCATTGCAAAAATCTGGCATGAAGGCATTAAAGCAGTTTCTAAATTGTAAACTCTTTTGAACAGGTACAGACTTTTTAATTTTTTGTAGCAACTAGTGCAATGGGGTTATCAAGGCTGATTCACACTCTGGCACTTTGAGTGCAGAAGGTGAGGGCCCGCAAGGATTGTATTACTGGCTACTCCAGGCTGATATTAAACCCTCAAGGTTACAGCTTCTCTCTGACCTTGGCTTGGTAAACGCTGCCACCACCCAAATGCAAAACCCATTGGACCCAGAAAGGCGCGTTTGGGCACATTCAGGGCCGCCCAGAGGATTCAGGGGGCCTGGGGTCTTCGGCGGCAGAGGGCCCCTGCTGCCGAATTGCCGCCGAAGACCTGGCACTTTGGAGGCGGTCCCGGGGCAGAAGGACCTGCCGCCGCGGGTCTTCGGGGCACTTCGGTGGCAGGTCCCGGAGCGGAAGGACCCCCCACCGCCGAACTGCCGCCGAAGACCTGGAGCGGAAGAAGCTATGGGGGCCTGTGCCCCACGAGAGTTTTCCGGGGCCCCCGGAGCGAGTGAAGGCAAATTGCCCCCCCCCGGGCGGCCCTGGGCACATTCCTTCCTGTGGGGTATCCTCAAGCCCTTTCACCCGCCTCTCCGGGGAAGAGCTGAGAAAGGAAAACAAAGAAATCAGCTGTTGCCACCAGCTAACTAAAAACATGTGCACAAACCTCTTAAGACACAGAGATCCACATCCTGTTAGTAAAAAAGGTAAATTTTGTTAAAAAACAAAAAGAAAGAAAAGACATCTGGAACTTAGGCTTTTGCTAGGTTTAAAAAACCCACTTACAAAAATTAAACATCAAGAATAACCTTCTTGAGGTCCAGCTTAAAGGTTACAAGCAACACAAAAGCATCCGGGGTTAGCACAGAGGTGTCCACATGCCATAAGGAAATAAAAGAAATAACCCTAATCGCGTCTTTCTAGACTTTTCCTAATCTACTTACACATCTGGGTAGTTCTAGGTATGATCTGATGATTTCCACAGCAGTGTCCCAGTCCTGACTCTGCTCTGTCCCCTCTTTCCAGAGAACAACAACAACAGACAAAGGGAAGGGGTGTTTTTTCCATTTTTTCCAAAGTTCTAGCCCTCCCATTGGCTCTTTTGGTCAGGTGCCCACTCCCTTTCCTTTACCTGGAGACATTTTTAACCCTTTACAGGTAAAGCAAGTAGAGAACAGCTACCAGTTTATAGCTAACTGGCTGGCTGGGTGTCCATAAAAGGGAGCTCCCCCTCCCCTCATTTATCACAGGCGTCATGGTCCATGACTAGGGCTTATAAGTACTACCACAATACAAATAATTAATAATAATAATTCATTGAGAAATTCGCTCTTGTGCCAAATTTTGCTCAAGGAAATCTTATGGCATTTACAGAAACCATAGTATTGATGACAATGAGACTCTCTTTTGCTCCTATAATGCAGCACTATAATCATACACCTCTATGAAGTAGGACAGCTCAAAACCCACCCATCATTCACAATGTAAGGCCTGGTCTCCACATACTATTTGTTCCTGTATAACTATTTCAGTCAGGGGTGTGATTTCTTTTTGCTGAAATATTTGATACTGGTACCACCCCTAGGGTGAAATCAGAAAGACCAGTATAAAGCTGCCTCATACCAGCATCACTTATTCCCCCGTCCCATATAGGAATAGCTATACTGGTATAAGCACCTGTATACTGGTATAGTTAGTATGTATACAAGCCCAAAGAACTTGTTTTTAAATTCCTTGTAGCTGAGTTCTGTCTCTTCTCTACCATGAGAGTCACTCAGGACCAACCTCAGGCGAACCTCACATCCGAAACACCCAAATATCATTGGAAGCTAGTGGGTGGTCCTACCCCTCCACCCAACCCAGCACCACTACCATCTGCCACTTTGCTGGGCCTCATTACGCCATGTAATCCTCTGATCTGCCCTTTTATACAATGACACATTTCAGTCTTGTCAGTTCTACCACAACAAAGCTCTTTCTCACGGTCGTTTCCAAAGACCGTTAGGCTGGTTATTCTACTTATTTTTATAGACTAAAATTCTACCATTTTTGGCCTGGCAATGGCTCTCCACTCATGCACATTTGAACCAATGCCAGCCAAGGGATTACAGGCATAGCTTGGTATGCATTTTAACTCGGTCTGCATTCAGTCTATTTCCAGGCTGCTGCCGGTAAAAATAGGACACTATCTCGAAAAGAATCTGACTGGGGGAGGGAATGATTCAGAGAACTGGGAAGGGGAGGCAGAGCCTTTCTCCTGCAGATTGCCAATGGACATCCAGCCTGGGATCATCACTGCTCTTTGACGGCTGCCTGCTCACCTATGTGAAATAAGTTAGTGGGCTGGGTCCCGTTCAAATAAAGCAAGTCCCTGTATCACAGAGGCACTCTCACAATTAGCGCTCAGCTGAGAGGCCAAAGACTGAAGATAGGCACAAAGACTAAACTACCCTCTTGCCATTATTCTACTTAGGTTCTTCTATGGCACTCCTCACCCTGGTAGCTGAGTGCCTTCCAGCAGTGCATTCAGAAATGCGCCTAGCATCTGTTGCTTGGTGTTTGGTGTCTCATCCTCTCCACCAGAAGTCATACCACCGGCTCAGGGTTGAGACACATAAGCAGGGCAGCATGCAGAGGTTCGTGCTGCAGCTGTCTCTGCTTTGAACAAACACAGAACTCCAGGCATCTATAAATATACACTTTGTTCCACTACCAGCCAGCTCCACTAGACAATCAGGAGGATGTGGCCTGAGAAAGCCAGGAAGTAACGCCAACCCTGTTGTTCTTCAGACATCTATCAACTTGCCATGTACCATTACCCTTTAGTTTACAAGCCTTTGGCTAATTCTCAGTCCATGCAACAGTGGTCCTATCCAAACCAGTTGGAATTAGGTTTCTATGTAAGGTTTGGTGAGACTCTTTAATAAATGACTTACTAAAATCCATTACAAAAACACATGAAAGGAAGGCGGAATATTACATAGACCCTGTTCCTGTAATTGTTTTTTGTAACTCTGTAAAAAGCATGTATTACTATTTGTATTGCACTAGTGCTTAGCATCGCTAGTCATGGGTCAGGACCCCATTGTGCTAGGCGCTGTACAAAACAGCCCCAGACCCAAAGATATAACTATACAAATATAAGATGAGAGACAACAGATGGATGCAGACAGATGAGGGAGCACAAGGAAACAATGAGACAATATTGGTTAGCATGGCAGGCAATAGTCTTGGCACATCAGGTGCCTAATGCTGCCAAGTTTTGGGAAGGGGTTGCAGACATTGCGGCAAAGGAGAATTTTGAGAGGGGATTTGTAGGACACCAATGAGGTAGCTTTGTGGATGTTTACAGGGAGCTGCTCCCAAGGATGAGGGGCAACATGGGAGAAAGCACATGGGAGCTTGTTTGAAAATGTAACAAGTGGGAAATGAAATGGCAGTTTTAATTTGTTTCTGCTGCATGTTCTCTCCTCATTTATCCCTAATACTCCCTCATCTGTGGAACTGGGAGGTGGTCCAATGACACTGGATGCTCCAGGATTTAGCCTTGCCCTTCGCCTCAGGCCACCAGATTTTCCCGCCGCTAGAGGCGGAACAAGTTCATCAGTCAGTTTCTCCCAACTACTCAGTTTTATAACTTTAATTTGTATTGGTTTTCATTCAGTCACGACTTTCATCTCATTCCTCTCTCTCCTTTCCACCCCTCCCCCAATAATGGCTTTGTGAGTAAACAGAATTTTGTGAGACAATGTCTGTTTTCCATCCAAATTTTTCAGGTATCTGTGGACAGCTGAAAACGTTCAGGTTTTGATTGTCAAACACCAAGTTATTTTGGTGGCATTCAGGCTTTCGGTTTTTCAAAACAAATTGAAACAATTCAAGGCGTGACATGTTTTGAAATGTTTTGTGGAAAATGAAATGCATTTTCTGACCAGTTCTATGGCTGCAGGACTGGGATCCAACTAAAAAAGGGATGAAAATCTCACCCAGAAGTGAGTGATTTTTGCCTGTCTCCAGGCAACTTTGTAATGAATGTTTTTTCAATGTCTGTACTTTGGTGTATTCTGCAGCAGTGTGTCTGCGTCTGTGTGTGTCTGTGTATATATACATGCACTGGTGCAGAATCGTACAGTGTGGCAGATTTCTTTATGCAATTTTCAATTTTTTAATCCTTTAGCAAGTTCACTAAGAAAGAGGAAGACTCATTGTGTGCCACACCTCGAAATTGTGCAACGTAAGTGAGCAATTACTTGCTTGTGGACATGTTATGAACTTAGCAGCTCATTAACATTGCAGATGTCAGGTCTAGTTAGTGATTTCAATCCAACCTTGCAGCTTTACTAGTCCCATGCTCTTCAATAGTCACTGAATGGGAAGAGACTGTCTAGGAAGGAGTACGGCAGAAAGGGATCTAGGGGTTATAGTGGACCACAAGCTAAATATGAGTCAACAGTGTAATGCTGTTGCAAAAAAAGCAAACATGATTTTGGGATACATTAACAGGTGTGTTGTGAGCAAGACACGAGAAGTCATTCTTCTGCTCTACTCTGTGCTGCTTAGGCCTCAACTGGAGTATTGTGTCCAGTTCTGGGCACTGTATTTCAAGAAAGATGTGGAGCAATTGGAGAGGGTCCAGAGAAGAGCAACAAGGATGATTAAAGGTCTTGAGAACATGACCTATGAAGGAAGGCTGAAAGAACTGGGTTTGTTTAGTTTGGAAAAGAGAAGACTGAGAGGGGACATGATAGCAGTTTTCAGGTATCTAAAAGGGTGTCATAAGGAGGAGGGAGAAAACTTATTCACCTTAGCCTCCAAGGATAGAACAAGAAGCAATAGGCTTAAACTGCAGCAAGTGAGATTTAGGTTGGACATTAGGAAAAAGTTCCTAACTGTCAGGGTGGTTAAACACTGGAATAAACTGCCTAGGGAGGCTGTGGAATCTCCACCTCTGTAGATATTTAAGAGTAGGTTAGATAAATGTCTATCAGGGATGGTCTAGACAGTATTTGGTCCTGCCATGAGGGCAGGGGACTGGACTCGATGACCTCTCAAGGTCCCTTCCAGTCCTAGAATCTATGAATCTATGAACCTATGTCTGACTTCATGAGAGCTGAAACTGACCTGATGGCTGATCTTACAGCCACACTTAAGCCCAAGTCTTGGCACTCAGGAGCAGCCTCTTGCTTTCGTAGCTGCCCTGCCGCTTTTGCAAGTGAAATTCCTTAGACAGAAGCAAAGTGGGAAATAGAAAAAAAAACCCAGAGACATATGCTGGCACAAATGGACGACACATGTCTTCAAGGGGAATGGGATTTCAGCTTTAAAATATTTCCTTTGCCTTCTGTTGTGTGGGATTTTAGTGATATTTTGACTGCATTAACAGTATACCTTGGTTGGGAGCTGGTGCTTTATAAAGAACATTTTTATTAAAAGTATATTTTTAATCCACTCCATTTTGTATAATCATCATCACAATTTATCTGTGTTTAGTATCTACCTTCTGGCAATCCTTTACCCCACTGCTTTCCCTGCAATGCCTTGATCTCATCTCCCTGTGCCTTTTGCAGCCAACGTCCTGGGATGAATCCTGGTTCCACTGAAGTTGATGGAAGTTCTGCCTTTGATTTCAACAAGGCGAGGATTTCACCCCTGGTGCTTTTACTCCTTCTTCCTAGACTTCTTCCTCATCACTTTATTCTTGATCCTTTGCCATTTGCCCGTCCCTCCACCAAATTTGACCTCGCCAAGATATCCACTAAGGCCTTGTCTACATTAAGGAACAGCCCCAGATCAGCTATCAGTACCAGATGATCAGTGTGGCTGCATTGCTGTTCACCACTAAAGTGGAGACAAGAGAAACCCACAGTTTTCACAAATTGCGCTAATCCGTGTTTACTTTTACACTTTGCCCTGGCCACTTTCCTGCTGCCAAGGAAACTGACAATAGCAATGGAAGCTTAAAATAGCAAAGAGGGAGTGTTGTATTCCTGCAAATAGAAGAGGAGATTCTGTAGTGTGGGCTTTAGACTGGGAGGCAAGACCCAGATTTTTAAAGGTACTTAGGTGCCAACAGATGCAGATAGGAGACAAGTAGGATTTTTTAAAATGCCTAGGTGCCTAACTCCCATTGAACTCAATCAGGAGTGGCCATTAATGTGTTGTTGGTTTTTGTTGTTGTTGTTTTTTTGCTTTTTTTTTTTTTTTTTTTGCTGCCTTCTTTTTTTCTGTATTTTGGGTAACCAGTTTGATATTTAGGAACCATGATTTCCAGAAGTTCTGGAAGTTCTGGAAGTCCCACAATTTCAACTGAAGTCAATGGAAACTCTTGGGTGCTTGACGTTTTCTGAAAATCAGGCCTCAAGTTGAGCACCCAAAATCACTGGTCACCTTTGGAAATTTAGCATCATGGTCGAAACATCCAGCATCTGCAACTGCTTATTTCCTCGAGGTCGTTAGGATGGGTTTAATGATCCTTATCAGCAAAGAAATGAACTAAATTACAACCTCAGGTATGGTCAGCAATTTTTTTTAACATAATGTTGCGGTGCTGCGATGGATAATGGGCATTAGCGCCTATCCCGGGGTTGATGGGTGTGACAAAATGGCAAAAGTCCTGTCAAACCCCAGGTTGTTTTCCTATAATTAACAAATCATAACATAATTAAAACCATGTATTTGGATGGCAACTGGGACCTTTTGGCTATTAATAATTTACAAGGCAGTGATCCAAATACAGACGGAGTAGGCAGGAAATTTAATACTGGTCAGTTACATCATCCCTTTCTTCTGACCTTTCCAAAAGTAAGAAATTATGGGAGACTAAGGCCTGGAGAGGTTCATAGGTGACTTGCCAAAAGTTTAGGAATAGAACCTAGATGTTCTGTCCCCGAACCCACACTCAAAACACTCGATAAAGATGCCTCCCGGTGATGGGGTGAAACCCCAACACAGGCCAGAGAGGGTTAAAAGTGAGTTACTGACATTTGCGACCCCAGTGCTGTAATTAATTAGTTGCATCTCAGCCAAAGGTATTGGGACTAAGAGGGTCAGAGGAAAACCCTATGGCTGCCAAGGCATCATAAAAGGCAGCGTTCAGTGTGGGGAAGAAACTACACTGTTCCTATTAAGGCCCCAGATCCAGGATTCGGTGAAGACCAGCCACTGGAGCTGGAGAGAAGATTCCAGGCTGATTTGTTGGGACTTTGGACTTCAGTTAACCTTTTGTTACCCCAAAAGGGGTCTGAACTAGGAGTGTGTGTTGCACCGACAGACCCCGGTCATCGGTGGGTAGAATCGAACCTGGGGCCTCTGGAGCTAAATGCATGAGCCTCTGCATGAGCTAAAAGTCACATGGCCTTTAGCTAAGGCTGTAGTAGACTCATTAATCTCTGTCAGTGGTCTCGGTGCCACTAGAGGGGACAGAACACCACCCCCAGGAGGTGTGTGGGTTACATACTTCCCCTAGCTGAGGAAGCACATCCCGAGTTTCAGAGACTTCCCAGTTGAAATCCCCGACGAGCCCCCACTTGTAACATTGACAGATCCTGGTTGTTGGCGGGCAGGATTGAACCGGGAAACCTCTGGAGCTAAATGCATTAGCCTCTACTGCATGAGCTAAAAGCCATATGCCCCTTAACTAAGGCTGTGGCAGACTCCTTAATCTCTCTCTCTAAGTGGTCTTGGTGCCACTAGATGGGACAGCGTGTGGGTGTGGTGGTTACATGTGCACACATGTGCCGGGGAGGTCAATGGAAGAACTCCTGTAACTCAACACCCTAGCAAGAGGGTGTGCTCTGGAGGTGAGTGAGCCCCACACCACACCCACACTACACTATTTTTTTAAAACAATCAAAAGCCAACCATGATTCTTGTGTTACAGGCTGAGAGACTTGGTGACAGAGAGGTTAAATGACTTACCTAGTAACTCAAAGTCCTGTGCTGTAACCATTACATCATGTTTGCTTATTTCCCATATATCTCTGCAAGTGTGCAGGGCCAGCAAAAGGAAGATCCTAAGAGCAATAAAGAAAAGAACATAAGAACTCATTCGATGCAGTCAATACAAAGTGCAGTTTAGGGTGGGGCATGTCTTCCTGCAGCGTGCTGTTATTGTGTTTCCAGGTGTGTTGTTCATAATTTGTTTCACTGTGAGTTTAAAAGGAGAAGGGGTAGCAGAGTTCTTTATGGCTGGTTTAGGCCCTGATTCAGGAATGCACGGAGGCATGTGCTTTCCTGAATCAGGGCTTTATTTGCTATTTGCCTCCGTTTCATACAAAGTGAAGGGGTTTTATTGAGGAACAACAACAATGCTTGAGGACCCAAAAGGGAAAGGCTGAAAGTAGTAATTGGGCTGCGGCTGGCCAAACAAGCACATGGGAGCTAATCATCCCAACGGAATCCAAATCTCCTATTCCCAGCCCAGTGCCAGAAACACAAGACTGGCCTTCGTCTCAGTGGGCCCAATTCTGATAGCCTTAGTCCCATGACAACTGCCTTGCTCCATGAGTAGCGCCAGTGAAATGGATGGGCCTATATGTGGAATAAGCATGAGTAATGAGATGGGAATCTGGACCAATATGTATGATGCCAAATTGTCATTTGAAATTCCATGAACCATAAGGAGGGGGAGGAATTGTACGTGTTGCTCCACGCATAACTAGGAGTGATGAGACACTAGTGGCAACAGAATATCTAAGGCGATGAGCAGAAAAAAGAACACTGTTAGTGACATTTATGTGGTGGAATAGCCACCAAAGGGAATGGAGGAAAATCTACTGCTTGGTCCATTTAAAAGTAGGTTGAATGAAATACTAAGGGGAACAGTCCTACAAAGGCAAAGGAATGTTAAGATGAACTAATAGGTCTTTCTGTTGCTAATTGCTGCACTGTGAATTTGTGATTGACTGTGTCTCTGTGACTTGACGTTTGCTAGATAAAACAGTAGCAATCTCTTTAAAACAGTCATCCAGAAGGGAATTATGTGAGAGCTGTCAAGTGACAGATTTGCGAATTAAACTTTAAATGGAGTTTGGATATGCAATTAGTATTTCTGACATGTTACCCGCTTTTCTCTTTCCTCTGCAGCTAAAGTCCTTGGGCCAGATCCTCAGCTGGTATAAAGTGGTGTAGCTGCATTGCCTCCAGTGGAGCTACGCCAACACACCCCAGTGGAGGATCTGGCCCTCAGTGTCTAGCGTAATCTGTTTAACTGGTTTCAGAGTAGCAGCCGTGTTAGTCTGTATCCGCAAAAAGAACAGGAGTACTTGTGGCACCGTAGAGACTCCAATGAGAAACTGCTGAACTGGAGTTAATTTGCAAACTAGATACCATTAACTTGGGCTTGAACAGAGACTGGGAGTGGCTGGATCATTACACAAATTGAATCTATTTCCTCATGTTAAGTATCCTCACACCTTCTTGTCAACTGTCTGGAATGGGCCATCTTGATTATCACTACAAAAGTTTTTTTTCTCTTGCTGATAATAGCTCATCTTAATTAATTAGCCTCTTAGAGTTGGTATGGCAACTCCCACCTTTTCATGTTCTCTGTATGTGTATATATATCTCCTCACTATATGTTCCATTCTTTGCATCTGCTGAAGTGGGCTGTAGCCCACGAAAGCTTATGCTCAAATAAATTTGTTAGTCTCTAAGGTGCCACAAGTACTCCTCGTTCTTTTTAACTGGGTATAATCCCAAAGGATACACTTGGAGGGTCTCCTCTGGGCATGGTTTCCCCGTCATGCTAGGGGCATGAGCACATATGATTCTGGGGGCTCAGACATGGTATTACTCCCACCCATTCCCAAAGATGGAAGAAAACAGTGGTCTTAATAAATGTTAATTAGTAAGGGCACGATTCAAGAGGAGCAGGAGCCAGTTGTAGCGGGATGGCAACTGAGATCTTTTGGATATTAATTTATAAGGTAGTGATGCAGATCCAGAGGGAACAGACGATGGGAGATTTAATAATGCTGTGCAATGACAAAATCGCCTTTCTTCCAATCTTTCCAAAAGATTCTATGAGTATGGTGGGAAACTGTGGCACAGAGGTTACTGTAAATATTTGTAATTCTAATATTTTTTCTATATTTTGATTATTACCAATTCACTCACATTGTTCAGAGCCAGCGCAGGAACGCAACAGCTACAAATGTAGGGCTTAATCCACGCCTTGGTTTGACAGGTTTGGGGCAGGCAGGGTTAGATACCAGCATGCCGTTGAATACAAGGGCATAGCACCCCATAGCCCAGTTTTTTTCAAAGTTCGGGTTGCGACCCAATACTGGCTCGCGACCCGAAAGGCCCTGGGTCGCCTTGCTCAGCGACCCAGAGGCTCTGGTCAGCACTGCTGACCAGGATGTTAAAAGTCCCGTCGGCGGTGCTGCCCATCTAAGGCAGGCTAGTGCCTTCCTGTTCTGACACTGCGCTGGGCCCCAGAAATGGTCAGCAGTGGGTCCAGCTTCTAGGCAGGGGTGTCATGAGGGGGGTGGTACCTGTGGGTTAGAACTGTGCAGAGCCACTTGTGTACCTCCACCTAGGAGCCGGACCTGCTGTTGGCTGCTTCCGGGGCACAGCGCGGCCCGCAGTGCCAGGACAGGTGGGAAGCCTGCCTCTGCACCCCGTCTGCACCGCAGACCTGGAGCCGCCAGAGGTAAGTCCACGCCCCAACCCCAATCCCCTGCCCTCAGCCCCCCCAAACCTGGAACCCCTTCCTGCACCCCAAACCCCTCATCCACAGCCCCACCACAGAGCCTGGACCCCCAGTCCAGAGCCCTGACCCCGTCCCACACCCCAACCCCCTACCCCAGCCCTGAGCCCCCCCAAACCCAGAGTACTTTGCACTTACCTTAACTGAATTACATCTTGTTGAATTCAGACAAATTCTCCAATTTGTCAAGATCATTTTGATCTCTAATATAGGTTCCCAAACTGCTAGCAACCCCTCCCAGCTTCGTGTCATCTGCAGATTTTGTAACATGAATATTCTTCACTCCATTATCCAAGTCATTAATGAAAATATTGACTAGTACCAGACCCAGGCCTGATCCCTGTGGGATCCCATTGGATATGCCCTCCCAGTTTGAGACTGAACTATCAATAACTATACTTTGAGTACAGTCTTTCAACCAGTTGTGCACCAATCTTATAGTAATTTCATCTAGATCAGGTTTCCCTAGTTTGCTTATGAGACTATCATGTGGTACTGGGTGAAAAGCCTTACTAAACATAAGATATCACATCTACTGCTTCCCCCTTGTCCACTACAGAGGTAGTCCTGTTGAAGAAGGAAATTAGATTGGTTTGGCATGATTTGTACTTATAACATATTTTCCAGGTGATAGCAAACTGATTTGTTTGAGAATCTTTACAGGTATCGAAGTTAGGCTGACAGGTCTATAATTCCCCGGGGTCATCTTTGTTCAGCTTTTTAAAGATAGGTATGATGCTTGCCCTTCTGCAGTTTCCTGGGACCTCTCCTGTCCTCCAGGTGTTCTCAAAGATCATTGCTAATGGCTCTGAGATTGCTTAAGTTCCCGATATGAATTTCAACAGGCCCTGCTGAATTGAATACATCTAACTTATCTAAATATTCTTTAACCTGCTCTTTCCCTATTTTAGCTTGTGTTCCTTCCCCCTTGTTGTTAGTATGAATTGTCTTGAGTATCTGGTTACCATTAAGCTTTTTAGTGAAGACTGAAACAAAATGAGAGGGGTAGCCCTGTTAGTCTGTATCCACAAAATCCGGTGGCACCTTAAAGACTAATAAATTTATTTGGGCATAAGCTTTCATGAAGTGGGTTTTTTACCCATGAAAGCTTATGCCCAAATAAATTTGTTAATCTTTAATGTGCCACCGGACTCCTCTTTGATTTTGTGAAACAAAATAGGGATTAAACACCTCCACCTTCTTGAGGTCATCGATTACTAGCTCTCCTTCCCCGCTAAGTGAAGGGCCTACGCTTGCCTTCTTTCTCTTGCTTCTAAGGTATTTAAAGAACCTCTTATTGCCTTTTTTGTCCCCTGCTAGATGTAACTCATATTGTACCTTAGCCTTTCTGATTTCGTTCCTACATGGTTGTAGGAACGAAATACAATGCTTTTGTATTCCTCCTTAGCAGTTTGTCCATGCCTTGCACTTTTTGTAGGATTCCTTTTTTGATTTTCAGGTCATTAAAGAGCTCCTGATAGGGCTATATTGACCTTTTACTATTCTTCCTATCTTTCCTTCTCATCAGAATAGTTTGCAGTGGTGCCTTTAATACTGTCTCCCTGAGAAACTTCAAGCTCTCCTGAACTCCTTTTTCCTTTAGATTTTTTGCTCATGTGACCTTACTTACCAATTCTCTGAGTTTGCTAAAGTCTGCTTTTTTAAAGTCCATTGGCCTTTGTCTGCTGCTCTCCTTCCTTTCCTTAGAATCATGAAATCTATCATTTCATCATCACTTTCACCCAAATTGCCTTCCATCTTCAGATTCGCTCCAATTCCTCCTGGTTGGTCAGAATCAATTCTAAACTGACTTTTTTCCCCTGTTGCTGCCTCTACTTTCTGGGGCAAAAAGTTGTCCCTGGTACATTCCAAGAAATTATTGGAAATTTTGTTTGGCTGTATTTAAGTCTCCCATTATTACGAGCTTTTGTGGTTTGGATATTTCGGTTTGTTCTAGATATGCCTCATCCACTTCCTCTTCCTGATTTGTTATCTATAGTAGACCCCTATCATGGTGACATCACTATTTATACCCTTTTTATATTTACCCAGAAACTGTCAACTGGTTTGCCTCCCACCTCCTTCTGGTCCTCAGAACAAGTATGTATTTTTTTGATGTGGAATGCAACACCACCTCTCTTTTTACCCTACCTATCTTTCCTGAACAAGCTGTACCCCTCTGCACCAATATTCCAGTCATGAGACTTATCCCCCCCAAGTCTCTGCAGTGCCAATAAGTCATAATTTAGTTTATGTACTAATACTTCCAGTTCTTTCTGTTTATTCCCCAAATTCCACACATTTGTGTATAGATGTCTAAGATGTTGAGCAAATTTGCCCTCTCTTGTTACTCCTATGACCCAATTGTAATTTTCCGTGTCCCCCTCCAACCCTCTGATAAGGTCACTTTTTTTTTTATACGTGCCTGGGGGCTTTTTGTTATCTGCCCCCTTTGAACCTAGTTTAAAGCCCTCCTTCCTAGGTTGGCAAGTTGGTGTACAATAATGCTCTTCCCTGCTTTGCATGTGAGTTCACCGGCAGGCTTTCTTCCTCGGTATAACAAGATGCAGCTACCTGCTCTAATTAATGCTTTTGTTTGAGGCAATATTTCATCGTGTCTCCAAATCAAATCAGCTTTTACCTTTATCTACAGCTAGCTGGCTAGAAATCCCGTAATCAGCCCCTGCCTATCTTCTTAAAGCCCTTAAATCTGGCGGCTGTGCGCTGAAATGCCTTCCACATCTTTAATCTCCTTTAATAATGTTTAAGTCTACATATGCTAGACTGTTACCAATTTGGGATCTTGAGCAGTTATATTTTAATAGTCTCTTTTGCAGTGTTTAAATAAAGCTTCCCCGTTCACCTCTCATGTAAAAGGTATGTGTGATCCCTGTCGCTTACAGTGTTGCAGGGAAATGAGAGCCATGTCCGGGAGGAATTCTTGCTGCCAGTTGTGAGTGATGTATGACATTCAAAACACCAAGCCCTGTGCTTAGAGAACTCGGGCAGTGCTGCTGTGTAACCATTGCTCTGCGCGGCTGTGTACTTCTCTGCACCGGCACGTAATACTCAGACACGGCCAGGAATGGCTGACAAGCCCACATAGGAATGGAGTCAAGTATCAGAGCGGGAGCCGTGTTAGTCTGGATCTGTAAAAAGCAACAACGAGTCCTGTGGCACCTTATAGACTAACAGATGTAGTGGAGCATAAGCTTTCGTGGGTGAATGCCCACTTCGTCAGACGCATGTGAATGGAAAATCAAAACATTGTAACACGTCCCTCGCTACCTGGGATATCACAGTATTCCTAGTTCTGCACCTTACGGCCATTTAGAACTCTATGACGACAGCAGAGATAACCCCCAGGGCCTTTTCCAAAGCACATCCCCCAGCTTCTTGAACTAAATGAGAATCTCCATCAACGGTCAGCATGATAGGGCTCATGAGAGGGCTCAAGGGGGGAGGGATAGCTTGGTGGTTTGAGCATTGGCCTGCTAAACCCAGGGTTATGAGCTCAATCCTTGAGAGGACCCATTGGGGATTGGTCCTGCTTTGAGCAGGGGCTGGGACTAGATGACATCCTGAGGTCCCTTCTAACCCTAATGTTCTATGACACACCATTGGCCAGTTGTTTACATTCACACCAGCCAGGCTATTCCAGAACTATGTGTGACAGATCAGCTCTTGTCTGTCAAGAAAGAATCTTTTATATAGATGGATTTTATTGGGAGATAAGGAATTATTGAGAAGATGGGAGCTTTACAGGTTATGGCTGAAAGAGACTGGCATGTTAACGCAGAAAAGCAGGCCCCAGCTCCTAGGGAAAAATCCTTTAACATGCAAATGAGTTTTACTCTGACCAAGGTTTATGCTAAGAAAGCTTATACATTATTGCCTGTGCAAGATCAAACACATTTTGGCAATGCTGGAAGGCAACTGGAAATGTAACTATGCACTAGGGAAGGGGGCTTTTGTAAAATATGGTGTATAGTAGCTACTGTATTGGAGAGATTGTTTCAGCTCCCTAGATATTGCATCTGAGCAAATATCATATGAAGACAAGTCCTTTCCCCAAGGCAGAGGGAACCTTTGCATTTAAAAGATCTCTTAGAGCAAGACGCCTGTCTCCTCCAGACTTCCTACCAGAGCTACTTCAAACACTTAGAGGAAAAGTAGCAGTTTGAATTGTTTTTTTCTTTAATATCCATATTGCATTAGCACTCACAGAAAACCACACCCAGCCACAGAACAGGACTGAGGCTCCATTGTGCTAGGCACTGTACAAACACTTGCCAACGTGGCCCATGCCCTGAAGAGCCCCACAAATGCAACAGGGCATTTTTACTCCTGGGGAAATTCTGCACAACTGCAGTGCAGCAGAAAAATGCTCTCACTGTGCTCCCCACCCCTTGCAGATTCTCTTTGCTTCCTTGCAGAAAATGGTTCCTGTGGGGAAGCAAAGAGAAGCTGCACCAGTACTCACTCACCCCTCCCCAGCAGCTTGGCCCTCAAATTTTGTTCAGGCAGTGGGGAAGGGGGAGGGGAAGAGAGGTAAATCACTGAGGGGAGGGGGGTCTGGGGATGCCCCGGCCACCCAGGGATGCTAGGGTGAGGAGGAGGATGGAGATAGAGTTCCCTCTCCCCCTCCCCTTCCCTGCAGGGAGCAGCCAGAGCTGGGTCAGATCAAGCCCCAGAAACTTCCCCTGGCTGCAGGAAGTTCTGCACTGCAGGAGGGGAGGCTGTGGGGAGGGTGGGGGGGGGCTGAACCTCGGGAGGGGAACTGGGGGCGGGAGGGTCTGGATGCACGGGGGTTGGGCAGACAGGGGCAGTGACCCCATCACGCATCCGGACCCCCCCATCGAGCCCCCTCTGCATCAGGAAGCCCCCCACTGAGTCCCCCAAATCCCCATCCTGCCAAGCCTCACCCCCTGCATCATGAGCCTCCCACACCCAGCCCCCCACCCCACTGAGCTCCAACTAGCTGCACCCTGATTCCCCCACCCCAACAAGCCCCACTCCCCCAGCCACCACACACTGAGGCCTAACCACCTTCACCTGGACTCCCCTGCAGAGTCCCATTTGCCCTGCACCAAGCCCCTGTGCATCCAGATTCCCCCCACCAAGCTGCCGGCACCCAGATTGTGCCCCACAGAAACCTGGTACTCTTGAGTGAATTCTGCACCAATTTTTTTTTTAAATTAAAATTGCAAAGATCTGCATATTTTAATTGTCACAGAAACAATTTGGTAATTTATTTCAAAATATTTGTCAGCAAACAATTGAAAATGGTGTGATTATATTGTGTTATCTTGACAAATAAAATATGCAGAATTTTAAAATATTGTGTGAAGAATATTTACTTTTTTTGGCGCAGAATTCCCTCTGGAGTAGCATTTTTCACACTCACACACTAGTGTGGCTGCTGTTCAGGATCGGCTCCAGTAGATGTCACTCTTCCCTCTGAGTCAGCATTCTGACTGAGTTCTCCGGAGGTTGCTCTGCTGGAGGTCCTGTGTTTTGGAGGAGACTTGACACTGAGGTCCCTATCTACCTATGTATTTATAACATGGTATCTGAGGGCTGAGCTCTCCTGGTTTTTAAAGAGCTTATCATACTATTTGGTCAAATTTCAACAAACAGTTATGTTCTGTCTCCCTAAATGCTCCACGCAGTTTCAATCAGACACAGTGGCCTTCTCCAATTCCTGTCCCATTCTGCCACGTAAGTTTGCAGTGCGTCATTCAATAGCTGTTATATTCCACCACAGAGAACTGCATTTCAGTGGTGCATGAAAAGATTCTTCTGCGTATTGGGCTGAATTCTAATCTGTTACACTGGTGTAAATTTGGAGAGATTACTTTGACACGCACTAGCTTTTGTGGCCACCGGAGCCTACTTTCTTCTCTAACTAATGTTTCAGTGGAGCCAAAGGAAATAAATCCAGGGTAACTCATAGTTACACTGGTAGAGCTGAGGGAAGAATTTGGCAAACAGCTTGCTCTCAGTCTGTAGCCTCTGCCTAGATGAAAGGCATTATATATATGTCAGATACTATCATTACTGGAAATGTTATGAAGAATTCCCATCACAAAAGGGGGCATTACTTCAGGAAGGGGAAAATCTTGACTAAAACGTTAACCAGCCTGTAACAGGGTCAGTTCAGGCAGAGGGGTAAGGCAAAGTATTCAATGAGTTCTCAGCAAGTGGTTGACTCTCTTGCCGTAGGCTGAAGTCTTGTCTGCTAAACAAGATTTGGACTGGATCATATTTGGATGGAGACCTCCAAAAAAAATCCAGGTATTGTAGGCAGGGATGATTTGGTAGATGGTGTCCTTCCCACTGAGACAGTACTGCGTCTGTGTCTCCATTTTATGGCAGTAGGGGGCATGCTGTTGTTCACAGTGCTGTATTTTGAAACAAATAAAAAGCTAAGACCTTATGTGCATGAGGCCACTTAAAAACGCCATAGTATTCTTCATAAAAGTTGGGTGTTAACCCTGGTGTCCTAGCCAAAATCTAGCTTTGCTTATTACTTTTGTCCTCCTTCAAATTCTCACTGCAGCTTCAGTTGGACATGAGATCTTCACTTGCTTGTCTACATAGTCGTAGAGAGGCAGAATGGTTTAGTGGAGGAAGGTTGATCTTGTGATTAAGACAGTGGACTGGGACTCATGGGATTTTCTTATTAGGGCTGGCTGGGGAAAGGGTTTCCCATGGGAATTTTTGAATTTATCTTTCCCATCCAAATTTGAGATGAAAAGTCCATTTCAATCTTTTGGCGAACAGAAAATCAGAAAACTATTTCAGTTTGGATCCACTGAAACATTTTCTTTCACCGCAGACCGTTTTAATCCATATATGTATGTGCGTGTGCGCCAATTTGCATCATTTTAAAACAAAATGGTTTAGACTTAAACACAAAATTTTCCAGTTTGACAATCTCAAACCTTTTTTGTTTACCAAAAATGTTTTGACTCGAGTGTTTCACTCGAATGTTTATGTGCGAACAGATTTGGTTTAAATGAATTTGCATTTGGGGGCAAAAAAAGGTAAATTGAAAAATTCCCAACCAGGGGTACTTTTGATTTGACTCCAGATTAGACAGTAGATTCTCTCTGTGACCTGGGGTAAATCACTCCTGGCCAGATTCTGATATTCTTTCTGACACTGAACAGCACCTCACTCCAAAAATGGTCCTATTGATTTTACTAGGACTATTCCCAGAGTAAGCCTCACTCACATTGAGTAATCTCCATCAGAAGCTCTCTCTTAATCTCATTGGGTATGTTTACACTGCAGCCTCCCAGCCTGGCTAGACAAACTAGAGCATTAAAAATACCAGTATGGATGATGTGGCCTGGGATCTCACGCCTTGGGGGAGCGGGGGGTTGTATAGTGTAGACAGACCCATAGTACTTCCATTTCTCAGCCTTTGTCTTGTCTAGTTAGTTTTTAAACTGCTCTGGGCAGGGACTCTTTCTTTCTTTGTGTTTGGATGTGTGGGGGTCCTTATCTTGGTTATTGCCTGGATGCACTACTGTAACTCAAATGGCTAATTCTCCAATGGTTGCTTTGTTAAACAGCTTCTATGTTTTGCCCCAGAGGTAGAAGCATTTCAGTGGTGGGAGATGTGAACCCTTTGTTTTCCAGTTTATGCAGTGCTTTACAATCCTTTGAGATGAAAGCTGCTACAAACAAATAAAGTAATTATTAGTAATAAATCCTCACTTTAATCAGTCTACTGGAGTCCCTGGCCTACTTGAAATATGAATTGGGGGTGGGCTAACGTGGGATCCAAAGTGCCATTTGCCACTTTCTGACTGTTGATGATTAAATGTTCTGAGAGAGAATGCTCTCTAGTTCAAAATGATTCTGTTAAATAAACTTACCCTTTATGACAATTTGTGAAGCTCTTTCAAAAATTAAAGAGATGCCTGGAGAAAGAGTCGCTTCGGAATGTACAACATGTACCCTGTCACTGATGATACTTCGTTTTTCCAGCTTTCCAACCTATGCTCATTTAAAGCCTTTCATTATAGTGCTAATGATAAAGCCATGAAAAGGGGACTTGATAGAATGATGTGTTTTATTGCTCATAAACAAACTCGAGATGAGTAAAGGGAACATTCAGAGTTCAGAAAGATTGGAGCTAGAGTCTATTTTCATGTTTATTGCCAAAACCTGGGTAATGCTGCAATGTTATTGCCTGTTTGGGTCCTTGAAATATTAAGCAGCAGAATATATCCTTAACAATTGTTGTGACAGATTCTCACACACACAGAACCCCTCCACCCCCACCTCGGTGACACAGCCTTAATGGAATGTGTATTATTGCAAACAAAAGCTGCTAGAAAGGCATCATTCAAAGGTCTACCTCCCTAACCCACAGGAGAACGACATACATTTTTTATGAATTATTTCATGCTGTATGTTTGCTGGTGTGTGTTTGTGTGAGAATAAACATCCAAATAGCAGGTTGGAGCTTGATTCTTTATGCACTGATTGCTAGAATGTGTACTTTAGTCACAGAAGCAGTCCACTAGATAAAGTGTTTTGGAAATATTGCAAAATTCATCATCTTTCATTAGAAGAAATATTCTATGAGACTGTGGACTGACTTCATACTTGGTGACAGTTCACTAAAATCAATGGAGTTATCTCAGGGATGAATTTGTCCCAATATATTAAATGTGCTCAAATATGGCTTCTGAAATTATATTTATATTACAACGCACAAGACCTAGTGGGCCCATTTTATTAGGCTCACCGTACAGAGAGACTGTCCCTGCTCTAAAGAACTTACAGCCTAAATAGGCAAGGTACTCAAAGGGTGGGGGAAAGGAAGTATTACTATTATCCCCATTATAGAGATGAGGAATTGAGGCACAGAGAAAGGAAGTTACAGCCAGATGGGACAACTCTGGCATCACTGGAAACTGAGGCTAGATTTCCTGAGTTCCATCCCAGTGCTTTAACTACGAAACCATGCTTCCATCCTTAAAGTATAATTAAATCACTGCTTCCTTTGTGTGCCCATATTGAATGTGGTCCAAGCTTCAGGGACTGGAGCACTTGCATGTAAAAGAATATATCTTCCACCCTTTATTTTGATTACGTTAAGGTAGGTAATTGGGATTAATTGAACCAATAGCCATAGAAAGTTGCCATAGATGAAAAGGATGAACACTCTGATTGGAACTGAAATGGAAGAAGACAGAGTCCAAGGAAAATCTATGGAAACATTGGGAGACAGCTACAACAAGGAGCAAGGGGAACAACCTTCTAAAAGAGAGGAAGGGTGTCCTTTTGGTTTAGGGGCTGGACTGGGAGAAGTGGGATAATATGTTCATCACATCAGGGTATCATCCTGATCTCTAATAGTTAGAGGCTGCTTCAAGCCACAAGCGACAAGGTTTAATAAACATGCCAAAGTTTTTGCTGTCATGAATTCCGGATACTCTTGATATCTATATAAATGTCTTCTCACATTTTGAATCTTAAATCCTTGGCCTCAATGACTTTCTGTGGCAACAAATTCCACCGTTTAATTACACATAGTGTGAAAAAGAATTCTAAGTAGTGATTAATTCCCCACCTCTTATTCATAGATGCATAGAGTTTACGTCCATCAGGGACCATTAGTTCACCTAGTCTGACCTCCTCTTTATCCGTTACTCCTGCACTGAGCCCAATAACTTGTGTTTGGCTAGAGCATAGGTTTCAGAAAGGCATCCAGTCTTGATCTGAAGACATCGAGATGGAGAATTCACCTCTTCCCTTGGTAATTTCTTCCAATGGTTAATCCCCTTCACCGTTAAAAATGTGAGCATAATTTCCTATTTGAATTGGTCTGACTTTAACTTCTAGCCATTGGTTTTTGTTATGCCTTTCTTGCTAAATTAAGGAGCCTTTATTTAGTACCCAATCTATTCCCTCCATCAAAGTTTTTTTTTTTTATTTTATTTCACTAGTCTCCTTGTTGTTGTGTTACACAACAGGGAGAACAGAAGTTCCCAATCTACCTTCTCTGAGCTTCTCAAATTAACAATATGGACAGAGAAAGAAAATGGCCAAAGGTATTGCTAAGATTCTTAACAGTGACCATTGGCAGTGTCACTGGAGGATTCTCAACTGTTAAGATTCTTAACAGTGATGCCTGGAGGATCCTCAACAGTGGGAGAGGGCAGTAGAAAAGAGGAAAGAGCTCGGGGAGGTTTAGGAAGAAAATAATATTTGTCTGGATTGTATTAAATTGGCTTTCAGCCAAGAGGAGATGGAGCTGACTCAGATAGAAAGAAAATTGCAGAGATATAATGAAACAGGAACATATAAGACCGTTATTAGCATATATAACACACTGACAAAGCTTGCCTCCCCTTTCGGAGCTGGGCCGCTAGAGGATAACAATGTACTCCTGAGAATATCTAATGGGAGTTTTCCCTTTAGATAAGCAGCAGAGGAATCTGTTGTGGTGCTTATGGTCTCATGTTTGAACCCTGCTGATTATCCAGATAGCAAATGCTGTTAGAGGCTGTCAGATGAGTAGGGCCCTACCAAATTCACGGCCATGAAAAATGCGGCAAGGACCGTGAAATCTGGTCTTTTGTGTGTTTACTGTATACTGTACAGATTTCACAGGGGAGATCAGCGTTTCTCAAATTGGGGGTCCTCATCCAAAAGGGAGTTGCAAGGTTATTTGGGGGCGGGGGTCACAGTATTGCCACCCTTACTTCTACACTGCTTTCAGAGCTGGGCTCCCAGCCACTGCTGTCCAGCTCTAAAGGCAGTGCCACTGCCAGTACCACAACTCCTGCTACAACGACCTTGCAACACCCCCAACTCCTTTTTGGGTCAGAATCCCTATGATTACAACACTGTGACATTTCAGATTTAAAGAGCTGAAATCATGATTTTTTAAATCCTATGACTGTGAAATTGACAGGGCTCTACAGATCACAGAATATCTAGTCCAACCCCCTGTTCAAAGCAGGACCAATCCCCAACTAAATCCCCTAATGGCCCTCTCAAGGATTGAACTCACAACCCTGTGTTTAGTAGGCCAATGCTCAAACCACTTCTTAGCAATCCTACATAAAGGCAAAAGAGACTGCCTCCCTCCTCCTAGAGAAATCACTCCTAGCTGTGCTACTGCATTAACAGAGATCAGAATCCCCTTCCCAAGGAAACCTTCACACACCAGGTAAGGTACAACTTCGGAGTAACTCTTTATAGAGATTAGTAATCAGAACTGACTCTCTGACATAGGGATCAAGAGCATAGCCCTGGATGACATTCACCTAAATGGATGAGAGTAGCAAAGAATATTACCCCCAGAACAACCTGAGTGATCTGTCATATAAGTTGGGAGAAAAACGTTTGAATGCAGAGTCAGAAGAGACTATGACAAGGAGATCAGGGAGGGGAGAGTGATCCAGAGTGACAACAGCATCTGATAAATCAAGAAGAATCAGACTGGAAGTGAGACCTTTAGATTTAGCCACAAGCTGGTCATTAATAACTCTAGAGATGAGTTTCTAGGAGGAATGTAATGAGTCTTCCAGATGATGTGAAGGAAGCCTGTCGGCAAGATGATGGAAGTGCTATGCCAATCAGGTCTGGAAGTCAAATAGATCAATGTTTTGCCCACAGTCATTGCTTCTCCGGCTTCTTACTGATGCTCTAATCAACTGCAAACAATCTGGATTAAGGCTCAGGCTTTGAGAACATCTCCACTCCACCTCTGCAAGGCAGTAAGTATGTGCTGCATGCCGCTCTGGTCTTCCTGCACACGCGGAGCAGGTGCCAACTTTATGGGCTGGGTCTCTTATAAGGACCTCCCTCTGGTGTGGGTTGATGAGGAGTCTGGAATTGCTGACCCCTCCCCTTGTCAGGCCCGATAGAGGAGCCTTCTCCTTGTTAATTAAATGCTAATGCCAGCTTGTGAGGGTGGGTTTCTTTTTGAGTGGACAGGGAACTCTTCTAGGGTTGAAGGGAAAAGGTGAATCATTGGCAGTGTTCAATCTTCAGTACACACACATTTCCAACACCTTCCCGGTTGCCCTGAGTTTCCTTCATCCCCAGGACTAGCAGCAGGGGAACTGGATGGCAGCCAGAGAGCACCGCCAACTATGTCCTATTTTCTCTCAGAGAGGAAGGTGGCACACACCAGCTCTATGCCATTCTATGCTGAGTTGCTCATCGCTGGACTGGCTATGTGGCATTCCTGCAGCTGTAAACTCTCTAGTTTTGCCCTAGCCCTAACTGGGATCACATACTAACAGAGGTTGTCCTGTGGAACACGTCTTACACCTAATTGCACAGACAACCAGTGATTAAAATAAGTGTGTGTATGCGGGGGGAGTCACTGGGGGTCACAGGCCTATGTTAAAATAATAACAAAATTGAACTGGATTGTTGAGAGGTGCTGGGTCTTACCAAAGCTGTTGCTCCAAAATATAATACCCTCCCCCGCAAAAAACAACAACATTTTTTTCACCTGACTTGAAGCACTGCAGACAACCTTCCCTCCCATCCACGATCACGTAACATCCCTTTGGTAACATGCTCGTTGTTTACTAGGGAAATTGCTATTAGTGAAGTATTTGTGTATTTTTAGCTTCTGATTAGTCAATTTAGCAGGTGGAAATGACGAACAGTAAGCAGACAATTCTCTCCAGGCCACGAGCAAATGCTCCAGGGATCACCATTTCAGAGTCAGCAATTTACTCATTGTGCTTTGTTGTAATTAACGTTGGTTTGTCTGATTCTTTCTAGAGCTGATAACTTTTTTTTTCTATTTCCCCCCACCCCACAAAAAAACCCTAATTTTAAATGAAAAATCTTGTGGAACATTTTTGTTTGAAACTCTGTTTTGAGAGAACAAAAAAAAAAGTCTCCATTATTTCTGGAAAACCAAAAATGTTTTACTGAAAAGCCTTTGACTGTTTTTGGCTTTAGCAAAAACGGAAAGGCACAGCCCCCAAAACAGATAAATCCCCACAACACCCTGGAAAAATTATCTGGAAAAACTACATTTTCCCCTTTCATTTTTTTGTGGAAAATATTTACTATTTACTGAACAGCTCTGAGGGCCCACATTATCAAAGCTATTTAGACACTAAAGATGCAGATAGGCACCCAGTGGAATTTTCAGACACACCTAGGTGCTTAACTCTCATTGAAATCAATGGGAGTTAGGCACTGATCTGCATCTTTAGGTGCTTAAATATCCCTGAAAAACTGGCCCTATATATTTTTCTAAGCATTCGGAGGTAATATTGTGGTTAAATTATCATCTATTACAAAGAGAGCGTAATTTTCACAGCAGTATATAAATATGGATCTAGGTCCTAATCCCGCAAACTCTTAAGCATGTGTTTACTTTTGTGTCTGTGAATAGTCCCATTGACATAAGTGGAAGGATCATGGTAGCCAAATTAAGCCCACGTGTAAATGATTGCAGGCGTGGGACCCAATTGAATGCCTGTATTAGCCATTGTGGTCAGTGGCTTCTTTCTCTTGCCAAATAATGCTTATTGTGCCATAGTCCAGCTGCTATATTTATGTCTCTGTCTTCACACAGCTTAGAGCCAATGAAGCCGAATCTGTCCCTTCCTCAACCGCATCTGTTTTTCATTCTTTTGTTCCTTTCAGAGGAGCAGCTTCCTAAGTGCTGTCATTGTTGCCACATATTTAAGGTAATACGTTAGTTCTGGTCCCTGAAGCTGTCCCTCATGCTTGCTGATAAGGATAATGACATTGCCATAACAGAACATCTGTTTTCCCGCTGATATGACTGCTGCTCCCTAACCAACCTGAGCCAAGAGTATTAGTATTTTTACTAACAGGTTGAACAGACTTGATGATGCAATGTAACCCTGGCTGGGCTTTTTTATGATGCCAGTTTTACCAGGATCTGGATCAGAGAGCAACTTGCAGGAGGTTAATCAAGCGCATAGGAAAATCCTTTCCTAGTGGAGCAACTCTGAGATGTAAAACAGAAAGTGTTCTGTAGAACCTAATCATGCATCTTATTTTAGGGCTTGTCTACACTTACCAGAGGATCGACACTGTGGCGATAGATGCATCAGTGGTCGATTTAGCGGGTCTAGTGAAGACCCACTAAATCGACCACTGATTGTTCTCCTGTTGATTTCTGTACTCCATCTGATCAAGAAGCGTAAGGGGAGTCAATGGGAGAGCATCTTCCGTCGACATCACGTAGTGTGTATCTTTCGGTAAGTAGATCTAAGCTACGTTAATTTGAGTTACGCTATTCACGTAACTCAAATTGCGTATCTTAGATCAACTTTTCCCTTTAGTGTAGACAAGGGAGTGCTCTCAAATCCTGTGGACATCAGTGGAAGTTAAGAGCAATTCTGCTCAGTGCCTCAGAGGATTTGTCTTTTTTGTCACTTGTTTGTTCTAATTTCAAATTTTGGGTAAAGGTTTTGCCTTATATTTCCCTGAGGCTTAATGACATTGTATGTAGTTATGCTACTCATGTTTAAATTTCCCTTTCTTCATTCATTCCAAGATGGCCAGCAATGTTTTGCTCCTCCAGGAAATGAGCAAAAGTAGCTGAGGGGGGTGGTGTGGGGAAAAATTTGACAAATACTTCCTGGAATTTTCAATGAATTTGCTTTGCGTGTGTGCATTTTTCATTCTCCAAGTTTTTGACAGATCAAGCTTCAAATTCACATTTGCAAGTAATCATGGAAGTTGCATTTTAAATCTACAAGCATGAATGTTTACTCTTCCAATCATGGAAGAGAAACAACATAGTGTAAGTTTATCTGACCAATTACAACCAAAGCCAACTTGCATTTTGAATATCAACTAAATACTCCCAGCCAGGGCTGGCTCCAGGGTTTTGGCCGCCCCAAGCAGCCCCAAAAAAAAAAAAAAAAGTCGTGATCGCGATCTGCAGCAGCAATTCGGCTGGAGGTTCTTTGCTCCGAGTGGGAGTGAGGGACCATCTGCCAAATTGCCGCCAAATAGCTGGACCTGCCGCCCCTCTCTGGAGTGGCCGCCCCAAGCACCTGCTTGGCAAGCTGGTGCCTGGAGCCGGCCCTGCTCCCAGCAATCTGTTTGCAATGAAACCGCAGGTTAAAAAAAAAATTGGGGGGGAAATTAGTTGAATAAATTCAAATGACTAAAACATTTAAGTATCAGAGGGGTAGCCGTGTTAGTCTGGATCTGTAAAAAGCAACAGAGAGTCCTGTGGCACCTTTAAGACTAACCGATGTATTGGAGCATAAGCTTTCGTGGGTGAAAGCCCACTTTGTTGGATGCATGTAATGGAAATTTCCAGGGGCAGGTATAAATATGCTGGCAAGAATCAGTCTGGAGATTATGAGGTTAGTTCAATCAGGGAGAGTGAAGTCCTCTGCTAGCAGTTGAAGTGTGAACACCAAGGGAGGAGAAACTGCTTCTGTAGTTGGCTAGCCATTCACAGTCTTTGGCCTGGTCCACACTAATCCCCCACTTCGAACTAAGATATGCAACTTCAGCTACGTGAATAACGTAGCTGAAGTCCAAGTACCTTAGTTCGAATTTACCGCAGGTCCAGACGCGGCAGGCAGGCTCCCCCGTTGACTCCGCGTACTCCTCTCGCCGAGCAGGAGTACCGGCGTCGACGGCGAGCACTTCCGGGATCGATCCCAGAAGATCGATTGCTTACCGCTGGACCCGGAGGTAAGTATAGACCTACCCTTTGTTTAATCCTGTTCTGATGGTGTCAAATTTGCAAATGAACTGAAGCTCAGCAGTTTCTCTTTGGAGTCTGGTCCTGAAGTTTTTTTTGCTGTAAGATGGCTACCTTTACATCTGCTATTGTGTGGCCAGGGAGGTTGAAGTGTTCTCCTACAGGTTTTTGTATATTTAAGGAAATTGAGATCAGTTGATGGCTATTCCAGGAGCTAAATTAACCAGATACATTATTTTTGCAACATATTTGCTCAGGTCTAGGATTGAGAACCTTCTGTAACGGGCGGTGGGAATGTAAAGTTAAATGGAAGCTGAAGCTTAATAGAAGCTGAAACTCAGGTTTCAGCTTCAGTCCCAGGCCCCAGCAAGTCTAATGCCAGCCCTGGCAACCCCACTGAAACAGTTTGGGGTCCCAACCCACAGTTTGAGAACCGCTGTGTTAACCCAATAACCAGCCTGTGTCTGATATTTTCATAATTTGCATTCCCCAAATCAGTTTTCAACCAATATATGCAGAGCGCTTGTAAAACATTAATAATTTCCCCGTGTTTTGAATTCTCTGGTGGAAACAAGCTCTTTCATAAACCACAGTTCCCTGAGGTATAAAGTATGCATCCAACAAAGCCAGAGCCTTTTCATAGTCATCTTTGTGACTGTCTTCAGGAAAGTCAAAGGATTTAAAGATATGCTCTGTTTGCTTCTCCACAGCACAAATTAAAGATACTTGTATATCATTAGTTTCCTTGTGGAGCTTGGTAGCAATGCAAAATCTTGCAAAATATTGTTTTCAGTCAGTCCATTGTGAAGGTTTGTGAAAGATGAAGTTTTCTGGGGCATAGAAGAGTCCCATGTTGATGAGCCTCTGCAACCTTTGTTGCTGTTTCCCTTCTGTTTCTGTGCCTAGTTTACTCCTTGTGAGAACTTTTTGTAACTCTTCATAGTCAGCTTTGGACTTAACGATCTTGAGTAATTTTATATCATCTGCAAACTTTGCCACCTCACTGTGTAACCCTTTTTCCAGATCATGTATGAGTATGTTGAACACCACTGGTTCCCTATCTTTGAACCAGTTACTAATCTGTGTGAGGACTGTCCTTCTTATCCCATGATTACATAGTTTCATTAAGAGCCTTTGGTGAGGGACCTTATATCAAAGGCTTTCTGAAAATCCAAGTACAGTATATTGAACTAGATCACCGTTATTCATATGCTTGTTGATTCCCTCAAAGAATTCTAATAAATTGGTAAGGCATAACTTCCCTTTACGAAAAGTCCTGTTGACGCTCCCCAACAAATCATGTCTATCTACGTGTCCTGATAATTCTGTTCTTTACTATAGTTTCCACCAATTTGCCCGGTACTACAGTTAGGCTCACTGACCTGTAATCGCCAGGATTTGCTTTGGAGCCTGTAGCAAGTTATTTTAGTTTATTGTTCATTTATTTTGTGTTGTGATGATTAATTAACATGTGATGTCATATTTATTCATTGTATGCTAAATAGGGTTAAATTGTAGGATTGTAGAAGTATAAGATTGATCAGTAGTTAGAAGGGATAATTATTTATTAGTTATCTAAGTAAGTAGGCCTGAAACTCAGGGCCTACTGGCTGAGGACTGTAAGATTTTAGCTTAGCCATTCTAGGCCGTATGCTAAAGAAATGCTTGACATAAGTAAATGACCGAAGAATGATCCTATGCCACAAGATTATGGGAAAAGATGTACTAATGGGTGATATTGCGAAAAATTAACAGTAGGAGTAATTTTTTGCTTACAAGATACCTGGCAGTCACATTTTTCTGACACATGCCCTAACCGCAGGGTGCATGATGTGCTAATGAGATACAGTCAGAATCACGTTATAAAAAGTGGGTGCCCAGATTAGGAAAATTGAGCTTCCTATGGGAAACTCCATCAGGAGCCATCCCTCTACTGATGATCAATCCATGAGAGACCCATCAGACTATCTAGGAGTATGAGAGTATAACTGTACACCTCTACCCCAATATAACGCGACCCGATATAACACGAGTTCGGATATAACGCGGTAAAGCAGTGCTCCGGGAGGGCGGGACTGCGCGCTCTGGAGGATCAAAGCAAGTTCAATATAACACGGTTTCATCTATAACGTGGTAAGATTTTTTGGCTCCCGAGGACAGCGTTATATCGGGGTAGAGGTGTATTTGTAACTTGTGCATAGGTCTTTATAGAATTTCAATATGCTTAGGTAATCATAGCCTTAACTGTAACTTGAATAAAACTTGTAAAACAGACTAGACCTTGTGCTTGTGAATGTCTGTGTGGACACTATCCTTGGTCTTTATGTGATCCTAGAGACTCTGACACAAGTAGCAGAGGTGACTGTCGCTCTGATAAGCTTGAAACTGTAGCCACCGAAGAGCCGAACCCACGATGGTGTCATACCACATTACAACATTCACTTTAAATAAAATAAAAGGCTACAAGCCCTTTTTAAAAATTGGCATTATATTAGCTACCTTCCAGTCATCTGGTACAGAGGCTGATTTCTGTGATAGGTTACATACCACAGGTAGTAGTTCTGCAATTTTATGTTTGAGTTCCTTCAGAATTCTTGGGTGAATCCCATCCGGTCCTGGTGACTTAGTACTATTTAGTTCATCAATTTGTTCTAAAACCTCTTCTCTTGACTTCACTGCTAAAAAGATGTCTGTCCATTTTATCCTGGGTAGCTATTGCATGCAAGCTATCCTGAGGTGAAAAAACAGTAAAGAGAAGACACTTAAATTTTATCCTGAGGTAAACGAGGTGAGGTCAACACTATATACCCCTGCCTGTTTGTGGCTGATCTTGCCTCATGCCATTTACCTGTCAATAAAAGTAAAATGCCTTGTCTTCACTGTGATGTTTACCTCAGGATAGCTCATGCATGCTAGTTACCTTGAGGGAAAACAACCATACCTGGTCTTAGCAGTAAATACAAGGCCTAAAAGTAAACTGCATGATACTCAGTTAATTTATATCAGAAGGGTGATGGGCTGAGACTCCTCTCCTGTGACTTGAATGTGTGTTGCCAAAAGAGATTTCAAAAGTGGGGTGAAATCCTTGACCTCACTGACTTCAATTTTGCCATTGACTCCAACAAGGCCAGGATTTTATGTCTGGTGTTTATCCCCTTCAGATGGTGAAGAAACGAATGTCACCTTCTGTGAGTTATCTGAACATTACCTTGTTTTATCAGTGGCCTTAAAAGGCTTAGGCCGAAGCCTGCTTCCTTTGAAACCCAGTTGGGATTTTGCCATTAGCGTCAATGGGACTTGGCCCCAAGTCTGAGGTGTTCAATACTTTTCTCACTGGCCCTTCTGATTCCTTCCTACTGGTATAACTATGTTGATAAAAATCACAAAATTAACCAAAATAGGTTTACTGGTACAAAGTCTGTTTAGAGAGAAGAGAAAAATAGACAAGGCAGATATTTGTAGCTTCTTTTTACTGGGCCCACGTGAGCCATGCAGCCTGTTGATTTTTCTCTCGCTGCAGAGCTGTGTGCTTGTCAACATAATTGGGTAAGGGTATGTGTAGGAAGGAGCTGACAATCCAACAGTCCTTTATTCCAGTCCACATAGTTCAGTAAAGAAATCAGAGCATTTTGCTTCTTTTTCCCTCTCTTTTTTTCTTTTCAGTATCACTCCATTGCTGGAACAGATAGCACTGTGTATGTAGGACCCTTCATTTTCAGTTTTTGTTTTAATTTTTCCTGGGAATTTATTGGTATTTATTATTACAACAACACAAACAGTTGCAATTCAGTGCAAAAACTATTAATAATTTTTCTGGGTAAATATTGGGGTTTATTCTGGTGGACAGAAGGACAGATTTTCATTTTCTTCCCATTTCAGTGTGTCAAATCTTTAAACCGTTATCTGCTAGCAGCTTGAAATGTTTATGTGGTAGGCGTGAGATTCATCAGCATGTTCAGATGGGCATGCACTTCAGAGCTTGCATGTATGTCTGTTTATTGTGTATATCTTCTAGACTAATGCATGGCCTTACTTCAACAGGCAGCTTTGCATATACACACAGACTAATGTATTATCATAATACATATATTTCATGCAATGTATTGCATTTTTCTAATAAAATAAGTTATTTTTATATATCTGAATGATACAAAAGTAGGGTGAAAATTGGAAAAAAAAATACTTTTTGTAAAACCCAGGATTTTTTCAGGAAATTGTTTTAAACTGAAAACGAAGGAGCTCATGTATAAGATACATACTCTCCCATAAGGCCTTCTCTAGAGAGCTATTCATTATTATTATTAGCACTTATTACTATTTATTTGATCATTACTATTATTAGAGCTAGTTGTAAAATAGCAAACATTTTTTGCAAAAACCCTGCATAATCTTGAAATTTTGGAATTTTTCAACCAGCTGTAATAATCCTTATTATTTTATTATTTATGTTGCACTAGGTGGGTTCTAAGCATTTAAAGGAAGTAAAAGGCAAGGTCCTTCCACCAAAATACCTACAATCTAAGGTTTATAAACACCTCTATAACCCACTGGTCAGTGTGCCCTTCTGTGTCTGATACATCTATGATGAGATATTCCTGCAGCCCACATATCCAGAGCCTGGCTCTTTAGCTGAAGGAGTTCATGCGTTTAGCTCTGGAAGCCCCAGTTCAATCCCCAGTGTATGCCAAAATGACAGTTTTTGCATGGGCTTAATTTATGTATGTGAGTAGGTCCACACGCAGGTAGTCTCATGTGCATAAACTTAAGCACATGACATGTGTAATTATTTGCATGATCTGTGCCTAACTGTTTTGTTAAGAAAACTGTCTTCTCTGAGGACAAAACCTTTGAATTACAAGACTTGCCTGTAGTCTATTATGTTAAGAAAGCTCTAAAACTACTTTCAGCTGAGAGTCTCTAGAAAGCCTAAGGTGAAGTACTCTCACACCTATTATCAAACTGTCTGTACTGGCCTAGCTTGATTATCACTTCAAAAGTTTTTTTTTTTTTTTTTTTTTTTCTCTTAATTAATTGGCCTCTCAGAGTTGGTAAGACAACTCCCACCTGTTTATGCTCTCTGTATGTGTGTATATATATCTCCTCAATATATGTTCCATTCTATATGCATCCGAAGAAGTGGGCTGTAGTCCACGAAAGCTTATGCTCTAATAAATTTGTTAGTCTCTAAGGTGCCACAAGTACTCCTGTTCTTCTTTTTGCGGATACAGACTAACACGGCTGTAACTCTGAAAGCTATCTAGATTTGTATTTCCAGAGGCCAGACATTCTCAGTGAAAGTCACTGCTCTGGAATTTTCTCTTCCCTTGATCCAACAGGGCATGAGTCTGTTGGCCTTCAGGACTCACTAAAATAGCAAGGCCCGTCTGATTACCTAGTCCTTTTTCTGAGTGGGTGGGGTGGGAGGAACTGGTAAAGCTTGTGAATACAGGCCTGATGTTCTGCTCCATTACACTGGAGTAAAATGGATGTAACTCCAGTCCTGAAGCTTTCTTCTGATGGGCTATAACATACAAGTAAATGAGCATGGGGATGTTTGTCACACTTGGTGAGTTACAGGTTTTGTTACTGGTTTGGCTTTTATATTTTTCAGGAGGGGCAAAGTGAGCGGGGTGGCAGGAGGGGGGTTGTTGAGATGCATAGCGCGGGGGAGGGGGCATATTGGGCAGTGGGAGTGAGGCTGACAGAGAAGGGGAGGAGGGGATGGGGCAAACAGCCCAGGCTCAAACCATGGCATTCAGATGACAGTACTGCTGTCCAAGGGGCTGTGAAGATCTGGGGCAGTGGAAAAGACACCCCATCTGGATCTCACCACCCCACTTGTGTTAATGCTGTGGGTGCCCCTGGCTCCTGCAGGGGCCAAGTAGCTGCTGATCATGCCCCAGAAATCCTTCCTCTATTGAGCCTAGATGGGGCCCACATGGGGGCATTTGTCCCTGGGCATTCTTTGGCTTTTCCCAGGTCCAGATGGGTGAATCTCTGGTTCTGCTGAACCGGGATCTGATTCTTTACTGGAGCCAGCCTGGCTGGGGGATGGGGGAGGCAGTTGGGAGGTTGTTGGGGGGGGTCCCTATCTGCTTCAGAGCTGGGAGTGGATCTCCCCTCGGGCTGCAGGCCAGCTGCTTCTCACTCTTGCAAGGGGTGATTCTCTGGCTCTAGGCAAGGCTTTCTCCCCTGAGCCCATGTGGCTGAGATGGGTCGCCTCCGGTGAGTGGCGGGTTCCATCTGCGTTCAGCTAGGGATGGGGGCAAAGGGTCTAGCTGGGCATCCCCTCTCTGGGCACCGGCGGCTACTTCCATCCTTTGCCCAGTCCCACCCTCTCTCCAGCGGCGTGTGCTTCCCTGCACCAGAGCAGCTGTGTAGCCACAAGTCCGGTCTGGCGGCTGCTGTGTTCATGCAGTCCCCTCCCGCCCAGGGTGGCTGAAAGAATCAGAGGATGCTGCATCCCCTCCCTGAGCCCGGCACCCTGCCTGGAAGCGCCTTGGCCAGTCGCTGCCCCCCCCCCCCCCCTATTAAACCCCTCCGGCGCGCCCCCCCCCCCCCCCCACACACACACACACACACACTCCCTTCTAAACTCCGCAGCCTCTTCACTCCCATCCTGGTCCCACGCCCTGCAGCGATGCCAGGCTGCATCCGCGGACACTAGCGCCTTGTCGCTCGCTTGCAGAATCCGTGGGGCAGCGGAGAGGGGGCTTGGGGAAAGGAGAGCGGGGGGGGGGAGAGAGAGAAGAGTTTGATTTAAGGAACCTGCTTTGGATAAACCTCTCCCACCCTTCTTTCTCATTCGCCCCCCTCCTCCTTCCATATTAATGAGGCTAGCCAAGGGGCGGGGATTGGTTCAGTGCCCTGCCCCCTTTCCAGGCACTTGTCTGGAGCTGGGGGGGGGGGGGGGGGGGGGGGGGGGGTTTGCATTTCTCCGCAGGACCGGCTCTCCTCTTTGCAGCGCATTGTCTGGGCATGAGACTCACACCCAGGGGAGCGCAGGCTGGCTGGGGCTCGTGGGCTGTGCCTCTGATCCAGCCCCCGCGCCCTCCCCTTTCCCCCGCCCCTCCCAGCGCAAATGAATTACTTGATTAAAAAAATAAAATAAAATAAAAAAGTTTGCAGCCCCCTCCTGTCCGCCCCCGGCGATGTAGCAATGGGAAATTCCTTCACGGCACAGACCGCGCCAATGCCTTGTGCAAGGGCAGCCTGGAGACGCGAGGCAGCGAAGGGAAGACTAGGGAGGGATTTTTAATTCCTGTTGGAGACATCAGACCGTGTGTGAAGGGGCAGCTTAGCTCCCTCTGGTCCATTGCATCGCTTGGCTTGCTCACCACCTCCTTGATTCAAGCAGATCGCGACTGCAGTTGCCTTCAGCCCCCCCCCCCCCCCCCCCCCCCCCCCCCCCCCCAGCTCCCACCCCCTTTGCCTTGCTCACCTGGGAAGGTGAAGAATGCATCTCCAATATTGGGACGGATCCTTGCTGCAATGGTAAGCTCTGGTCCCTCTTCCTTCCAGCGCGTATTGTACTTGGCTTGCAGCATTTTCTCCCCTGGCTTGCTGGGGCTCTCTGCTTAGCTGGAGACCGGCTGGCAGCTGAGAGCTAACCGTGCCATGCTTTAAGTTGAACCCTGACTTGACCAAGTCGGTCCCTTTATTGTAGTCCGTAAAGGACCACAGGGATGCGGGAAAGGAAGCAGTCGTATGAATTGTATTGTGTTGCAGGAGTGACACTGATTTGCTCGCTTTCCCAGTTCCTGGATGGGAATCACACACACAAGCGTCTTTCTGCCGCCAGCAACCACTGCATGCAGCTGTGGGGTGGTGGTGTGGTTTTTTTTTTTTTTTTCTTTAAAAACAAACAACTGGGAACAGGCTAACGTGTTGTTGGTATGTGGATCACGTCTGGTTTTAATGCAATATGGCTGGTAAATAAAACCTGATTGCTAACAGATCCAGGGCTGCGATTGGTATTTTCCTGGCTTAGCACTCCCATGCACAGTTCTGCATCTTCATTCATCTGCCGCAGCAACTCTGAGTCGCCCTTCTACCAATGCGCCAAAAGGGTTAGCGAGACTTCTCTGGTTTTACTATGAAGTAGTAGCTAAAATCTCTATTCTTGTACTATAGTGTGTGTGTGTGTGCGCGCGCGCGTGCGGGGGGCGGGGGGGCTTTCTCTTATCCGTATTTGAACAGCTTGTTCCAATGTTTCCATCTCTATGCAAAGCACATTAAAGTCAGAGCTAACAAACAGGACTTCTCATCTTACTGCTGTGCTGTGTACCTGCCATGTGCAGTGTTTGGGGCTGTGGTTGTACTGGGTTTACATCAATAGCAGAGAATAGTTAATGTGTGGAGATATAGCTATAGTATTAGGAGAGGTGTGTAGATTTCTTTTTTAGTTACATGTTGATATTTGTGGCCTGATGCGCATCTTACTAGGGTGTGGACATGTGGAGGAACTCCTCTGAAGACAGTGGATTTCCTCTGGTTTAAGCTGGGGTGAGAACAGAATCTGTCCCTTCACTTGCAAAACATGTGGGGGTATCATTGCAGATACAACCACCAGACAAAAATCAATTCAAGCACAGTCAAACTGTAAATACCTTTATAATATTTTAATATCCTTTGCGATTGCTTATACAAGGCATATGTTGTACAGTTGTACCCATCTATAAATTGATTGAAGCAGGTTATTTTAAATCTGACAAAGTACACGTACATGGATTTTTGTTGTGTTACTCTGTTTAGATACGCCTCAGTCTCCCTTCTGCATTCCTATACCTCATAGGCTGGCTAAAATTGGGGAAACAATTGATGGGAACATAATTTTTTAAAAAGTAAGTAGATGCTCGCTGTATATTATTACTGTCAGCTGGACCGGGAGGGTGAACTCCTTAACCTGCTATAACTATAAATACACAGAGAGACTACTTTTGACAGGCTTTTGTGTTCATATAATGCAAAAATTCACTCCCGGAAGCTCTGTGCTTCAAAGAAGTTTCCCAGTGGATGGACATAACAAAACAGTTACATTCTGATGAAGAACTGAAGAACGTCATTTGCTGTAATGATCTGTAGATTCCAAGGCCATAAGGGGCCATTGTGATACTGACTACTTGTACAACACAGGCTGTAGAACTTCCCCAAAATTATTCCTAGAGCAGATCTTTTAGAAAAACAGCCCATCTTGATTTAAAAATGATCAGTGATGGAGAATCCACCATGACGCTTGGTAAATTGTTTCAATGCTTAATTACTCTCGCCATTAAAAACGTATAACTTATTTCAGATTGAGTTTGTCTAGCATCAACTTCCAGCCATTGGACTGTGTTATTCTTTTCTGAGCTAGTCTGAAGAGCCTGTTATTAAATATTTGTTCCCCACGGAGGTTCTTACAGACTATAATCAAGTCACCCTTTAAATTTCTCTTTGTTAAGCTAAATAGATAGACTCAGAAGAACTCAATCATTATAAGGCATTTTTTTTCCCTAATCATATAATCATTCTCATGGCTCTTCTCTGAACCCTCTCCAACTGACTAACATCCTTCTTGAATTAGGGGCATAATGAGAAGACATGGACTGAAATTTTTCTGTCCGTATCTTAGCTACCATTCATTATTTTGTCTATGTTTGGCTGAGGGCAGCAATTGTTGATGTATTGAAACTGAAGGTCAAATAGAATTGATCTGGCAATCACTTGTGAGGACATGGCATGGAAGGCTTTTTGTTCTTTTTATTAATGTGAACGCATGCATGCTTTAAATGCGTTGCAGTGAGCAGGATTGCTGCTTGAACTGAATCGACTGGTTGGTTCTCCTGGCTAAGCAGAAGGAAAGCCTGCTGGGCCAGTTGATTTCTCTTTGAATAGGGCTGCTCTGTAAATAACCGAATACACAGTGGCTAATCAGGCTCTGATGTTCCATCATTCCTTGACAACACAACACTCAGAGTGTACCTTTTTCCTCATGCATTTAATATCTGCTGTTTGCACTACAGATTTACAGCCGCACGTAGCCATCTAGAAATGCACATATCTGGAGGGTGTAAACACCAAGACAGGAGAGGAATTGTTTAGGATGCTACCAGGACGAATAATTGGAAGGGTTGGGGGGACATTAAAATTAGGAACATTTACATGAAAAGTGAAGGGGAACCTTCCAAATAGCAATATCTCTTAGATTGTGGAATACTCTACTGGCCACTTTCAAGCCCTGGTTCCTGACTGCTCTCTTTGTATTCAGGCTTTTCTCATCCCAGCTCAGGGCAGCCAGCATTCTGGGGGCAGTGTTTTGGGGATGGTTTCCTGTGCCTCTGCCTTTGACCATTTGTTCCAGCAAGAGACCTGATACTGCCCCATCTGAATACAGAGGATTGGGTTGTTTTTTAAATTCCCTCTGAGCACTTAGCACAAAGTAAGTCTAACTCCAAAATTATCTTTTAATAAAATCCGGTTCTTAAAGTTAAGGAACAGCGAAAAGTCAAAGCAACTCCAAGGCAGGTAATGTACTGTAATGCTTATCTGATCTACAGTCTAGGTGGAAGTCTTCCTAGAACAGGACAGATTTAACAGTTACTACTGATTTAAGCCAAAGTGCATTCAGTGGGGTAGATCCTCAGCTGGTGTAAATTGGTGTAGCTCCTTGGATTTCACTTACTTGGATTTATCCCAGCTGAAGATATGGCCCCTAGAGTTCATGTGTGACAAGTCATTTCCGTTAGCATATCAGTCTGACCTTAAAGTCAGCAAGGAGTATTCTCCCAACGGCTTATGCCCCCTTGTTTTTACTGCCTGTGCCCCTTTGATGTTTAAATCTGAATATCCTGTATTCCATTTTAGGCATGAAGGGTGTGATTCTCCTCTCAGTTAGGGCCTGATCCAATGCCCATTGACATCTCACTAGGAACGGAGTGACCTTTTACCCCAGTGCAAATCTGGAGCAATGATGCCACTGAAGTCAGTGACGTCACACAAGTGTGGGTCTGTTTCTCCTTGTCCTTACCCCACTTTTAAAGTCATCCTTTGTGGCAAAATACAGGCGTAGGTGCTGGAACTAGGGGAGTTGGGGGTGCTGCCGCACCCTGTAGCTTGAAGTCGTAATAACAACCCAAATACCTGGTTTCCACCTTCAGCACCCCCACTGCAAAAATGGTTCCAGCAACCCTGCATATAGGCAAGGACAGTCGCCACACCACTGACTAAACTTCTGACTCTGGGTTCCTTAATTCCCCCTGACCTTTATTCTGATATTTAATGAAGCTCAGCATCCCTTGAGAAAGCTTTACAATTCCCTCTTACTTTAACATGCAGAATCCTTTGAACCTGAGTGTCTTTGGTAGCTGTACACAACATATACTAAACATGGGCATTCACTCATCTGCTGTGACTGTCTGCAAAGCTCTGTGTCCCTTTGGATGCCAGTTGTTAGAGCGGATTGGAAAGATGAGGGGGGTAAGAAATTCATACATTTTTGGCAGATTTTTCACCTTTTTCTGTTTTCTTGTTTGATTTTTATTTGGTCATTTTCTGATTAGCTCTAGTAAATTATGCTATCTCGTTTTATGAAATCTTCTAGCTGTCCTTGCTTGGACATTTACATAATGACAAAATTTAAACCCTCAAGAAACATTTTTAAAGTTACTAGGGGCCAGATTCCCAAGCCCTTTTTCATGTGCTGTAATACCTCAAACATGTATGTGGGTGAGGCTACATGGAGAGACAAGGCGATCGGAATCTGCACCATATGTTTTTAATAATTCCAATGTATATCTCACCATCAGGAATTGGATTGTCCCATCTCCCAAAGGATGATGTGGAAGCCCTTTGTCCAAGACAGCTGAAACTAGAATGGATAATGTGCTGGAGAATATAATGTGGGAAACAATCATGAACGGCTACAGGGATGGAGCGAATAGTGCCCTTCCAGCGTTTTGCTGCTCTGAGTCTGTGATAATAGTACTATCCATCTGAATTATTCTAATACAGTTGCCTTATCATGGTGAGCTACTCAGCCTTTAGAATCTTAGTTTCTCCACTCAGAAGCCAGATTATTGCTTTGCAAATCAATGTGACAACCATATTACCACTTCATTTCAATGATACCGTTTGCACCACCGTGGGTAAGTAAGTGTGTGACAATTTTTCCATTATAATTCTTTTTTTTAGGGCATATATTATGAATCTCGGCTGAAACTATTCAGACATGATGTTACTTTACAAAATACAAAATATTTTTAAAAAATGTTTTACATTATATTACTTTAGGGTGCATTTAAAAAAATCATTTTAGAAAGTGTGAAAACATTTATTTAAAACAGGTGATTTTATAAATGTTTGTTTAAAAAATCCTAACAAATCTAGATTGTTCATGTAACTTTTTCCTTACGACAAAAATGACATTGCTTAATTATTTTTTGTATGTATTTAAATTAATCACTTTGGAAATATTAAGATTTAAAAGTTTCCCATTGCACAGGGCTATTTCTGACACAGATATTTAAGATTTATCTGTCCGTTGTTAATAATACCTGACTCTTATATGGGGCTTTTGAGCAATAGGTCTGTAAGGACTTTAAAAAGGAGGTCAATAGTATTATCCCCATTTTACAGATGGGGAAACTAAAGCCAGGGGAGGTGAAGTAACTTACCCAAGGTCACCCAGCTGGCCAATGACAGAGCTGGGACTAGAACTGAGGTCTCTTGAGGTCCAATCCAGTGCTCTAATCATTATGAAATGACAATCACAGTAGCATTTTGGTACCACTTTGAGATCTTTGGATGAAAGGTGCTCAGTCCCTGGAAATTAATTGATCATTATAATTTACTGACTGTTATTTATAGTCTCCGGTAAATGTTGAATGGGAATGATGGATAGTGAGAAAAGTCCTCCTGTTTTATATACATACTGTCAAGTGACTGAAAAATAAAACATGGAATGGATTTTTATTTTTCAGTTCTCTGATACAAGGCCCAGTTCTGCCACGCCTCCTCTCCCAGAGCACTACGTGACTCTGCAAGCTGTCTTGTTGATATCAAGAGGAAGAAGGTACTACTCAGTCTGAGTAAAGGTGCCAGAGTAGGGCCCCAGTTCATTCAGTCTGAGCTAGATTGTGTCATTAGGCACAGCCCTGAACGAGGGGAGGTGCTTAAGTTGCCACAGTCCAGAGGTGAAATCTTGGTCCCGTTGACTTCAGTGGGGTCCTGATTTCAGTACGGGAGCCGCAGCGGAGGCATTGCGCCTTGGCAACACCTCTCTGGACCACATTCCATTGCTTCCTCTTTGCCCCAGAGTGAGGTAGTAACATGCTGGTGGCCTATACCAGCAGCAAATCACAAGCCATCCTTAGGCTAGCTGAGTTACGTAAGCCAGCGCAGTGGGGCGGGAGGGAGAGCTCTGCCTTTTCCCCATCCTGCTCCTCAGATTAGCCAATAAAAAGCAGAATAAATCCTTTGTTTTACACGAGGGTTGATGCCATCTCTCTTGACCGTCATGTTACACCTCTATACTTAGGCATTTTTATTATTGGTTGCATTAGTTTTTAAGTGTTGGGAGTTTAGGGTTGATAGCGCTGGACATCGGTCATGGACCCTCAATGGCTTTCTGATCAGGTGACCACTTCCAGTCCTTGAAATGTGTCCAGCCACTGCGGTGGATTTGCCAGCTGGAATTGGTGTGTGTCAGTTTGTGACTGGGTGGGCATGTGTTACTTCTGTCAGTGTGGAAGCACATTCCTGCATGTCTTCCACAAAGGGGTTCCTTGTCCTCCTGTGTTTTTGTTTATGTGTCATCTTGTAGAACTGACTCTCCAGAATGGTTACAACACCTGAATTTGGTGTGGATGGTCCGTCCGATTCCTTTGCCAGGTTATCATCTATGTTGTGTTAGAAATCTAATGTTCTCTCCCACCAGTAGCTGGTGGTAACTGTGCCATTGTTTCTGTAGTATTTCTTCTGTTCTACTTTTCTGGCCTACAGTTCATATGCAAATGCTTCAGGATTAGCTCCAAAGCTTGTTAAATGTTGGGCAAGTATATATCAGTCCATAGTGAAGCTCATAAAAATTGTTTCAGGTATCTGCTCTTTTAACCCAAATGTAGAATGGTTATTATTTATATTACTATAGCACACAGGAGCCATGGTCATGGGGTAAGTGCTGTACAAACACAGAACAAAAAGACAGTCCCTGGCTCAAAAAGCTTTGAATCTAATTACCCATCTTTGTAAAGTGCTTTGAGATCTGAAGATGGAACAGCACAATGTGAGTATAAAGTATGATTGCTAGCCAAATATTTTTTTTCTGATGGGGTACCCAAGGCACAGTGATGTTCAGTGACTTGGCTGGAAGGCAGCATTTCTACTGGTTTTAGACACAGCTTACAGAACCAGGTAACCTAAATTCTAGTCTTGAGTTTGATATTTAATTTGCAATGACTTCTCCTCACTTTTTCATCAACCTTTGGAGTGAAGGTAGGCTGTGTTATGAATGCAGGGATATCATGATGGCCTAGGGAACATGTAGGTCTTGTTAGGTGTGCACAGAATCAGGCAGGGCTTCACAGGAGCCATTGTTGGCTTTTTAAAATAATCTGGAGACTTAACTGCATTTATTTAACGTTTTAGAACTTTTCCAACACAAAATAAAAAAAAATGATTAACAAAACCTGTGAAATTCCCAAACCAAAAAACCTTAATGTAATAAAAAAAGATAAGGTTGGGAGGTGACAATAATGGAAATACCTTATTTACTGTCAAACAGTTTTTTTTTTAGTATGGGTTGGGTTTTGAAATTTCAAAATTCAACCATAACACAACCCCCATTTTCATATTTTTCAGCGCATACACATTGAATAGCTTCTAGTGCAAACCCATGCATACAGGGTTAATCTCCTCGGCATAAATCAGTAGTCATACACATTCTCATAAAATACATCCAGCATATAACGTACTGGACGAAAACAATGTTACTGTCAGTTGGTAATCATATTTAACTAATAATGCTTCCCATTTAATATTATCCCTTGGAAAAAATATTTACTGAAATCACAATAATAAAAATACATAGACCTTCCTCGGCAATCTATATGGCAGAGTTGAAGTTCTTGTGTTGTGATGGAAAAATGCTTTTCGTTTACTAGATAAGAATGATGTTTGTTTTTATTTGGGCAGTGTAAGACTTGCAATGTCCTTAACAGCTAGTTTGCTTTCTTTAAACATGTGGGTTTTGCAAATGATGTGATAAATAACAACGGTTGTCACTTAGCAACCTTAACTGTTTTTATTTTTAGATGAAGTTTTCAATTTAGGAACACTAAACCAAAATTAAGAGAATACTTACAGGACATATTGTGTTAAATGTTTACAGCTTCTGCGGCATGAACCAGATGAAGATCTAGCCGCTGTAGTTGCTGTGTTTTTTCTCTTGCACACTAGTAAACTGACCTCTCTCTGCCTTGGCGTAGAGAAGAAGTTTATAAAGTAGCTAGAAGTAGCACATTATGTAAAGGTCTGGGTTAAAGTAAATAGAAATTACTAATTTCCTGTGTGGGGAGAATCAGAGCCTGGGAATCTTACCAGTTTTGTGGTTAGTTTAAGATGGAGAGGAGAAGAGAGCGTATCAGAAATATGACAGATGCTTAAGCTCCTAATGACTAATGAATGTGCCACAGTTGTCAAAGAAGCCTGGACTTCCATAGTTTGAATTCGTTTACTTGAGTCGCATTAAGTTTGGCATTTGGGGAGTATTTTATGCTAATGAATGAGCTAGTTAGTGGAGATGAGTTTATACCCTAGGCGAGCAGCTGGAGGAAAAGTCATTGGCGAGAACAGCACTGAATAATTGCAGGGGAGAGAGCAGGATGGAAGGTCGTCATTGGCTATGCAGAAGATGCTGCTTTGTACCACTGGCCCTGGATAACTCTGCCTCACCTATAACTGCTTGTCCTCTCTTACTCCTGGTCTTGCTCCCCTCACTCTTCCCCAGCTTCATCCTTGTCCACTCTCCTTGTGCTCTTCTACCCTGTTGCCTTCTTCTGCATAGAAGGCCATATATCAGAGGTGCCCATTCCATGGGTGTTCCGGGGCTCAAGCACTGACCAAAAAATAATAGGGGTTGCTCAGGCTTTTGTAGGCCTTGGCGCCCAGACTGTGGTCCTGACCCCTGCTCCATCCCGCTCCATTCTGAGGCCCTATCCCCTCTTGGCCTCTTCCCTCCCCCAAGGCCCCACATCGAGGCCCCGCCTCCACTCAGCCTCTTCCCCCCAAGGCCTTACCTGCGCTGTGCCTCGAGGCTCCACCCCCGCTCGGCCTCTTCCCTCATGAGGCCTCGCCTGCAGCTCATGGGGGTGGGGGGGAAAGGGGCCGAGAAGAGCACCCACTGGCAAAAACCAAAAGTCAGCGCATGTGCCATACATATACCATTTTCCTTCCATCAGTGCCGTCATTGTGAAAAATGGTAGAGCTCCAAAAGGGGGCAGATTTAGCAAAACAAAAGCACTATCATCGTTTCGATTACAGTAGCACCTAGCAGCCCCCAATCGGATCAGGGCGCTATTGTGCTAGGCACTGTACATACACATAAGAAGAAACAGCCTCTGCCCCAGAGACATTATGTTCTAAAGAGACAGGGCAGAAAAACAGGCAGAAAAAGGAATAATTATGATCCCCATTTTATGTGTGAGGAACTGAGGCTCAGAGCGTGTACGCAACTTGCCTCGGGTCATACACCGAGTCTGTAGCAGTGCTAAAATGAACCTGGATCTTTTAAGGCCCAGTTCCATGCATTGCCCATAAGACTGTCCTTCCTCTCATTCTATTCCTTCCCCCATGTTTGTTGCATGCTACCTTTTGTTTTCAAGTTGTAGCCAATTATTTTAGTTATTATGTCATTCATATTCATTGTATGTTAATTTGTAGGATTATAAAAGTATAAGACTGATCAGTATTTAGAGGAACCAAGTATTAGACATAATTAAGACAAGCTGAAACACAAGTTCTAGGCTGAAGCCTGCAAGACTTGTCTTGGAGACAAGAAATGATGACATAAGTGACCAGAAAATAACCCGATGCCCTAAGATTATGGGAAAAGAGGTACCAACTGGTAAGATTACAAAAAATTACCCAGAAGATTAATATTAGATCATAAAAATACCATAAAGGCGCATCTGTCTCCATGTGTCTTCACTACAGGATAGAGGTTGTGCGTCAATGCTAATGAGAATAAAGGGAATTTACACAGTTTATAGAAAATTGAGGTCCCTTAAGTTTCCAGGGAACACAGACCAATAAGAGAAAAGAGGGTTGCTTTTATGGATATGTGCATAATGTAGGTTTAGACAGAATCACATTATAAAAAGGGGAAGCTCAGATTAGGAAAATTGAGCTCCCTATGGGAGACTCCAGCAGGAACCATCCCTCTACTGATGATCAAGCCATGAGAGACCCATCAGACCCTAACATTATGGTTAAGGATGTGAGTATAACTACATGACGAAGTGGGCATTCACCCACGAAAGCTTATGCTCCAATACATCTGTTAGTCTTTAAGGTGCCACAGAACTCTTTGTTGCTTTTTACAGATCCAGACTAACACGGCTACCCCTCTGATAGTATAACTACATTTGTAACTTGTGCATAGGTCTGTATAGAATTTCTGTATGCTTGGGTAATCACAATTTTAATTGTAACTTTAATAAAACTTGTAAAATAGACTAGACCTTGTACTTGCGAATGTCTGTGTTTAAGTGAGGGTTGCTCTGCATTTGAGGAATGAGCTCAGAAATCATCCATGACTCTTCTCTTCGGAATGGTTCATTCTGTAACGTAATGGCTTGTCTGACTGTGCATGGAACCAAATCAAGCACATAGTCTGAACTGTACATCACCACTGGGAGTTTCCACCTGATCAATATCTATTACTTACCCACATATGGATAAATAGTATGAGAATATAGCAAGGTGGTGGCTTAGCCATAAAACTTCAAGTCAGTCCATTTTATAATACATGGCTATTTTGTTCAGAGGCCAAAAGGGAGATCTTTTGAGCTATCTCGCTATTTCTAAGGCATCTATTGCTTTGCTATCTAAGCACGAATGCTTTCAGATACAGTCCATTTGATCCACTGATGTGCTCAGCTAAATCTTGTCTATATTCCATACACAACAAGGAAAACATGGGCACTTTTTTTTATAACAGAAAAATCTAATTCCAGATTTTTCAGTTGATCCTAATATACGAATGTTAATATACCTTGGCACCTTTTTCTCCAACAACTTTGCTTTGCAATATAAACTGATCCCGTGTTTGGGTTTTCTGCTTTAAACTGAATAGATTCACAGAATGTCAAGACACATCTGTCTATCCTAGGTAGCTATATGCCCCTCATTACTGTAGTATCTAAGCACCTTGCAATCTGTAATGTATTTATTCTCTCAGCACCCCGGTGAGGTAGGGCAGTGCTATTATCCTCATATTACCAATAGGGAACTGACACACACAGAGACAAAGCGACTTAGCCAAGGTGGCTAAGTCAGGACACCTGGGGCAGAATAGGGTCTTGAAGCTATAGCTGTAGCTAGCACCTTAACCAGTGGGGCATCCTCCTATAGTTAGAAAGGGATAGCTCAGTGGTTTGAGCATTGGCCTCCTAAACCCCAGGTTGTGAGCTCAATCCTTGAGGGGGCCACTTAGGAATTTGAGGCAAAAATCAGTACTTGGTTCTGCTAGTGAAGACAGGGGGCTAGACTCAATGACCTTTTGGGGGTCCCTTCCAGTTCTATGAGATAGGTATATCTCTTCTCGAAGTGGTGCATTACTCTTCATGTTAAGAATGTATAAGGCCTATATTTACAACAACAACAACCCTCTCTAGTGACATCTCAATTTGGACATGCAATGCTTTTTGAAGTGGTTTCAATTTTGGAAAGTGCTCAGCAACCACTCTGAAAAATCAAGCCCCTTTAGCATGCTACAAGTTGGGCATCATAAATCATTAGACAGTTCTGAGGACTTAGACTAGAGTCTAAGAATTTGCAATCCAGGAGCAGGATACCACTTGCACTGGAGCTGAGAAGGATGAAGCAGCAAGGTTCATATAGGACCAACCCTGTGTTGGTATTAATGTTCCCTGCGACTGTGTAGTTCTTCACTACTTATTGATATGCATTTCTCCTCCGAGCAGATGCATTTGGGGCTTCGTTTCAACTTCTGTCGATGGCTGAAAGACGGACGAGCTGCTGCTGAGCAAGAAGAGTGACCTCCTTCCCAACTTCACCTCCTTTATCTCCTCCCTTGACGTCCCCTATTTGTAACCGTGATATCGTCCTGACCTCAAACGTTTCTTCTCCAAGATCAAGACGTTTGAGGCAAATGATAGAATTAGCAGATGACAAAACGTGGAATTGTGTGAACTGATCAAAATTCTGTATTAGAAATGTCTTCTGATGCTGCATGGTTCTGCCCCTCTCATCTGTGTGTATCAGTGTACAGACATTACTCTTCTCATACTATATCTTCTCTGTTGCTGGTTCATTCTTTTCACATATCAGTATTCAGTGCTGGACTTGAGGGAGAAATATCTGGCTTTTCTCTTCTCACAGCAGGAAAGAGAAAATATAATCATAACAATATTTCCTTTCTGAAATTTCACCTGCCTTTGTGCAATTTTCAGATTTGCCAGTAATCAATGAGCATGGCAAATCATTTTCAGCGTTGCTGCTGAAAGCTCCCTGGAAGAGCCCTCCCCAACAGACCCCAGCAAAGTATTAATATCTCATCCTTTCATTTCATTCACCAAGCTTTCTGCACCACTTTCAACAGTGTCCCCAAATAACCTTCCACCGTTTCTTGTTTGCGTGCATTTTTTTATAGCATTTTTAATTTGTGTTCTCTTCATTCAATGTGATTCAGCACTTTTTTGCCAGCACCATGGCTTTGGCCAACCTTGAGATAAACAGCTACATGCTTGACTGCCGTCTATTTTCATCCCTAGATTTACAAAAGGCTTATTAAGTTTCCACAACCCTTTCTTCATCTTTTAAGTCATTAATGTGGGTGAGGGTGAAATGATTGTCCAGGAACTTCACTAATGATTGTAGCTCATCCTTGCTAAGATACTGTGGCTTCAGCTAGAGCTGTTCTTTTGTTCTTGCTGTACATGTCTGCAAGCATTCTATCAATGTCCTTTGATTTTTTTTATGCAGTCTTTTTAATTGCCTGCCCATATACCTTATTATTTGTAATTACGGTAGCACCTAGAGGCTCCAATTGATATGTGTTAGGCACTGTATCCCCATAGTAAGAGATAGTCGGAGAGCCTACAGTCTAATTCAGTGGTCCCCAAACTTTTTACCTCGTGCCCACCCTTACCCCTGTCCAATGCCCACTCTGTCCCCCGGAGCCGGGAGCAGGGTTGCAGCTCCGGGAGGGGGGGACGTGGACAGGGGTAAGGGGGCTGAGGTTGGGGCCACAGCTGGGGTGGGGGCCGGGCTGGGAGCCAGGGGCTGAGGCCGGTAGCCGGGGTCCGGGGCCAGGAGCAGAACTGAGTGTCACTCCCTCCCTGCCTTCTATGGGCAGAGGTGGCTCCAGGCACCAGCGCTCCAAATGCATGCCTGGGGCGGCAAGCCGCAGGGGGCACCCTGCCGGTCCCTGCAAGGGCGGCAGTCAGGCTGCCTTTGGCGGCATGCCAGCGGCAGGTCCGCCGGCCCCGCGGATTCGGCGGCAATTCGGTGGCGGGTATGTCGAAGCCGCGGGACCGGCGGACTTCCCGCAGGCATGCCGCCAAAGGCAGCCTGCCTGTCGTGCTTGGGGTGGCAAAAAAGCTAGAGCCAGCCCTGCCTATGGGGGCTGGCCTGGGCCCCAGTCCTGGCCCCCCAAACGTTCCTCCACACCCCCCCCAGGGATGTGTACCCCACAGTTTGGGGACCTCTGAACTAAATGGACAAGACTGACAGTGGAAGGGGGAAAATGAAGTAGTATCATTCCCATTTTACAGAGGGGGAAGTGAGACACAGAGAGATGAAATGGCTTGCCCAAGGGGAGTCAGGAAGTTGGCAGCTGAGCTGAGAATTAAGCCCATCTCTCCTGAGACGCAGTCCAGAGTCTTTACCACAACCAGCAGCGGCTCCAGGCACCAGCGCATCAAGCGCGCGTGCCTGGGGCGGCAAGCCACGGGGGGTGCCCTGCCAGTCCCTGCAAGGGCAGCAGTCAGGCAGCCTTTGGTGGCTTGCCTGCAGGAGGTCCGCTGGTTCTGCGGATTCAGCGGCAATTTGGCGGTGGGTACGCCGGAGCTGCGGGACTGACGGACCTCCCACATTCATGCCGCCAAAGGCAGCCTGCCTGCCGTGCTTGGGGCGGCAAAAAAGCTAGAGCTGCCCCTGACCACAACACGGTCCTTCCTCTAGCGAGTAGACCTTTATCAAATACATATTTTTAAAACCCGGAGTAGGAGTTGCACATCTTAGGCTAACTAAATACAAGCAAAGATTTTGATTTTTTAATTTAAATTTATAAAAGCAATTAGCCAAACACTTAAGGCTTCCCTCCCTCTCCTCCCTCCCGCCCCAAGGGGACTTCTATCAACATGACATTGTCATCATCATCACGATGAAGAGAACATGAAGCTTAGCAGCTGAACACTCTCTCAAACTCAGAGCTCTTCTGTGCTTTGAAAAGCAGCATGTCCCTTGCAAACCTTTGTCCTTTGCTAATGTTTGCAGTGTTCTTGTCTGTTGTTTTTTTTTTTTTTTTTATGATAGGCAGTGAGGAAGAATTATGTTGGCCTTTCCAGGCAAAAAGCATCTCCCTTGATGTGAAGACTCTTTCCTTTCAGTGGGATCTGTTTAATAATTGGTGACCATGCTTAACTCCCCCATGAAAGGGATGGTAATTAGACTAGTGTGTAGTCAGCAGAATAGATAATCATTTTCATTAGATGCTGTAATCTGGAAGGATTTCCTTTCCAAATGGGTTACCATATATATAACTTACTAATTATGAATCTATGAAGGCTCTTCTGTGAACTTCTCATGACTACTTAGCCAAGCCTTATGTCCATGGAAAGTAATTTTCCCCAGTACCAACAATAAGGGTTCAATTCTCCTCCCATAAAGCTAATGGGATTTTTCCTCATTGATGTCAATGGGTGTAGGTTCTGGTCTTCAATTCTTGGGGTGAAATACTAATCCTGAAATCAGTCCCCACTAATATCAATGCCTGAACTCCCATTGATGTCAATGGCATCAGGATTTCATCTTTGGATTTCACTTCAGCCTTCAGTATCACCATAATCTGAGCATTCTTAATATATCCATTCATCAGATGATTACTTCCACCGCTATTAAACATTTACCTTTACTAAACTGGTGTGTCTGTCTTGGGTTTTCATTAGGAAGAGGGACCTCTAGTGATGCACTTATACTCTAGAACTCTACCTAGACATTTCCATCTAGACTTCTCTGTTCCTGGTCTCTCTGGCATGAGTCTTTTCCTCCACTCTGGGTATTTTTTGTATGTTTGAATTTAGTGCTTGGAAAAGGTGCCAGATTCATCGCCCTGGGGAAATCATGTCCCTCTGTTTATCCACATACATTGGAACAGCAGAAGCAACAGCAGCACAAGCTTCCCACGCACTGCCTTTCTAGCGTACTTCAGCCTCACCAGGCAGGACCACTGTCAGACCTTGGAGGGGCAGTTCAATTTCTAGCCCGTTTCAGGTCTTGGCTTCTCACTTGAGATGGAGTGCCATTTCGGAGGCTTCTCCCTTGCCACTAGGAATGGATTGAGTTGACTCACTCTTGCTCACAGTCCTTGAAAGAGGCGCTGGTGGCAGCTTCCTCTTACTACCTGTCAGGGAGCTGGGCCAGCCACAAAGCCAGTCTGTGAGCAAACTGGTGAGCATAGTTGATTGGCTGCACTGCCTGATTGGTTGGTAGAGGCAGCAGACTGTCTCCTAAGCCCAGTAGCAGCAGCAGTTCAGCGGCTGCTCAAAGCATTTACCTGTGGCTCTGGTAGGTCCTGCCTTGGCCCCTGTCTTGCCTCAGTGCATGTAACACAGTTCTAACCCTTGACTCCAATTCCTGACCTCTGACCTTTAGTTCTGGCATATGGCTTCTGACTCCAGTTCTAACCCTGGGCTCCGGCTCCTGACTTGGGCTGTAGTCCTTGACTCTGTCAACTGGCCGCTGACTCCTGCTCTGACCACTAGACCTGACCGCCCACCTCCTGGTCACATGACACTTCCCATCTGAGTTGGCTATGAGCTGGGGGGAGAGATACCTCAGTGGTTTGAGCATTGGCCTGCTAAACCCAGGGTTGTGAGTTTAATCCTTGAGGGGGCCACTTAGGGATCTGGGGCAAAATTAGTACTTGGTCCTGCTAGTGCAGGCAAGGGGCTGGACTTGATGACCTTTCAAGGTCCCTTCCAGTTCTAGGAGATAGGATATCTCCATAAATTTAATTTACATAGAGAGGAAAATTGGGTTCTATATATCGATCTCCTGAGCCATCCATCCTCCTACGTCTGTTTTTTTATGTCTTAACTGCCTGTGTTTCAATTTATAGCCTTTCCCTGAAGTTTTTGACAACCCAGATTTCTCTTTATGCTCTTAGTTTGAAGCTCTGGGAGTGGTAGGGTGTTGGCATCTTCCAAAGTAGGTTTATTAGCTTGTTTATTCCCAATTACCATTTATCATCCATCCCTTTTCAAGTTGCCGTTGAGAGAATGACTGGATTGTAGTGACCTAGGTTGACCTAGGTTTTTTGGGGGAGAGGGGGAGATATCCATACATGCCTGCATATGTACCAGTGTGCATGCATACATAGGGAGTCACACCATCCAGGTTTGGAATGCCTAGAGTTTAAAACGATTTGATTGCTTTTTCCTGACCACTTTTGAGATGCCTTCATTGATGGTGATTGTTGGTTTATTTTGCTTCCTCTAGCTCCCTTTTATTCCAGTTCTTTGTACAAGTGGGGAATTGTTGTAAGATGCTGCAGTGCTGTGGCGGTGATCACAGCATAAGAGCAGATGATTGCTGACTGGATAGATGGATGTTGCATTCGTAGATGGGCTGCCTGATGGTTATCGGTTTTTAGCAATTGACAGTGTGATCTGGCTGGGTACTCGGAGTGATTAGCTTTGGTTTTAGACCCATTTTATTATTGTGTTCTGCAGGCTGTGCAATAGGGCCAGATTGCATCTGCAGTGTTATCGTAGCTGTGTTGATCCCTGGATATGAGAGAGACAAGGTGGGTGAGGTAATATCTTTTATTGGACCAGCTTCTGCAAACTTCTGCAAGCAAGCTGCCGAGCTACACAGAGCTCTTCTTCGGGTACTCCATAACCCTCGGACCAGGCCCCAAATGTGGGCCATTGCCTGAAAGGTACGATGGAGCCTAATTAGTAAAACATTTTTTTTAAAAAAAGCCCTGTCCTGTCTACTGTATGTTGGATGTTAAAGAGTCCATCTTCCTTTCCATAAGAGTTGAGCGCCGATGTCTGTGGCTAACGTTCTGAGTCTGCTTCTCTGCAGCAAAATGTGTGCTGATTGATTGACACCCTCTGCGTACTAGCTGACTGCATTGCCGTGAGGTGAATAGCTGGCGAAGTCTAGGGATGAAAGGTGCCATATGAATGTGAAATACTCTTATGTCAGAAAGTTACAGGCTAGAATACCATGGATGACTACTTTTTCTTAGCGTATGCGCAACGCGCCTCAGGTGGCACGTAACCAGGATTCATCACGGAATTTGGTCGACTGGTTGGATCATTAGCTTCCCCGGTTCTGGCCAGGTATTGACAGGGAGTGCAACATGAACGCTGATCCGTGCGCCCCCATGGATAATATAAACATAGGATACAATAGTGTAGGTACCCAGATTTCCTTCTTCCTTAATCTCCCAAGATTTGTGCATGCTGCACTTTTGCTCTGGCAAAATAACCTGCTTCAACACTTCTTCTCTATCTCTGTGTAATGCAGCTGCTCATTGGGTATCTTACTTCCCCTTGCCGTGGCTCTGAGCTTAGCTCTAGTGTGCCCTGATAGGGGATTCTTAGGCACGCGACTTACGAACACTAAGACGGAATAAGGCCGTCAGTGGATACAGTAGAAGAATTCTCCCAAGGTGGGCAATATACGGCTGAGAAGTGTATGTGAAGGGAAGGTTGGCTGAATGTCTGAGAGCCTGTATACTGAACTAGTGGATCCCTAGGCAATGATTTCCTTAGGGACAATAATTACATGGAAGATTTTAGACTGTATTCCTCATGTCTCTTTAGCGGCTCGGAGGACATATTCAGAAGGCAACTAAAGGGATGACTTAGGCATTTCTCAGAAAGAAATGTATCATCCTCGTCTCTTCTATAGTTTGGAGATATATTTTAATCATAAACAAGCTGTCGTCTTTAATGCTCCGAGCATTTCCCACGCATGGCTCAAATCTGCAAACTTCGGAGCTTTGGGGCCTCCGGAAAGGTACTAGGTGCCGTCTCACAGGCTGCATCTGAGCTAGGGGTGTGCGTCTCCTGCTCAAGCAGACCTATTCAGAGTAGCTTGAGGAGAGCTGGTGTGAGAATAAATAGCAGTGTAGAATTGATAGCATGGGCAGTGCCTTCGGAGGCGTGGCTGAGCTGTCCCGAGTCCCAACCCACCTGAGAACAGTGGGTATTGCCTCGGCTGTCACTGCCTGTGCGACTCTAGCTTCACCTTCGGTGCCGACTCTGTGGGTGCTCTGGGGCTGGAGCACCCACAGGGGAAAAATGGTGGGTACTGAGCACCCACCAGCAGCCCCCCATCAGCTCCCTCCCACCTCCCAACGCCTCCCACCCGCCAATGGGCCCTGCTGATCAATGCCTCCCCCTTACTCCCCGTGACTCCCGCCCACCACGAACAGCTGTTTCACGGCGTTCAGGAGGCTCTGGGGGGAAGAGGGGAGGAACGAGGATGCAGTGCGCTCGGGGGAGGGGGCAGAACTGAGCGGGAAGAGATGGGGCGGGGGTGGGGTCTTGGGGGTAGAGGTAGGGTGGAGGCGGGGTCTGAGGCAGAGCTGGGGGTCAAGCACCCCCCCCCAGCACTTTGGAAGGTCGGTGCCTGTGAGCATCACTATTATTTATACATGTGCTAGCTCTCCTTGAGCTATCACAAGTACATATACATGAGAAGGGGCATCACACCCCTGACTCAGAGTGTAGTCATAGCTATCGGTTGCTATGGAAATTGAAAGTGCCCAGTACCTTCGAGAAGGTGCCTGGCAACTGGAAGGATCAGGCCCATAATGCAGAGAACAACAAAATGAGATGGAAATACAAATAATTGAAACACTGTTGTGGAAGAAAGTAACACTGCTCTATCATAGAATATCAGGGTTGGAAGGGACCTCAGGAGGTCATCTAGTCCAACCCCCAGCTCAAAGCAGGACCAATCCCCAGACAGATTTTTGCCCCAGATCCCTAAATGGCCCCCCCAAGGATTGAACTCACAACCGTGGATTTAATAGGCTAATGCTCAAACCACTGAGCTAAAGTCTTCCAAGAGTGCTGCTACATCCATGAAATAATGAGAAATTGTATTAATAAATAACTTATCCGACTGATAGGTGGGGTGTGTATGAACAAATTATTCACGGAATGCTATTTGACTGTTCAAAAATGAAAATATTTACTTACCAATTAGGTGAAGAGAAATCCCGCGGTTTGATGAACAAACCCATCAGAACATATAACTTGTCCAGTCTCCTTTCCACTAAAGGGTTGGTCCTGAACATGCTGCCACTAAAGTCAAGTGAGAGTTTTAGCCTTGATTTGAATAAAAACAGGATTATGGCCCAAACAAGCATGTGACTGTGCCATTTGGCAGATGCACATTAGGAAGCCTTGAGAACATGAGATCCCCAAATACCAGGCAAACGGAGGAGATGCTAAGAAGGATGAAAAGGACATATAAGCCCTGACAGGAGGAACATATAAGAGGTGAGGCCATGGCGAGATGCTGAGAATTGGCATGAGCTTCACAGCAGATCTTGCTTGTCTCTTCTTTTTCCCCTCTATAATGAACAACAACAACAAAAAGGCAATGTGACACTACACCCCATATTCATCACAGTAATATTATTATGATATGATTATGGCATAATTATGATGCATTTTGTATAAGATGGGTCAGGTAAGGTGTCATTGGAAAAGTTACGATTTGTTGAGTATGATTATCCTATTTGTATGCATGTATCACTTTTGTATCTAAAGTTATGAATATTGACTATGTATCTGTAGTTCAAATGTAGTTACACCGGGTGACACTCATGAGGCAAAAGGCTTCCAGCCTAGACAGCTGGTTGGGAAGGGCCTATTCAGGGTAATGGGCCATTAGAAAAAAACAATAGGTCTTAGTAGAAGCTTGTCCCCCACCTGGTGAGCCTTCTTGAGAATGCTCCATACAGCTTGTAACTTATGGCTGCTACGACTCTGTAAGGCCATGTGACCAGACCACATGACTGGATGCCATTTGGGTACCTGTATTTTTCCACAAACTGGGCTGGGAACTGATTTTGGAGCAAAGGGTTCCTGCCATATGCTAAAGCTATATAAGGCAGGAAGTGACATCGTCTGTTGTTCTTCACTCCCCCACAACTGAACACCTGAGAGAAGCTCTGAAAGAAAAGGACTTGGTATGGGGGTGAGGAGCCCAAGCTGCAAAGCAAGTGCAGCTTGTGCCTGGAGAATCTGCCAGCCTGTTTGTATCATCAGCCAGGGTGAGAAATTGCTAATTCATATCCAATCTTTCTTGTATTTTAGGCTCAGTTCGTGGTTTTGTTTATTTACTAGTATCCGAGGGGTAGCCGTGTTAGTCTGAATCTGTAAAAAGCAACAGAGGGTCCTGTGGCACCTTTAAGACTAACAGAAGTATTGGGAGCATAAGCTTTCGTGGGTAAGAACCTCACTTCTTCAGATGCAATACTTCTGTTAGTCTTAAAGGTGCCACAGGACCCTCTGTTGCTTTTTATTTACTAGGTAATCTGCTTTGCTCTGTGTGATCACTTATAATCACTTAAAATCTATCTTTTTATAGTTAGTAAACTTGTTTTATGTTTTAATCTAAACTAGTGTGCCTTTGACTGAAGTGTCTGGTTTAACACACGTGTATTGTGCATATTCCTCTCCACATTGAGGGAGAGGTGAACTGAGTAATAAATTCATACTGGTCTGCGTTTTGACCAGGGCAGGACAGTACAGCTCTGGAGTCCTACACTGGGAATCTGGGAGTAATTTTGACTACAGACTCCCTATTATTGATTCATGCAGTGGCTGGCCAAAGCCTGCATGCAACTGCAGCTAGGTGTGTCCCTGCCTGCGTGAATGCTGGTGGGAATGTAGGACTGGGAGCGGTCCAGTGCTTGTCACGGCGGCACAGTGTGAGAGGGAGCCCAGGCTGGTGAGTCAAAGGGCTCAGTGGTATCCCAGTTCCAAGTGGCACCCCAGGGTGAACCCATCACAGGCAAAAATGAATGTATTTCAGACTGCCGATTTCCATAGGTCAATGGGTTACTTCCCAGTTCTCTCTGCTATATCTGTCCTGTGACTGGGCTGTTGCTATCGTTCTGCTGCCTGTGGGAACTGGGAGCTTCCTGTGAGCATTGTACATCCCTGTGTCGGTCAGTAACAGCCTTTATGCTGATCAGATTAATCTCTGTGCGCTGCTCAGGCTTGAGAACTGACACTGCTGGCCCTAATGTTCAGAAGTTAAAAACACAAGTAACTTTCCCAGAGGTCAGGTTCTAATTCAGTTTCCACTGAAGTCAATGAATGTTATTCAACCATTCAATGCTGAGAATATTTACTCACAACTTATGTGAAGGAAAAATCCTAAGGTTTGCTGAACAAACCCTTCAGCTTGTATAATTTGTCTCACTGAAGTCACTGGGACTTTGTCAGAGTGCCAGATGTGGTCCAAAGAGAGGACTGGGGAGTACCCCTCAAAATGTAGCCTGCACATCATTTGAGTCTTTGATCCCTGGCTAACAAGGCAACTAGGGTGTGTGTGTGTGTGTGTGTGTTGGGGTTTTTTTATATATATAAACTGAAGTCCCATTCTTGAACCACTTCTGTTGATATAAAAATGTCAGGTCAACAGTTTAAGCACCAGATTTCAGAACTCTGTTATGCTGGTAAACAGTTACTCACTGAAGTAGGATTACTCTTGTTAATAACTGCTCACCAGTGTGAGCAAGTGGCTCCCAATCTGGCCAATAATCTTTATCCTTGCATCAGAAAGCTGGTCCAGAGAAGGCCAATTAAACCCTGAGATGAATGGATGATAAAACCCAGGGTTACAGACCATGCGGTTCATGTAGTTTACATTTAAACCACTCCTCAGTGTCTAAGAAAATGAAAGTGATTTTTTTCTTCGCTTCAGCCTTCCGGGTGAATGTATCAGAGCTGAATACAAGATTAAGAATTAAAAGCTTTACCAGGTTAAATCACAGAAACCCTACATGGGATGCAAAATGTATGATTATGTATGGATGAGAAGTAGAAAAGTCTAAAATAAAACTGCATGGAATAAACTGGCAATACACACGATAAAATATCTAGAGTAACTCACAATTGAAACAGCAAGAGGATTTACTGCATGTTCTCTTACCTGGAAATCTCGGTACTCCTCATAAATATTGAGCGTTCTAGCCACTAACGACTGGATTATCATGCCCCTGCCATCCATGATAGGATAATCTAGCAGTGGATGGCTTGAACAATGAGCAGCTACAACGAGGAATATTTTTTACAAAAAAGTAGTGTCATATTGAGGTTTTCTTGCAAGTCTCCTCAAGAGGCTACAGCAAATGTAAACAATACCAATCTTTTCACCATGGCTACTAGTCACCAGCTAGACTAATACCGAATGTTATCAATGAGAGTGGCAATTGTTGGAGGGTTCCTGAGTTTACATGGGATGTTGGGCTTATAATTTGTAGAGTGGATTGCGGGGGGGAAATGGCAACACTTATTTTTTCATGGAACAAAATCTCATCCATTTTTGAATTTCAAATAAAATGTTGGTCAACTCTATAGAATAGATGGAAAAACAGACAAAAAATATCCCTGCCATTTTTTTTTTAAATAGCAATAAAATTTTTGCTGACACTTTAGAAATTCAAAGAATTTCATTCTTGTCCGCACAATGCAATCATTATATAACAAATGTTCTTCGAAAGACAGCAAAGGACATTTGGCCAAATTCAACTGCTGGCCTAGGAGGTGCTCAGTTCCTTTGACTTCAAAAGGGTTGTATCTATGTGTGCCAGTGGATAATTAGACCAATGTGGTCTAGTAATACCAAAATCACATGCAGAACTCAATCATGAGAAGAGCTGAGTGCCCTCAACCTAAAAGCGCTTCACAGGGACAGATCTTTACTTTGCTAGGTGGTTGCATTGACATGACAAAAGTGAGTAGAATCCCAAGGGGAAAAAAATGGATAGCATCATTAGTGTTATGTATATGGCTTTGTAGCTGGACAAATTCACAGAAAGACTAGGAGTGTGTGTGTGTGTTCTTGGAAACTTAGCTTGTTTTGAAGAACCGTTACAAAAAATGCTTTCCAATTTCGGAGAAATTCAGGGTTGTTTCAACGGTATATTGGAATAAAAGGATGATTAAGGCTGACTGGTTTGAGTTAGATGATAGAATGTTGCATAACAGGGTGATGGGTTGGGGATTCAGTAGTCTACATATATATGGCCAGTTATTCTTTATCTCCTATCATTGCTTATTGTTATTTTATTGTTCTACTCTATTGCTTTTCTGACTGGCTTGCTCCCTCAGAGGAAAATGAGCCAAAATTGTTTCTACCAAACCCCCTGATCACAGATGATTAAGGATCCAGAAACAATCATTTTGTGACCAATCACAACCAACCCACTCCAGGGGGAAAAAAGGTAACTAAAATGTATCACAAAATTCTAGCTTCATCTTAATAATATGTGTGTGTGGGGGGGGGGGAGCATGCAAAGTGTTCTCAGAAAACTTTTTTGTTCTAATCACCTGGCTTTTTGGTTCGTGGCTGTTTCCTGAACAGGCAAGCTTTGCTAAAATACTTAATTCTTTGGAAAGATCTAATTACATCCAAACTATATGCAAGGCAGAATCCTGCCGTTCGTTGTACAACATATTTGTACTTTCATATCAAATATCTACCACACAGTTTACTTATAAGGCCTGCATCTGTAACTTTCACTCTATGCATCTGAAGAAGTGAGGTGTTTACCCACGAAAGCTTATGCCCAAATAAATCTGTTAGTCTTTAAGGTGCCACCGGACTCCTTGTTGTTTTTGCAGTTTACTCCATTTGCCTGAAATAGCATTATGCTATTTCCCCTTGGGGCCACTAGATGTTCATTCTTATCTACTGAGACAAAGGGATTATTTTCCCCCTTGAGTGACACATCGCAAGCTGGTATAAAAACAAGTCTCATGCCTCGTGTACTCCAGCTGGCTACAGACGCTTGGGACAGAGGTGAACACTGAAGCTCAGTGAAAAAGAACGACTGTAAATACGCACCCGCGACTCATAGTGTGTTTTTCTTTGCCGGGTGGCCATCAAAAGCTGCTGACTGACTTGCTGCAATGTACCCTGCCAACTGTGGATTCTGAGTTAGCCGCTCAGCAGACCCCCTGCCGAGCCGGGGGACTGAAGGCAAAGAGCTTGTCACAGGCTTTACATGCATTAGTGTGCATTTCTTGACGGGCCTTTAGCACTTGAAATTGCAATCCGACATGCCTCAAAGGCCCTTCGGTGTTGACATATAAACAGGTCAGCCTTTGGAATATGTGTTGTCAGCTAAGTATTCACAGAGAATTGGTGATCTCCTCCTCCTTGGAGATGGGTGAAGTCCCAGGTCCCCAGTCCCAGTGTTACCCTGGTGATGGGAGACTCTTATCCTGAGCTGCCTACCATCTGCAGGCTGCAAGAGCCATTAATAATGGAGCAAGTGGAAATGAGAGCTTCGGGACTTGTATATTTCTCATCTTAATAAATTGCATCCTTTGGAGAGGGCTAAAATAGATCGCTTAGTGCTGGCAATCAATAATGTTTTGCTTCGCATTTGGTTTTTTTCCCTCTGTCTCTCAAGCACGGAATAGGACTGGTTGTTCCTCTGTCGTGTGAGAACCGTCGCTACCCTGCGAGAACAGGCATGTCGACAGCAGTTACCCTAGTAAATGTGTTCAGTGGACAGTCAAAGAAATTTGGTTTTGGAGACGATGCAGGAGCAGGGAGGAGGGGGAAAGGAGTTATTCCTGGAAAACTAATAATAAGGCCATCTCTATGCTACAGCCTCCCCAGTGACAGAGCTCTGTGCTGTAGTTGTGCTAGTGTAACGCCATAGTGTAGATGCTTCCTGTGTCGAAGGAAGTGATTTTTCCATCAGTGTGGTTAATCCATTGCTCTGAGAGGCAGTAGCTAGGTGGATGGAAGAATCCTTCTGTCAGCCTAGCTGCGTCTATACCGGGGGTTAGGTTGACCTAACTACAGCATCGAGGGTGCAAAATTTTTCACAGCCTGTGTGCCGTAGCAATGTCAATCTAATTTTTAAGGGTAGACCAGGCCTCCAGGTGAGATCCTGCTCACCTGGAGGTCAGTGGGAGTTTTTCTATTGATTTCAATGGCACCAGGATTTTACCTCAAGAGTATTTGACAGATGCAGAGCAAGGAACCACTTGTTCGTGCCAAATTTTCTTCAGCAGCTATTCAAAACGCGGAAGATCCGGAGACTGTTTTGGTTAAAGTGTCTCTGCATAGTAACATAAATACATAGGAATTGCCAGACTGGATCAGATGCCAGGGCTATCTAGTCCAGTATCTTGACTCCAATAGTGCTTCAGAGGAAAGTGCAAGAAACCCTGCAGTATGCAGATGTGGGATAATTCCCACCCACACACCCCCATGTAGGTTTAATCCTAGTCCCTAGTAATGAGAGATTAGTTTAAATCCTGGTTTTATAGCCCTGTTTTAATATCTGCCCAATACCTTATTCCAGTGCTTCTCCAGTTGTGGTCCATGGAGCCATTTCTGTTCAATGGAGAAGCATCTGTCCATCTGCAAGCAGCAGTGCTACTGACCAGAAGCTGGGACTGGACAACAGGGTTTGGATCACTGAAAACTTGCCTTGTTCTGTTCATTCCCTCTGAAGCATCTGGCACCAGCTACTATCGGAAGACCTGATACTGCACTACACAGACCATTGGTCTGTCCCTAGTATGGCCACTCTTATGTTATGTTGTGGCCAAGCCACGTGACAGATCCATGCCAAGACTCTGAGGATTTATGTAGGCTTTTTTTGACCAGCTAAATTGATAATCTCTCTGCACCTTGCCCAGCCGCTTCATGTCCTCCTCTATTGGGTGTTTCATTGATGTCATTTCCGCTGTGATCAAATTTGTGCAACGCACCCAAATTGGAGGGGAAGTAAATGCACCACAGGATAGAACTGAATTGCGTAACGTAGAGAGAGATGATAGTAGTGTAGTATAGAAAGAGACAGACCCTGCCACACAGCATTTACAATCTAGATGGAGACGAGAGAGCGAGGAAGGGAATATTATCATTCCCATTTTACAGATGGGGAATGGAGTCACACAGATTGTGACTTGCCCAAGGACATATATGCAGTCTGTGGCAAAGCTGGGATTTGAACCTAGATCTTCCTGAATCGCTGACTAGTGTCTTAACTCTCATTTATTTATCCTGTTGTGGTAGCACCGAGAAATCTCACCCATGGGTCAGGTCCCCATTGTGTTAGGTGGTGTACACACAAAGAACAAAAAGGTGGCCCCTTCCCCAAAAAGTTTACAATCTAAGTATTGGACCATCCTTTCTCACCACTGTGTTTTGTGACTGGAAATCTTACTGGTTTTCCAGGGATCTTTCTTGCATAGCTTGTCTTCTCCCCCCCGCCCCCTTCTCCCTCCTTCTAAAACAACAGCACGTAATATCTCAGAAAGATGGAAGCAACTGAATTGCAGCACCAGACCTGTTCTGAGATGCATCTCTCTGATGCTGGAGCTCTCTAGGTTTTCAGGTCTCATAGATGGGAGTAATTTTCTTTACCAAGCAAGGCAACAGAAAAGGAAATATTCACCAAAGTCTGGTGAGAATTAGCCTGTGCAAGCTTGCTTACTGTGGCACAGATTTGCTGGAAAGACTGATAGATCCTCATCTGGGACATCACTGTAGACTTGCTGAGTCAGTGCTCACTGAAGAACAGGCCATTAGTTTCAGAAAGTCAGTGCAGCTTGCACAGGAAAATAATAAGGAATCCAACATTCAATTACATCATGTAATGGGAGTCAGCTAAAAAGTGACAAGTTTTTAAGTGCTTCTATACCAATGCTAGAAGTCTAAATAATAAGATGGGTGAAGTAGAGTGCCTAGTATTAAATGAGGATATTGATAGAATAGGCATCACAGAAACTTGGTGGAATGAGGATAATCAATGGGACACAGTAATACCAAGGTACAAAATATATCGGAAGGACAGAACAGGTCGTGCTGGTGGGGGAGTGGTACTATATGTGAAAAAAAACATCGACTCAAATGAAGTAAAAATCTTAAATGAACCAAACTGTAACATAGAATCTCTATGGATAGTAATTTTAGCTCGAATAATAAGAATATAGCAGTAGGGATATATTATGGACCATCTGACCAGGATGGTGATAGTGACTGTGAGATGCTCAGGGAGATTTGAGAGGGTATTAAAGTAAAAAAAAAAACCTATCCCCATATTGACTGGGTACATGTCACCTCAGGAAGGGATGCTGAGATAAAGTTTCTTGATACCTTAAATGACTGCTTCTTGGAGCAGCTAGTCCTGGAACCCACAAGAGGAGAGGAAGGCAATTCTTGATTTAGTCCTAAGTGGAGCACAGGATCAGGTCCAAGAGGTGAATATAGCTGGACCGCTTGGTAATAGTGACCGTAATATAATGAAATTTAACGTCCTTGTGGCAGGGAAAACACCACAGTGGCCCAACACTGTAGTATTTAATTTCAGAAAGGAGAACTGCACAAAATTGAGGAGGTTAGTTAAACAGAAATTAAAGGGTACAGTGCCAAAAGTAAAATCTCTGCAAGCTGCATGAAAACTTATTAAAGGCATAATAGAGGCTCCACTTAAATGTATACCCCAAATTAAAAAACAAACAAACAAAAAACATAGTAAGAGAACCAAAAAAGAGCCACCGTGGCTAAACAACAAAGTAAAAGAAGCAGTGAGAGGCAAAAAGCCATCCTTTAAAAAGTGGAAGTGAAATCCTAGTGAGGAAAATAGAAAGGAGCATAAACTCTGGCAAATGAAGTGTAAAAATATAATTAGGAAGGCCAAAAACGAATTTGAAGTATAGCTAGTCAAAGACTCAAAAAGTAATAGCAATTTTTTTTAAGTGCATCAGAAGCAGGAAGCCTGCTAAACAACCAGTGAGGCCACTGGACAATCAAGATGCTAAAGGAGCACTCAAGGACGATAAGGCCATTGTGGAGAAACTAAATGAATTCTTTGCATTGGTCTTCACAATTGAGGATGTGAGGGAGATTCCCAAACCTGAGCCATTCTCTTTAGGTGACAAATCTGAGGAACTGTCCCCAGATTGAGGTGTCATTAGAGGAGGTTTTGGAACAAATTGATAAACTAAACAGTAATAAGTCACCAGGACCAGATGGTATTCACCCAAGAGTTCTGAAGGAACTCAAATGTGAAATTGCAGGACTACTAACTGTAGTCTGTAAACTATCATTTAAATCAGCTTCTTATCAAATGACTGGAGGATAGCTAATGTGACGCCAATTTTTTAAAAGGGCTCCAGAGGTGACCCTGGCAATTACAGGCCGGTAAGCCTGACTTCACTACCAGGCAAATTGGTTGAAACTATAGTAAAGAACAAAATTTTCAGATGCCTAGATGGACATAATTTGTTGGGGAATAGTCCACATGGTTTTTGTAAAGGGAAATCATGCCTCACCAATCTACTAGAATTCTTTGAGGGGGTCAACAAGCATGTGGACAAAGGGGGTCCAGTGGATATAGTGTATTTAGATTTTCAGAAAGTCTTTGACAAGCAGTGGTGCTGGAACAATTGTTATAGTTGGGATGCTGAGAGCCATTGAACCAAACTGTAAACCCTGTATATGCTGGAAACCACTTCAAGCCAGGGGGTGCTGCAGCACCCCCCCATACCCCTAGTTCCAGCACCTATGTTGACAAGGTCCCTCACCAAAGGCTCTTAAGCAAAGTAAGCAGTCATGGGATAAGAGGGACGGTTCTCTCATGGATTGGTAACTAGTTAAAAGATAGGAAACAAAGGGTAGGAATAAATGGTCAGTTTTCAGAATGGAGAGAGGTAAATAGTGGTGTCCCCCAAGGGTCTGTACTGGGCCCAGTCCTATTCAACATATTCATAAATGATCAGGAAAAAGGGGTAAACAGTGAGGTGGCAAAATTTGCAGATGATACAAAACTACTTAAGGTAGTTAAGTCCCAGGCAGACTGCAAAGAGCTACAAAAGGAGCTCTCAAAACGGTGTGACTGGGCAACAAAATGGCAGATGAAATTCAATGTTGATAAATGCAAAGTAATGCACATTAGAAAACATAATCCCAACTAGACATATAAAATGGTGGGGTCTAAATTAGCTGTTACCACTCAAGAAATAGATCTTGGAGTCATTGTGGATAGTTCTCTGAAAATATCCACTCAAAAAGCGCACTGGCAGTCAAAAAAGCAAACAATGTTGGGAATCATTAAGAAATGGATAGATAATAAAACAGAAAATATCATATTGCCTCAGAAAAGGGCAACACAAATGCTTAGGGGTATGGAATGGCTGCCATATTAGGAGAGATGAAAAGTCCCATTTTGACAGAGTTCCCCAGGTGGACTATGCATTGTGTGAAGAAGTACTTCCTTTTGTTTGTTTTAAACTTTCTGCCTATTAATTTCCTTTGGTGACCCCTAGTTCTTGTGTTACGAGAAGGAGTAAATAACATTTCCTCATTTACTTTCTCCACACCAGTCATGATTTTATAGACCTCTTTCATATCCCCCCTTACTTAATCGTCTCTTTTTCAAGATGAAATATCCCAGTCTTATTAATCTCTCCTCATATGGAAGCCATTCCATATCCCTAATAATTTTTGTTGCCTTTTTCTGAACCTTTTCCAATTCCAATATATATATATTTTTTGAGCTGGGGCGACCACATCTGCACGCAGTATTCAAGCTGTGGGCGTAGCATGGATTTGTAATAGACGGTGAAAAGGCCTTTATTCCCTGCTGAAGGGAAAACACACTGTTCTGGCTTCCTCTAGATTCTGTTTCATTTCTCACTGTGTCAAGTAAAGGAAGGATGCTGCTTTTTTTGCAGCAGGGGGCCCAATCCTATGAGGGGCTGAATGCTCCCTATCTGTCTAACCGTCCAAGTTATTATACTGCATTCATCATCGAGGTGTTTACCTTCCTGCAACTCCCACTAAAGTCATGCATGGCTCTGGGAAAGGCACATAACAGGGAAGAGAGTGAATTACTGTGTAAACAATAACTTGGTGCCATGCGTTTATTATGCCCTCCTGCTGTAGCTAGCACTACCTGCTGTGGTCTTCGCGGCTCCCCAGTGAGGGCAGAGCTGATCAAAGGGATCTTCACTTCAAAGGTTTGCTTTAGTGGTTTTCAGAAACCAGGGACTTCATTTGCTGTACTCCATACGGCCACACTTCCAAAGCCCTGAGGGGTGGAGGAGGTTGAGCTGTCACTTTGTCTCAAGCCTGGCATCCCATCTGAAGCAGCTGGATTTGTTTCCTAGAATGCATGAGGCCTTGTTTGAACAAGAATTGCTTTCAAAACCACACTCCAGGTGTGGTAGCTAGTTTGGTCGGTGGCTCCATGGAATGGGCAAAGTGTTGTCGTTGAAATCCAGTGGATCTTAGAGTGCTGGGGTCTCAGCCTGGTACTGCAGGGAACAGCGCCATTCGTGCCCCTTGCCTGGCTGACTTGAATATTTAAGCAAACGCTGGTGAGAAGGTGGTCCCTTCCATTGCTAAGTATCTGTGTGCTTGATTAACCTCCATGGGTTCAAGGAGTGTGGCTTGTACTCAAGAGGAAATTCACTCCTAGAGGAGTGCAGGGGGCAGTACCTCAGAAGTGGCCACCGGTACCGCCCCGTATGCAGCCGACATTAAAGGGCTTCTGCGGCAGCGCTTTAAGGACCCTTTAATGTCGCTGCCCCTTTTGCCTCCTAGGGACCCTACTGGCAGTACCGCCAGGGACTGGGGGCAGGGGGGGGGGGCATAAAAGGGGCAGCTGCCCTGGGGCCCAGCAATTTAAAAAGGCCCAGGGCTCCTAGCGACTGCTACCATGGCAGTAGCTGGAGCCCTAGGCCCTTTTAAATAGCCATTAGAGCCCTGAGTGGCATGGCCCAGGCAGCTTGGATGGGCTGGCTGGGGGAGGCTGACCCCCAACCCCACCCTTTTTGCCCGAGCCCCTGCCCCTTCTTCCCACGGCCTAGTCCCTTCCAGAGGCCTGGAGCCGGGCTTCCGTATCGATAAGTCTTCTACATTACTTTCACCCCTGACTGGCTGTTTATATTATTTGTATTACGGTGGCAACTGAGGACCCCAATGAAATCAGGCTGTGTTGTTCTAGTACCTACATATACTAAGAGATGGACCTTGCCCCACAGAACTTGCAATCTAGATGGAGACAAGAGAGAGGGGAAAGGAATATTGTCATTCCCATTTTACAGAGGGAGAATCGATTCACAGAGACTGACTTGCCCAAGGACATACATTCAGTCTGTGGCAAAGCTGGGAATTGAACCTAGATCTTCCTGAATCTCAGACTAGTGTCTTAACTATCATTTATTTATCTTGTTGTGGTAGCACCGAGCAACCCCACCCATGGATCAAGTCCCCATTGTGCTAGGTGTCGTACACACAAAGAACAAAACGTTGGTCCCTTCCCCAAAAAGCTTACAATCTAAGTATTGGACCATCCTTTTTCACCAATGTGTTTTGTGACTGGAGATCTTGCCTGGAAAACCAGTATCTTTCTTTTATAGCTTGTTTCCCCCCTGTTCTCCTGCCTTCTAAAACAACAGTACATAATATCTCAGAAAGATGGAAGCAACTGAATTGCAGCACCAGGCCTGTTCTGAGATGCATCTTTCTGATGCTGAAGCTCTCTAGGTTTCCAGGTGTCATAGATGGGAATAATTTTCTTTACCAAGCAAGGCAACAGAAAGGAAATATTCACCAAAGTCTGGTGAGAATTAGCCTGTGCAAGCTTGCTTACTGTGGCACAGATTTGCTGGAGAGACTGACAGATCCTCATCTGGGACATCACTGTAGACTTGCCGAGTCTGCTCACTGAAGAAGAGGCCATTAGTTTCAGAAAGGCAGTGCAGATTGCATGGGAAAATAATAATAAAGACTCCAACATAGATGGCTAGCGAAGATCACTTGGCTCATCCAGTCTGCATCCCTCTTCAATTTTGCTGCAATTCTGACCATCTCTCTTGCTGGTTGCCAAAGTTACAGGAGACTGTTTTATTTTCATATCAAATTCATGTGTTTTTTCCCCCCTTCAGCTTCAAGCAGTTGTCCACTTCTTTCCACTTTCTCAGATAACTCCCTTCCTTTGTTCATTTTGTTACCTTGATTTTACTGAAAGAGGGGAAGTCTTGGGAAAGGCATGGCCATTTGTGTCTAGGAGGCAGAATGGTCTGGTGTTGGGAGACATTGGTTTCATTTCCAGTCTGTTACTCAATGCTGGATGAGTCCCTTAGGGCATATTCTTCAAAGGTGCCCCCCCACTTTGGCCTCAGTTGGCGTTGTTGATCGGTGATAAAGTTGTTAGTTTGTTGTTGAAAGCACTTCTGAAAAATCAGGTCCTTAACTTCTCAGCACCTCAATTTGCTCCTTTGGTTCATGGCATAGTGATACTTTGATCAAATGCTCTAGGTAAGCATTTTTCCACCATATATAAATCCAGTTTACTTAGTGCCTCCTCATTATTTTTTCCTCCCCATCTATAGTTCTAATTTCCTGTACTCATTCTTTTCCTCTAGCTTTTGTTTTCTGTATTCTTCCTAAGTTTTAGGGATCAGAGTTATGCTGGACATTCCAGGTATGTTGACAAGTGAATGAGCCCCTTTTGATGGTACCACAAAAGAAACACAGATTTGTCTTGCAAATGTACCACTTCCCAGATTGCCTGTGCACACAGCTTGCTTACAGCTCAGTATCCTGACCCTCAGGCACCATTTGTGCATACAGAAGGGTAATCGGGTCTAATTGCATTCTTAAGGGGTCCTCGACCACTCAGAGCCCATAGGCTTCATAGAGGAACAGCACTACTAGGAACCTTACTGCCTAGCCACCAGCAATAGACTCCACCGTCCAACAGGGGTTTGTGAACATTCCGTAAAATGCCGCTAGAGGAGAAGTACATTATTTTCTTTTAAAGGGGCCTTACGAAACTGTGTGATCATTATGTAAGGTTGCTTCAGGGCATGAAGAGTGGCACTCTCACTACCCGGGTTGTGCATTTGATTTCTCTGTATAGTAATATTGGCTCTTTCATTATGGTGGCGCATTGTAGCTTATGTTTTCTTTGCACCATATGAACTGTGCGTTTCTGGTTCCAGAAGCTATGCAAGCAGAACACTTGCTCATAAAAACAACTGCCCACAGATAATGTATTATTAATTCTTTAGTTAGTTAACACAGGTATGTTGTGCCGGTAGGTGTGCATGGAGCTTTGCATAGCCATTAAAGAGACAGGTCTCAATTGTCAAAAGTGACTGGTCATTTTTGGGTGCCTGAGTCAAGACACTGCAGGGACCTGCTTTTCAGAGGGCAGGTGCTGAGCACTTTTTGAAAATTCAGGCCCCTGGAAGCTGTTTTAGGTTGGGCTCCTGAAAATTGAGGCTCCCAACATCACTAGCCTGGTAACTTAGAAAATGATCCTAGTCTAGAGGAGTTTACAATGGCAAGGCTTTGAGATGCTGGGGAAATACCCTAGGGCAAAGGGAGGCCTGGTAGCAGAGGGACCTGAAATAAGGTAGTGGGGATGCTATGTATTGTGTTACCCATTGTGTTCCTTTCTTCTAAGCATTATTTTCATATATGGGTGGTTCATGAATTTAGGATTAATCCTGTCCTGGGCCAGACCAGTGGCCAGTACCAGCTGCTTCAGAGGAAGAGGCAAGAGATTTGAGGGTAAAGTAGTAATAACTACATCACAATATTGACATAGGTCACTCCCATAAGGCTATGGTTCCTGGCCTTTTGGAGTAGCTGTATCAATGAACCAGGCCACCACCATATTTCTTGTCCTGCCTCTATCTTCCTCACCTCACCAATGATGAACTTGGGGCTCAGTATCTATACAATGGCTCTTGCTTGCATGTTGCTCAGTTAAGCATGCTCTGGACTATGCATCTTAGACTCCTTCAGACTCTCACGTACTCAGAGGGCTGGGGCCCTAAGTTCTCTTATAGAGTGAACGTGCATGGCTGAAAAAGGAATGGGTAGCACTGGAGTCCAGCTTAGAGTTCATGAAAATGCGTCAAAAGGTGCCTAAGGTGTTGACTCAAGGATCCTTCCCCACTCATTCTGCTTCTCCAGGTTCAGCCAGGCACAATTGCAGTCCTAGCTAGCACACCTAGGGCAACTGAAAGGGGGTGGAAGGAGACAGATCTGTGGCTCCACTAATCTCTTCACTGACCAGCAGGTCTGGCCAGCCATGGAGTGAGTACACACTGCACCCTCCTGAGGGGGTGTAGCAGTGCATGTGAAACCCCCTTCAGGCCAGTTTACCAAAGTTGCCTCTAGATTCACCTGGGTCTACACCACCCCTAGCATAGGTCAGAGTGAGATTTAAAAAGAAAGGGCTGTGAGAGGATTCGGCTCTGGAGCAAGCTATGCCCTGGTTAGAAATAACTCTGGTCTGTTGACCTTTAGGGTACACATCTATTTGCCTGGGGTGCTACAGGGGGTGGGACGTGGTGAGGTTCAGGTCTGTGGAAGGTTTTGTGTCTTGTAGGGGGCTTCACTCTGTTGACTGTGGGGATATAGATGGTTGGAATATTTTGAATCTTTTCATCAAAATTTTGATTTTCAACAATTTTCATGAAAAATTTGATGTATTTTCCAACATCTTCATTGTCTGAGGGCATGGAAGAAGGGCTACTAGAGTCTGTGACAGCTGCTCCTTCTTACAGAAATACAAAATAGGCACACTGCAGAACTAAGGAGAAAACCCAAGAAGGAAAAGAAATTCAGTCAAACAGCAGTTGCAAAACTTGGATGTACCAGCTGTAGAACACACCCCACTGGTTGGAAAAGAGTTCTTTACAGTTTCCTTTTGTACATGCTCCTAACACAGTACAGCAACTGAGTGTATTCTTACCTTTGTGATCTCATCAGGCATATTAGTTAGAAAAGGACAACATACATCACAGATACCACAAAAGGGTAATTAACCCATCTGTGAGGACAAAAGGAAAAGTCTCATTCTATTTTTACTTGGCCTACTAATGCTCCTTAAACACAGTTTTATAAATATTTCCTTGCAATTGACTATTCATGTGCATTAGTTAAGAAAGTCGTGCCATTCCAACTGACTGAAGTTTTTTGAGGGTTGTTGACAGAATAATGGCATAAAAGAGAACCGATAGGTGGTGTAGTGGAAAAATTTCCTCTACACAGGAATTACTGAGTGGATTCTTTGGCCTATATTATGCAGGAAATCAGATAGACTAGTGTTTCCCAAGGTGCGGAGTATGCCCCCTGCAGGCAGGGTATATGGATAGGCCTATTAATTATTCTCCTGTGTCTTAGCTTTCATAAGTCTCTCTAGATGTTATGGTTGTGAAGAAACACATGAAAACCTGACCTGCATATAACCAATGCATCTATATCTGCCTGAGTTTGCAGAGTGCTTGAAGCACTGACTCTGAGAGGTGTGAAGTGCTCCATTGAGTAGAATGGGTGCTAACTCAGATGTCAGTGATGATATTTTAAATGTCAACATTGTTAGCTATTTTACTGCTTATCCAAGCATGTAAGAAAGGAGAGGAAGTATCATATTATAAAGATCTATGGTCTCCACTCATCTTAGATAGACTTAACAAGAGATGGGTGGGGATGAAAGGGTGGGATTTTAAATTTTAAAATTTTGGGAAATGTTGGTCTAGATGATCACAATACTCCCTACAAGCCTTACGGGTCTCTGAGATATAGTGGATTTGGACTTTATAAAAGCTTTGGATAAAGCCCTTTCTGAGAGTCTTCTAAGGAATCTTGTCATGAGATGAGGTGGAGTTTTGTTATGGGTTAGAAACTCTTTTTGAAACAAAGTGTCGGGAATAAATAGTGAATATTAAATATGGCAGGCGGTTAATAGTGAGTGTTTTGAGAAGCCAGGATAGGTCTGCTATTGTTTATACTATTGAAAATCTGAAAGATGGGGTGGATGGTCAGAAAATTGAGCCAGATTTTCAGCTGTTGAAAACTCGTGTAGCTCCATTGAAGTCAGTAGTCAATTCAAGATCTGGCCCATTTAGGTGCTACCAGGTCACAATCACACAAATTAGGAACATCGCAGAACTCTCCTTTTTAACATGGAAATTACGAGGCCAGAAAACCTAACACCATCTGTAGACTGGTTTCAATTATTTTCAGGCAAAACGACATTCAACATTGTATAAGCTTCTGTCCTCAGTTGCTTATACTTGGAGAGGAAAGTAGCCATGGTTCTGAATTGTAAAAGCAGCAGATGTAATCTCTCCTTCTAATATGGCAGCATTCATCAACTTTAGATGCTTGGACCATGTCACCAAAACATGTGTCAATCAGAATCTTGAAGTGAACCTAGATGTTAGTTCCACTGGTGGCCATGTTGTCTGGGCCTATCTCAGTTGCCAAATGTGCTCTGACAGTTGCCATGCCTTATAGTCTAATCCATCCCATTCCTTTCTGAGGATCCCCAAACTGTCCTGAATGGCTTTTGACACTAATAGCACTGTTGACTCTTTCCAGCAGGAAACCTTGCTGAAACCTTGGCTATTTGATTAGAACTCCCGTGCAGTAACCCTTCCACCCCTGTGCTTCTGTAGCTAACAAAAGATATTGCAATCAGAAAATTTCACGTAAGGGCTTTGCCATTTAGGGATGGAATAAACAAAGATGAATGTGTTTCATTTTTAAAAAAAGGCTCAGGGCTAAGTCCTCCACTAGCATAAATCACTCTAGCTCCATTTACTTCAGTGGAGCTAGGCTGATTCACACCTGCTGAGGATCTGGCTTCAAACTTCCAAACCCCACTAAGTCATTGCTGATAAAGATGATAGAGATGGAAAAACCTATTATGATGTTCTTCCCTGCTGCCTTTACAAGATTGTCCCCTATTCTATATTTTCTAGTGTCCAGTCTAGTTTACTAAGTAATTAGTCATCTACCACTTTCCCACTGGGTGACTCTTGTATAGTACAGCTGATCTTGCTATCAAGAAGGCCTACTTGATGGTCAGTCTAAATACCCCAACATGCCACCCATCAGTGGAATAAGGTTATGGAACAGCCATCCAGTAGCAGGAGTGGAGGTTAACAACCTAAATGGTTTTAAGATGGAGCTTGATACATTTATTAATGGGATTATATGACACAGTTGCCTGAGATAGTACCAGGAGGTCCCTTCCAGTCCTATATTCCTCAATACTCTTGTATTGCATTATAGCCAGCTCTAACCAATTCTCTTCCTTCTCCTACACTTGTAGGTGGTTTCCGTAGACCTCTTTAGTTGTTGCTTAGCCAAGCTGCACATACTTGGTTGCTCTTTTAAAGATGTTCTCACCATAGGTGAGTTCCTGCAGCCCTCGCCTGACCTAAGAGGGAGTCTGAAGGGAATTCCTGAAGCTGCAGGCAACATACTCATGTGCTATGAATTAGGGACCCCACCTCTGCTAGCCCCGATGATGGGATTGGTGTGGTTATACCCAGGGTGTTTTAGTTTATATAGGTTTCAGAGTAGCAGCCGTGTTAGTCTGTATCCGCAAAAAGAAGAACAGGAGTACTTGTGGCACCTTAGAGACTAACAAATTTATTAGAGCATAAGCTTTCGTGGACTACAGCCCACTTCTTCGGATGCATATAGAATGGAACATATATTGAGGAGATATATATACACACATACAGAGAGCATAAACAGGTGGGAGTTGTCTTACCAACTCTGAGAGGCCAATTAATTAAGAGAAAAAAAAAACTTTTGAAGTGATAATCAAGATAGCCCAGTACAGACAGTTTGATAAGAAGTGTGAGCATACTTACAAGGGGAGATAGAATCAATGTTTGTAATGGCTCAGCCATTCCCAGTCCTTATTCAAACCGGAGTTGATTGTGTCTAGTTTGCATATCAATTCTAGCTCAGCAGTCTCTCGTTGGAGTCTGTTTTTGAAGTTTTTCTGTTGTAATATAGCCACCCGCAGGTCTGTTACTGAATCACCAGACAGGTTAAAGTGTTCTCCCACTGGTTTTTGAGTATTTTGATTCCTGATGTCAGATTTGTGTCCATTAATTCTTTTGCGTAGAGACTGTCCGGTTTGGCCAATGTACATGGCAGAGGGGCATTGCTGGCACATGATGGCATATATCACATTGGTAGATGTGCAGGTGAACGAGCCCCTGATGGTATGGATGATGTGATTAGGTCCTATGATGATGTCACTTGAATAGATATGTGGACAGAGTTGGCATCGGGGTTTGTTACAAGGATAGGTTCCTGGGTTAGTGGTTTTGTTCAGTGATGTGTGGTTGCTGGTGAGTATTTGCTTTAGGTTGGGGGGTTGTCTGTAAGCGAGGACAGGTCTGTCTCCCAAGATCTGTATATATAGAAGAGACAGACAGACAGACAATGTGTGTGTTAAAGGTGAATAACTGAAACCCAGTCAATAATACATGCAGTCCCAGCTCCCTCTTATACTATAAGCCATAACAAAGCAGATTGAAATACTTAAATAATTAGGAACCACAGGTTCACACCTCAGCAGTAGATAAACTGAGAGCCATGCAGGTGAATTTTCTTTTGTTACTCGGATGAGACCTAGATAACAGTTTGTGTCTGCTGTACACGGACATGGAAAAATCCCATTAACTCACGGTCCTGTCAGAGTAGGATTGTTCCAGATAATAAATTAGAATTCCCTCCATTTCTTTGTCCAGTACATTTTTCACTGGTTTAAGCAATGGTGCTTTCACAGGTTATCTTGGAGGAAACTATTCCAATCTCAATAGACCTTACTTGGATTTTTTTTTCCTGGTATGCAACCTCGTTTTTCTTTTAGCAGCTTCATCCCATTGCTTTAGCTAAACAATCCCTCTCACTGCTTAGACTATCACCACATACGAGCCCCTCTAGTCCTCATTTGGCCAAACTAAGCTTTTTTTTAGTTGCTCCTTGTGCATTAGTCACTTCACCCTCTGTTGTTATTGCTCTTCCATGAATTTCTTCTGCTTCATCAATGAGATTGAGTTGCCCAGGCATTCACATGGTATTCATTTCACCAGGACTTACTTGATGTGATCTTTGTATCTGTAACTTTACAATGTTATTAATACTATTTGTAGCTCTATTATTTTATTTATTATCTATTTGTATTATAGTAGAAACTAGACCCTCCAATTTTGATCAGGGCCCAGTTGTGCCAGGTACCGTACATGAACAGAGTAAGAAATATTCCTTGCCTTGAAGAGTTTACAAGAGTAGGCAAGACAGATAGATGGTGGGAGAAAGATGGGGAACTGACGCAAAGAGAGATTAAATGATACAGAAAATTTACAGCAAAACTGAAAATTGAACCAACGTGTCCCAAGTCTGTTTAGTGCCTTAATCACAAGACCATCCTCTTCTTTGTCTCGCTCTGATCTTGTTTGTCCCGATCCAGCCAAGAAAGGCAAATATTGTTTTGGTATCAATCGAAAAGCCAGTCCACCCTAAAAATGACACTCCCAACACTGACACCCCTTCTACTGATCATAAAATCATTTAAATAAAACAAAACCTCCAAACCCTACCCCAAGCAGAGTTCTGATCCTGTAAAGGGAGAAGTTCCAGACACTCCATAATATCCACTAAGGTCTTCACTATTTCTTGGGATTTTACACGAAGGGTGCATTAGGTACTGTGGTGAGGGGTGTCATTAGAAAACTTAAGGTAGATAAATGGATTTCTATGTATCTATGAGGTTACCCATCACCGTGATATCTGCGTGCTAGCCTAAATGCTGATCCTGGTCACTATCGTTATGGTATCACTGTCATCCCTATATTTTTCTGCATGATTGTTTTCCAGATGTCCCTCATTCCATCATATTGGTTTATCATTTTTGAAGTAGAGATACTCAATATATATTTCCAAGGAGGGGAATGAAAACATCCATTTCTCTTATAAATGGAGTGTGCATTATGGAAACGTTTGAGTTGAATGGCTTCCGGCGATTAATTTAAGCGTGTGCTGCTTTATTGTTTTCCTTCCTACCATGGGTTCCCTATGGAAAAAAGTGAGCAGAGATCAGTTCTAGCCATTAACCGGGGTTTCAAACAGGAGGCCTTTACAAAGCGTGACTGCTGTGCAGTTTTTCTGCTTGCGTTGTTGTAGACTCCTACTGCATATTAAAAAAAAAAAAGTCAAAGGCAGGGGAAAAAATAGACAATTAAATAAAGCTGAAAAATGGTCATGTGTAGAGATGTGCAAATAGATTTTTTTTTTTTTTGGCTCACTGGCTGTATCAAAAAATCAAAAAATATTGTTTCAGGTCACTGAACAAAATATTTCGTTTAACCCAAAACAAACTGTTTCATTTAGCTTTAGAGCTTTAACCTTTAAAAATAAATAAATAAAACTGAAGAACATTTTGGGAAAAAAATCATTTTGAATAAAAAAAAAAAAAGGTTCATTCTGAAAAAGTCAAAATGAAACATGTCAGTTGTTCTGGAAAAATGTTTATAGATTTTTCGTATCAAAACAACTTGATGAATTTTACACCAATTTGTGTATTTCTGTCAACACAGGGTTTGCATTTTCAGTGAAAAACAGTTTTACCCGAAAAAGTTCAGCCCTGCTCTAGGCGTGTGTGTGTGTGTGTGTGTGTGTGTGTGTGTGTGTGTGTGTGTGTGTGTGTAAGACATGGCAAGAGGATTGGTTTCAAAATCTGGTTGAAGGAATTCTGACAAATCATGTTTGTTTTTTAAAGCCAGATAATGGGGGTGTCTTAGGTTCACCGGGGGGGGGGAGGGGGGCTGTTCTGTTTTTTTAAGTGCTGTATAAAGCTGATTAGTTTGGAATACTGGAGAGCAGGGCGAACGGGTGGTTTAGAGTTGAATTGGGGGATAGGCAGCCCTTGACTCTAGATTGCTCTTAACTCTACATCAGCCAGGGGGAATTTTGTATGGATGGACGCTGGCAATGCCATGAATTCTTATTGAATTTAACATGTGCGAGCTTCCACCCATGTGGATTCAGTGGGAGAATCGGGGCCCTGGGTCATGAGAAACTGAAAAATGTCCTTGTCTAATGCCTAGGTGACTAGATTTGGAAGTCTCAATCCAGTTTGTGATGGGCAGGTTTCCATGTCTCACTTGTACAAAAACCTAGCCACTTTGTTGGCCTTCTCTACAGAGAGGCCGGGAAATGGAGAACACACACTGCTAACATAGGGCTGTAGGGAAATTTTCCACTGTCTGTGAGAAACATGGTGTGGCACTACATAGAGGACTCCAGCCTCTAGCAGTGTTGGCTCATCATCTCTTTAAAATAATTACAATAATAGAGTCCTGATGGCCATTATTTTAACACAGAGTGTCCATCCATCCATCCATCATGTAACTAGCATATTTCTAATGCATGCGTTACCATGGTAACCAAATGCCATGCAGGTCAATAAGTCATCAGCAGCTCTTCAATCTTCTCCCACACTTTCCTCCCAATATCCCTCATGTCTTGCCGTAGGAGGGTAGAGATCCGTCTCCATACCCTTCTCTGGGCTTTTCTGCCGAGGCTGCCCATAGGAGAACCAATTACCAGCTAACAATCTGAAATCCAATGCCTCTGTCTGGCTCCCATGTACACAGGCTCCTTTTAATGGAGTGACTCTTATTTTCCACCTCCTCACCACTAAATGTCAGGATGGACTTTTTCTGTCCTCCTCAGCTGAGGTCTTATCTCTCTCTCTCTCTCATTATTTGATAAAACACCAGGAAGACAGTGGAGAAGTAATTAAATTCAGTACCTGAGCAGAGAGCGAGGTGAAGGCGGGAGGGAAGAAAGGGAGGAGGGTGAGTATGGAGAGTTTTTTGTGAATCATTTTTCCTCCTCTATTTAGTTGAGGCCTGGACTGAGATGACTAATGTAGAAGGACAGGTTTTTTTTTTTTTTTTTTTTTTAAATGAAAGGCTCTCGGCTTCCTGAATGCTGATATTTTGCCAGCAAGCTGCAGTCAAGGTTGAAAGTGGAAGGAATATTGAACAGCCCTCGATTGGAGAGTTATTTCATATTTATCTTTGTCATTTATTTATTTATCTTGTTGCTTGCAACCCGTTTCCCTCCCCATCTTCCTTTTATTTCTCCTTTTACTAGACTTAGCCCACACTTTTTTCTGCATTCTTTTCTTTTGTAACAATAACTGTTCCCCCCGCCCCAACATGTATGATTCTGGTATTCATTTTTTAATTCTTTCCTTTTTTCTCCCCTCATGTATATCGTTTTTGTGTTATCTTCGATCCCTCTGTTAGATTTTCCTTTTCCCCCCTCTTTTTTTGGTCATGTTAGTGAATGGTATGCCAAACTGAGGGCCCAGGGGAATTGTGTCTTCCATATATCTCCAGAGAGCTAGGGCCAGATGCCCAGCTGCTGTCAATTGACATAGCTGGTGATGACTTCACTGGATCTAAGAGTCTAGCCCCTTGATTCAGCTCAAGAAGTGAAAGTTCCCCAGTACGTCCATCGGGGGACTCAGTCCAGTCCTTGGGTAGTTCAGTGTACATGCCTCTTCAGTCCCTGGCCTTGTACCAGTTGGTACATTCAGTCCCTTTACTTATTTTTGGAGGTGTTTAGCTTTTATCATTTACATTGTTTCAGTAGTGCCTTTGTTCCAAATTATTGTTAGCACAATTATGCCCCCTCCCCCATTCAAGGATCAGGACCCTGTTGTACTAGGAGCTGTATGCACAAGTAACAAGATGTTGGCTCTTGACTTACACAGCTCACAATCTAGGTATTGTAACCTCTGTTCCAGGCCTGTTCCTCTTTCCAGCAACTCTCCTCCTTATTTCTCATTTTTTTAATTCTCATACTGTTTCGTTGCAGAGACCTGAGCTGTGTCTTGAAGACAGCGACACTGGGATCGGCAGATGGTGTGTGCTTGAGCCACAAGAACAGCTCTAAGTTGCTACAGATTGGCTACCTATCTATTAGGAGAAGATGGCCATCTCCTTGAAGATCTGCTGCTTCACTCTTGTGCTCCTTCCTCTGGTATGGAATCCCAGGAACAATGGGTGCATGTCTCTATAACGGCGTATTGCGGGTGCATGTTTTTTAAATGCATGGGGTTGTCAGCCCACACTAGGAGAAGGGCCTGTTGCTGACAATGGTTGATGGTGCTCCAGCTTCCCCCTTAGCTGCTATTAAACCACTTTCAACGTCTAGGGCAGAGGGGGGTAGAATGATGCTCGCCGCCCTTTTTGTAAAGGAGAAGAAGGCAGGGTCATAAAGGAACATGGTCAGGGTTAAAACAGCAGCCAAGATTGTGAAGAGCCACTCGTGGTTTTGGAGGCCTCCATTTTTGGATGCTCAACTTGAGACAACCTAAAACTGGGCCTGCTTTTTAGAAAGTGCTGAGCACTCGCCCTTTTGAAAACCATGACTTTAAGGTGTGTCAAGCTGGGCACCCAAAGGCATTAGTCACTTTAAGACTCTTGAGCTGTATTCAAGAATCATAGGGATCACGAGATCTGTAGGTGAAAGATGCTCGGTAAGGATTACTTACAACTGTAGCTGTAGCAAATTACTTACAGCTACTGCCTCACTGCTTCATGCATTTCAGTTCAGCTCCTTACTAGAGTAGTGACTTCTTAGGACTTCTCAGAAACAGGACCGACTCCAGGGTTTTTGCCGCCCCAAGCGGCGAAAAAAAAAAAAGCCGCGATCACGACCGGCGGCAGCTCCACTGCGCTGCTTTCTTCTTCGGCGGCAATTTGGCGGCAAGTCCTTCCCTCCGAGAGGGACAGGGACCGTCCGCCGAATTGCCGCCGAAGAGCCCGACGTGCCGCCCCTTCCCCTGGGCCGCCCCAAGCACCTGCTTGCTCAGCTGGTGCATGGAGCCGGCCCTGCTCAGAAAACATTACATAAAGCGAGTCTATGGGATATATTGTGTTTAAACCCTGAATCCCAGCCTTATTAATAGCTCCCAGTAACTTTTGAATACAGAATGCTACACAGTTGCTTAGATATTTACATTTTAATACATCCAGACAAGCTGAGCATTTTAAAAGGCTACTTAACATCAGATTATGTAATGTATTAAACAGCTATTTGATCAAGGAGTTTGACTATCTTTTGTCTAGACATTTTGCTGCTATACGATGGATTTACAACATCTGTATCACAAGGTACAGCACGCAGCATACCACTTATACTCCTTTATTTAAACACATGTAGATGTACATTCTTCCGCCTCGGGTCTTCTTCAGAGATTATTTTCACACTCCAAATGCAGAGTTTATCAGCTGGATTCTTTGGATTGGAATGAAAACTGTAGTATGCTTCAAAAATTTGGCCTAGTCAGCAAACACAAACGTTGGCTCTGTGAATGCTTCTAGCTAGAAGCACTCAGCCCTCGATTCTTGGCTAGTTCGTCTGGTCAGATAGGAAGTCTTCCTTATAGACAAAACACTACAGGTTTGAGATCCAGATGTGACAGCAGCCATGTCCTCTTGGCTGATAAACTGACCTCTGGCAGTGGAGCCTAATGGGAATGCTCAGTGCTTCCCCTCTCGCTCGAATTTTCTGCTCTCGGAGCTCTCATTAGCTCAGCTCCGAGGTTAATGTTGTGTGAGATATGTAGCGTTGTCTGCCTTTAATGGTGGTTTCTGTGCTGGCTTCAAGCAGATACTGAGCCTGTTTATTATCTACCAGCTCCTCTTTTCTGGATTCTCCTGTTCACTTCTAGCTGTGCTTCCTACCTTTGTCTCTGCACAGATTTCAACAAGGCTCTTCCTCTTTTTCACTGCTGCTCTCTGGCCTTAAAGACAAAATGCTCTGTTCTAAAAGCATATGGATTATATGTGCAACACATTATTATTATATCCTATATAGTATTGTATTTGGGCAGGGGGAGTATAGTATTGTATTTGGGCAGGGGGAGGAATTCCTTACCTGAATTCCTAATATCAGCTTGGTTGCTGCCCTTAGACAAAGGGAGTTGTTGGCAGCACAAGTTATTTTCTCACATAAGCAGTAAGATAGAGGTAACTAGTAATATAAAATGTTAACAAAGAGAGAGATGGGCCATGGTCCCTCTGGGATCCAGAATTCAGCTTCTTCTCCTTATGTGTTAGTGTCCGTGGGAGTTCATATCTGGGTTTAAATTCAGACTGTTGGAGGCAGGAGTCATTTGGCCAATCCTGGTTTCTAGTTTGGGAAACAGGAAAGCCATGCCAATGGCATCCATCAAATATTGAAACACATTTCACTTTCTGTTCCAATGTAAATTAACTTGGATGCTCCAAAGTCCAACTGGCTGGTATAGACAATAGATGAAACAAGATAGCACACTAGAAGAACATCAGATTATGGGGACATGGAAAGGATATTGTGAATGTACAATGAGGCTATCAAAAAGAGCAGAAAACAGTGAAAAAGAAAGCTACACGGCTCTAGAAACCCACCACTCTCTCCTCCCATGCTGTATCATGGGCATTTCTAAAATTCTAAAGAAATGCACAATTCTAAAGATGAATGAATCTATATTCAACTGCAAAGCTCCAGGACAAGGCAAATTTCACTTTGATTCCTTGTGGGTACAGGAATCAAATAGGCCCTGAAAGGTTCAAAAGAGTGATTAAATGGTGAGCATGCTGTTGTCTCTTAATGTTCTCTTACACCTTCCCTCTCTTTCCATAAGAAACTAGGGTCAATGCCCATTGACTTCAGCGGAGGTCAGGATTTAGGCCCAGGTTCTCAAAAACTGAGCATTAGTCACTTTTTGAACCTGTCCCAATAGTGGTCGTATTTTTTAAATAATAAATGTTTAAGGGCTTTTCTACACCAGTGTTTTTCAACCTTTTTTTCAAAATTTCAAACGGAGGCACGGACCCCTTTGGATATCTTAGGCATAGTTTGTGGATCCCAGAGGTCTGCAGACCTCAAGTTGAAAACCACAGTTCTATGGTAACAACAACCTTTTGCAGACCCCTTAGACATATTCTGTGGACCCCCAGGGGTCCGCAGACCCCAGGTTGAAAACCATTGGTCTACACGGTATGTTAGTGCTCACTAGCTAGGGTGTAAATTTGGGAGCACACCAGTGGGTCATGCACTAACTGGCCCAGGTGGACCCTGCTGGCATGCGCTAAAAGTTCTCTAGTGCATGCCGAGACAGTCCCATTTCAAACAGCACTAAGTTAGCACGTGCCAGCAGGGTCCACCTGGCCAGGTAGTATGCAACATCCCAGGTGGCGTGCACTAATGCATCATGTCACTTGAATGAAAAGAAAATGGCCTCCCTTTCCTGTGTATTTTCTTGAGTGTGGAAATCAGCATGGTAACTTTTTTTTTTTACAAAAAAAAAAAAAAGAAAATTAACAGCAAGAAGAATGGAATGAGGTCCAATACATGCTATTACAATACCACTGTGGAACACTGAACTGTTAGCTTAATGACTTTGAAGGACAAAAAAAAAAAATCCCCATCTAGGGGTAATGTCTGTAACCAGTAGAAGAGTTTCACATATTTGAAAGTAAAGAGAGAAACTCCCCGGCTTGAGATTCAGCCCAGCACTGTGACCCCTGGTGTGGGGCTCTGTCCTGCCTAAAGGCATTTTGGGTGAAATCTTGGCTCCATTGAAGGTCGATGGGAGTTCTGCTGTTCACTTCAGTAGGGCCAGGATTTCACACACCGCACTGGAATTGCTCTCCTGGCCAGACGCTCACCAGACTGCTGTTTGGTCCCAGTGCACTAGACCTGTGTGCTCTCAAGCATTCCTTCGACACAGCAGGCAGCAGCCCTGTATTTCCCTTTGGCCTTCGTGGCATGCATCCTTGGTACAGATGGGGCTCCACAGATCAGCTGCCCCATGCCCCTAGGACCAGTGCTGAAGCCCCAAGATATGCCAATCATTTTTCCAGAGCTCGACTCTTGTGGGAACTCTGGGTTTGCAGTTCCCCTTTTAGGGACACGTGATAGTGGAAAAAGCACAAACAAGGTTTGTAAGGGTTTCCAAATGCAATTGCTTTTTACTTCGATATCCTGAGAAATGCACATTCTAGGCAAAACAATGCAACTACCAATACACATTTCCCAGCTTTAGGTTTTTGCGCATTCCTGAGTGCTCCCTGGGTTTAGCTCAGAGACCTCTGGAGTGTCCTGGATCCTTTCTCTCCTCTTGTACATGCCTTCCTCTCCAGATCATGGAGTCTCTCTGGTCCCTTCTCTCTCTCAAATATTCAGTGAAAGACCATCTCTTTGTCAGGTAACCCCCACTCAGCCGTATCTGGTTATCAGAGCCCCTCACCAGGTGATCCATTGCTTACATACCTCCCAACTTGAATTCAGATTTGGTGGTTTGACTTATGTGGCAGTTATTTTTTGTCCTAGGGTGCTCCCTTTAAAAAGGGCAATCATCAATATTTAACAACCCTCTGTTGTTAGTCCTTTGCCACCACTCGAGATGTTAGTCCAAGGCAGAAGTAAAAAGACATCAGGACAGCATGGACCAGACCTTACAATCAAAATGGCGTTGCCAGTCTGACAGAGAGATAGAGTCCCTAAAATCAGACAAAATCCCAAAGCTGTACGTAGACAGTGCCCTAACCAGGGGTGGCTCTATGCTTTTTGTTGCCCCAAGCACGGCAGTCAGGCGGCGGATTCAGTGGCGTTTCTGCGGGTGATCTGCCGGTCCGAAACCGCAGGACCGGCAGACGTCCCGCAGGCATGACGCCGAAGGCTGCCTGACTGCCGCCCTCGCGGCAACCGGTATGCCGCCCCCTGCAGCTTGCCGCCCCAGGCACGCGCTTGCAGCACTGGTGCCTGGAGCCACCCCGGGCTCTAACTCCTGACTCATCAAACAGGCAGCTGATGAATTGAAGAGATACAGCAGGTGTTCAAGATGGCAGAACAAGGTGGCAAACAAAAAGCCTCTTGCACTTGTGCTAGTGAGGCTGGGAGAGGGAACTGAGCGGAGGCTGATGCTAGATAAGATGAGGAATTGGGAATGACAAGCTTAATGAGATTTGTAGACTCAGACTTTCAAGGCAAGAAGGGATCATTATGATCATCTAATCCAACCTCCTTCACAACATAGGTCATATAACAGCAGTTCCCAAACTTTTTGTAAGCATGACCCTATTTTAATTAATTATTTCTGTCTGGGACCCCAGACAGCATGGGGGACAGCATTTTGTAGAGCAATATGGAGTCCTCCACACAGCGTGACCTTGCATGCACAGTACATGTGAGGTCACACTGTGCAGATGATGCCACTTTGTAGAGCATAATGGCCCCCATGTGATGTGACCTTTCCCGCACCATGCATGCGAGCTCACATTTTGCAGAGCAAAAGGGTGTCCTTTGCACACTAGGGATTGGTGCAAACCCATCTGCTGATGGCACGATCCCATTCAGTGTTGCGACCCACAGTTTGGGAACTGCTGCCGTAGAATTTCATCCAGTGATTCCTGCATCCAGCCAAATGACTTGTGGTTGAATTAGACCATAGCTTCTTTAAATCATTGCAGTAGATAGAGAAATTCTCCACAGACCTTGATACAGAGGCGTGTCTAGAGGAATTCCATAAAAGGTTTTAGGAAGGAGCCATCCGAGGGCCCCCAAAGTGGGAATCTTCTGACAAGATTTTCAAAAACGGACTCTCAATATTGAACATCCAGCAAAGGAAACATTTAAAGTGGCCTGATTTCCAGAGGGTTACTGCTCAGAAATTGAGGCCCATTTCACATCTCTCAGATTGGGCGCCCAAAGATTGAAACACCCCAAATCACTAGTCACTTTAAAACAAAAATCTTGTCCCTCATTTTTAAAGGTGAATTTTGTTGTTGTTGTAACAATATATAATAGATCTCGAGCTTCCAGGAGAATGGACTTCCTGGTAAGTGTCAAAAGGCAACAAGCCACTGCTTACTATCTCCTGCATTTCAGTAAGTTGCTATGATCGCTGTTGTGGATAATTAATGATTGACGATGGTTTCTGTAATGAGCGGCACTCGTTTGGGCATAATGAATGACCAGAAGGCAAATCAGGGTTAATAGGGTAGAATACTCGTCTTTTATGCATATCATTTTTCAGTGGCTCTGTACTTGTTGACAGTGCAGGATTTTGCTATAGTCTCCTGCAGGGTTCCAGAGAGGAACATCACTGATTTTTTTCTCCCCCTCTCGTTATTGGAAAGACACATGCCCCAGGTAGAGTTTTTATTATAATTTCTGTGTGTGTTAATTATTCATTCATTTTTCCTCCTTCGCGTTTCCACTCTCAAGCTGGAGCCTGTGCATATCACACTAATTTTATTTACACCATATGCCTTGTTGTGGCCGCAAATTGCTTTGCAATATCTGTATTAGTGGGTTTGCTCTCTGATCAAATGTGACATAGATCCCCTTCACTCCTGGATCTCCCTGCTCTGTACAGTATCGATGTCTGGAGGCCATTCACATTCTCTTGCTGAATTTTACCAGGTTCCTTTCTTAGGTCAGTTGCAGATATCACTGCAAAGTTTTAGAGCAAACTAATTTCCTTCTTACATGCCGCAGACTAAGAGGCCCTGTAAAACGCTTTCTTTCCCACGCCATGCTGCGTTGTTTTGCCTTTCCACCCACACAGCTGATATTTGATACATCTCTAGGGTACTTGCATGACTCCCATCAGTGTAGTATCTGAGCACCTCACAAGCTTAAATGTCTTTATCCTCACGACCCCCTTGTGAGGCAGGGCTGTTATTCCCAATTTACAGATGTGGAACTGAGGCACATAGAGATTAAGTGACTTACCCAAGGTCACATAGGAAGTCTGTGGCAAAGCAGGGAATCAAACCCAGGTCTCCTGAATCCCAGACTAGCATTCTAACTAGTGGTCAAGTCACTTAGTCTCTCTGTATCTCAGTGCCCTATCTGTAAAATGGGCATAATAGCCCTGTCTCCCGGGAGTGTTGGCATCTCTTGGCATGATGTAAATTCTGTAAAGCAGTGGGATGGACTGGATTCATAGTCCTCTTTTATACGTAGAATAAAGCCATCACTGGTGAGAAACCAAGGTAGCCACACCACTGCAAACCCCAAATGACAGACAAGGAAAGCCATGACTTGCACTGGTTGAGTGTTCCTTGTTTCAAGTCAGGGTGAACTTAACCAGTACAAGTCATGCCTTTTCTTGTCCACACTTGGAGATTGCACCTGTTCAGCTCATTGACTGAATGATCATGATGGTCCCTTCTGGCCTTAAAGTCTGACTTTCTGCATATTGCAGGCTACAGAACCTCACACTCTCCTGTAATAAGCCCATAACCTCTTTGAGTTACTGATGTCTGGTCCCTGATCGCAGAATCAAGGCTAATACCAAATATAGACAAGGCCCTGTGGTCCCCTTCCACTGAGGAGAGGATGAAAGGGAAAAAAAATAATCCAAAAATCCTCTGCTTATTTCATCCGATGGAAATCCATAAGAGTAAAGCTCATCTATGCAGGAGACAGAGCTTTTAGAGGCCAGTCCAAGACTGCGGAACAAACTCCTCCAGGAACTAAGGGCCACCACAGACCTCACCACCTTCCACTTCAAGCGCAAGGTGCTTTTCTTTGACCTCCTTTCTGTAACAAACACAGAGCAGTGTATACATTAACCGCCAAACCCTACCCAAACCTTCTACTGCATGCACAATTGTTACCTGGGCAGGGTGAGAGAGAGCGAGAACAAGCCGCAGGTGACAGATGTTATGCATTAATGTGATGCGCTACTGGAAGATGCTCAGATACTACAGTGTTGCAGGAGGTAGAAGAGTCTCTACAGTATAGAGTCCTACCACGTTGCCCTCCGCTTGTGGGAGCAATTAGAAGAGACAAAGAAAGGGCAGAGGATGCGGTCTTTTCACCACATGGAGCATGAACATCTGGAAACTCCTGGACAGCCGTGCCATGAATTTTGGAAGAGCTGAGCATATCCTTGCTTTTCTAGACTGCTTTTGCTCCTGGCAACTTCCCTGATTGTAGCAATGCCCCCCCCACTCCCTCTTTTGGAGGTGGAAGTCAATCTTGCTTTGAGAAGCATCATCTGTGGCATGAATTCTGCAGCTGATCCGTGGCCATGGAATACATCTTTAATGGTGTGTGTGTGTGTGTGTGTGTGTGTGTGTACACAGTACCTAGCACAATGGGGCTCTGATCCCGGAGTTAGGATGGATACTGAAAAAGTTGTTCTTAAACCTCATGCTTCTGGGCTTAAGCCAAATTTCTAACGAGTGGCTTATGTCTATACTGCAGTCATGGAGTGTGACTGCAGTCTGAGTAGACCTACCAGAGCTAGCGTCACTGCTCCCACTACCCAAGCTAGCTAGATTCAAGCAGGTGAGCTTGTACAGCCTGGGGCTTGGTCTACACTACCCGCCCCAATTCGAACTAAGGTACGCAACTTCAGCTACGTGAATAACGTAGCTGAAGTCGAAGTACCTTAGTTCGAACTTACCTTGGTCCACACGCGGCAGGCAGGCTCCCCCGTCGACTCCGCGGTACTCCTCTCGCCGAGCTGGAGTACCGCAGTCGACGGCAAGCACTTCCGGGTTCGACTTATCGCGTCCAGACTAGACGCGATAAGTCGAACCCAGAACTTCGATTTCCAGCCGTCGAACTAGCTGGTAAGTGTAGCCAAGGCCTGGGTTGAAGCCTGTTCTGCCACAGTTTCACTGCTCTGCTGCCTGAGCAAGCTAGATTAACGCTAAAGCTAACCCAAGCTGCAATCACACCCCGGCTACAGTGTAGACCTACTACCCTTAGAGACCAGGAACAGACCTATTGTAGAAGGCAAAAATGGGATAATCTGCCCTCTGTGGGGTTCTTGCACTGTTCTCTGAAGCATCTGCTACTAGTGGGTGTCAGAGACAGGATACTGAGCTAGGTGGATCTCAGATCTGATCCAGGCACTACTGTAATGCAAACAATAGAGGCATTATTACTAATGGGGTTAAAGTGCTTTTAACATCAATTGATCTGATTTTTGTGTGTCCTCAGCAAGGTCAGAGCTGATGAGATATCATGGATGCCCGTCACTTTATCAGATTTATATTCAACCTCGCTCTCATTCCTTTCTCTGTCTTGCCTGCATGTGCCTTGTCTTCATTTGTCCAACCCTTCTCTGCACCCTTCAATCCTTTTCTCTCTGCTGTCACTTTCCCTGTCATTTGACTGGGTTTATTTTAGCACACAGCTGCAAATGCAATAGGGGTGTTTTTACTGGAAACGTTAACAAAGTCATCATAAAATTATTGAGAAAATGGGGTCTTAAAACACGGCTCCTTTGTCTGGTACAAAAAGCACTCGAGAAACAAAGAAATTCATGAGTCACAAAGTTGGATTTGGATTTGAACTGAATCTTAAATGCGACTGCAATGCAGGTGTTTTAACTGTCTGTAATAATTCAATCAGATGTATTTCTTGAGCTAATGCTTGGAGTTTTCTGTGGATACACTTTGAATGCCATACGGCTTGAAAATCCAGATGGTAAAATATTCCATTCGATGGTTGATTAGTTATATTACTGAGATGTGCCTTGGAGTCCCCGACAAAGGAAGGTGTAATTGATGCTCCTTGTATACTAATAGTGAGGTGTGCAAGACTGCAAGGTAAATATAGGCTGTGGGAGGCGGGGAACCTCTACGAGATCAGAGGTCTGTAGCTGTATCTGGCAGCATGAAGCCTCCATTTACTGAGGCGAGGAAAGGACCCAGACATGTTTTCTCCAATCCTATTGACTGAGAGGAGATAGACTGCTAGATCTTTTTAAGGGCACGTTGTCCCCTGACCTTCCTTCTGCTCTCCACAATCCACTTACACTTCTGCTCTGTCCTTTTATTACACTGGGATAAATTCAAATAAGATCATCTAAACTCAGGCCTCTTGTGATTGAAGATGAGGCAGTTATTTCTAGAGGCATTCTTGGTTGCGTCATTTCCTAGTTCCTCTTGCTCCCTGCTGATGAATCTTTGAGGACACGCAATTTCCTCTTCTTCCCAACTGTGATGGGCACAAATAAAGGCACTTGTTCTCTTCTCCTCTCCTCTGACCACCTTTGTTTCCTTGCTTGGCTATTACTAACTAGCCTTGAACCAGTTCTTCTGCCTTTCCTCCATTCAGGTGTTTCAAGATCTTGTATCCATTAGAAAGGTCGAGGACTCCAAGTGGGGTGGGATATTGTCTGCCACAGAAACCCCTAACACAGATGTGCCTAGGACCCAAACATTTCATATAAATGCACTTATATATCTCCAAGGTCTCCTGCTCAAATAAGAACCAGGGTTAAGCCAGAAGCATATGCATTGCACAGGGGAAAACCTCAGGGAACTAAGTATTATTACTGCTGCTACTTATTGTTATTAACACTGCCATTTTATGTAACACTTATAGATAGTGCTATAGGGGTACTGAGGAGTAGGAGGCAATCAACAAGACACTGGCTGGGCCCAGAGACATATGCCATTGTGGCTAATAATTGGTCTGGGCACACAACACAAGCGAGGTGGTTCACAGGAAGAAGATAGAACAGGTCTCACCAAAAATTGCCCAGATTGGAGAGTCAAGGTCCAAGAGTCTAGAATAACACAAGCTGAACTATGCCCATGTTCACTGCAGGTTTGTGAATAATTTCAGAGCAAAATCAGGTTGCCTAGGAGAGGCCAGTGTTTAAATAAAGTTCAAACAAGACCATGCTAGAAACCACTTTGCAGAGGTCATGTAAAGCACGGAGTTGACATAAGGTTTCGCTCTCTGTGCACTTATGCAGCATCTTTCATCAGAAGATCTCAAATCTGTATTACTTAATACATAGTATTAGAAGATCGTTTTGAGGATTAGAGCACTGGACAGGAACCCAGAAGATGTAGGTTCAATTCCAAGGAGTGCCACGGTATCCCCTGCCTGACCTTGGGAAAGTCACTTACATTTTCTGTGTTCCCCATCCGTAAAAGGATGCTAATAATACCATCTTGTCTACTTAGACTATAAACTCTTCGGGCTGAAACGGTCTCTTACTGTCTGTTTATACAGCAACTAGTGTGCTGGGGCCTGCAGGTGACTGAGCTGTTATGCTGATAGAAGCAATAGAAATCTAGATAGACATTAAGATGTACTGAAAAACAAATTTCTTAGTACATCTGTACAATACATTAATTGCAAGACATCTAGATCTGAACCCATTTCATAAGCTTCTGGTTATGCACACACGTAAATATCTAAACATTGATAATTTTTTTTATTTAGGGTTAACAGATAGCTCGGGCTTAAAAATGTTTGGTAGCAGATTACAAAACACAAAATGGTTGCCTTACATTAAAGCCTTCCCCCGCTCCCTGGTAGTAGCCATAATAATATCTGTGACAGGCAAACGGTATGGGGCCCACAGAGATTTAGGATCTTTTATTAGGATTTTTTTCCCCTCTTGTTTTGTATTTGTAAATTTGGAGGAGTATTGGATGAACAGTTAAATAAAAGCTAGAAATAAAATATTAGATTCGCTGGAAAAGAGCACGTAAAATAAAATGTCAGATTCGATGTTTTTTTTTTTTTTTTCCGGTGGTGTTCAGTTATTAATATCCAGCTCCTGGAGGGAAATTATTCAAGTCTGTAATAAGGATGTTGCTGGGCTTTTCTTCCTTTCTATTGCTGAATCAGCAGCCTGTGCCGATTTACTGTAGAGTTAACTCTCGGTGAGACAGCCTCAGTGCAGACCGCAAGCTGCGTTAATAAGGAGACAGGAGTGAAAGCCAAAGGGTAGGAAGGAAGGGTCTGAGCAAAAAAAAAAAAAGGAAATTCTCTTTGTATTGCTTACCTGTCATTTACTACAGTTCTGTGGCATTAGTCAGGAACTCAGGTTTTCCAAGACTGGCTCTCTCATTGGTTCAATCCATGGCCTTCGATAGGCAGCTATCCATTATGTGCCTCAGTTTCCCCATCTCAAGCACAACACTTGTCTGCTTTACTGGGGTGTTGTATGGGATGAATTAGTCAAAATCTGTAAAGCCCATCAAGAAATATTGCTACCATATGTAATTTCCCAGTGTAGTTCTGACTGCAGACCCCAAGGGTAAATAAAACAAATTCAACAAAGCCTTCTATTTATTTCTCTGGGCAGGAGGTGAACAGCTTCACTTTTGTCCCACTTTGACTCCCATTTCTTAACAGGAAGCAATGCTTCTCTCACAAAATACTTATCTGGCAACTGCTGAGGCCCGGTCTACACCACAGAGTTAGGTGAACGCAAGGCAGATTACGTCAACCTAACTCTGTAAGCGTCTACACTAAAATGTCGCTCTTGCCAATGTAACTCGCCCGCTACGCCACCTTAATTACTCCAGCTCCGCAAGAGGTGTAGCGCTTAGGTTGATGTAGTTAGGTCGGCACAGTGTCAGTGTAGACACTGAGTTGCTTACATTGACTGTTGCTGGCTTTCAGAAGACTTCCCACAATGCCCCACACTGACACAGAAAACTGTGCAAGTGCTCCTGGTGAGGGCGTGGTAGTGTGAACGTGCTGGCCCCTGCTTCCCGCAGCTCCCATTGGCCGGGAATGGCAAACTGCGGCCACTGTGAGCCGCTGGGGGCCGTGCCTGCAGACGGTCAACATCAACAAAATGTCTCGTGGACCCCCAGTGGATTACCCTGATGGGCCACGTGCCAAAGGTTGCCGACCCCTGATCTAACACGTTGCAGCACAGCATGAACAAACAACCGTCCCAGAAGTTTTCTAACATCGTTCTGAAGGCTAAAAAAATCTGACCTCATCTTTATGTTTACCTACCCAGTGCATGTCAGCACACTTGTTCTGTTCATCCAGTTTCTTCTGCAACTGCCTAAGAGATTTCTTTGGGATATTTTTGTGAATAAAATGTCTAGATTGAGGCCAATAATGTCTCTCCTGATAACATCCATGTTGCTATGGGCAGGTCTACCCTACTGCTCACGTCGATCTAACTTATGTTGTCAGGGGTGTGAAAAGACACTCACTTGAGCAACGCATATAACAGTGATCTAAACGCTGTCCACGCTGGCATTTTCGGTGGAAGATGCTCTCTGGCCGACATAGCTTCTGCCTCTCGCCGAGGTGGAGGAATTGTGATGACAGGAGAGCTCTCTCCTGTCAGCATAGACCATCTTCACCAGACAAAGCTGCACCGATGTAGCACTTCTCATGTAGACCTGCCCTGTTGTTTACCAACCACTGACCATGGATTAGTTTGTTGTTTTTTTGCTGCAGTTGCAGCCTATTGCCTGCTCCCTCAATCCCTGTATGATGAAGCTATTAATATGCAGCTAAAAAACAATACCTTAAGACCAATTTCCACTGATGTATTTAATCAGAGGGAGCAAGGACTGATCCTTGCCCAGGGTGCATGAATGCTCTTCCTACCCTGGCTAGAACCAGGGACAATCTGGATCTGTATATTTGATACCATTGTGATGAGTTATAGGGCTCACGATGAATAACTATTAATGTAAAGAAATCTCTATCTTCAGTATTATTGCTTCATTCCTTATTTTTTGTACAGTGATTACCTTTATACCCTGCTTGTTTTGGGTTTTTTTAAATAGCTATAAAACCGCACTGGTAAAGGCTTACTGTGTATACTTTAAATACAATAACCTTGACAATCTGATAGAAGATAATACATTTTTGACTAACGTCACCCAGACCAACCCATGAGGATTGATATAAAATATTGTACGTCCCCACCCATGCTTTAAATTCTTTTAGCTGCAATATTATCCCTCTGGTCACAAAGGGATCCACCTTATTTATCTCCTCCATAACTTATTTGGCATCCAGAATTCAGGGGGCTGAACGTGCATTATTGTTAATTTATTATTGTTGCTCCTAAGAGCCCCAAGCATGGACCTTGATCCCATAGTGCTAGGTGCTGCACAGGGAAGGAAAAGACTGTCCCTGCTCTAAAGAACTTACAATCAAAGTATAAGAGAAGAGACAACAGATGGTTCTAGGCAGGCAGGGGAGTACAAGCAAACAATGAGACAATATTAGTCAGGATGACAACATGGCAGGAGATTAGTAAATTTGTAGGCTTCATAGAAGAGGAGATTTTTAAGGAGGGGTCGAAGATGGCCAATGAGCTGGCTTCAGGGGTGCTGGAACAATTTGTGCAGTGGGAGCGCGGAGAGCCATTGAACCAAACGGTAAACTCTGTATATAATGAAAACCATTTTAAGCCGGGGGAGGCAGGGGCAGCAGCCCCCAGGACACCTGGTTCCATCACCTATGGGTGGCTTTGTAGAGGTTTTCAGTGAGTCCCTCTGAAGCGTGAAGGGCAGCATGGGAGAAAGCACCAAGGTGGAACATTTAACAAGTGGGTAATGGAAGCTGGCATACTGGGCGGATTGGAGGAGCAAGATGTCATCTCAATAGGGAACAAGAGATGACAGGTAAGGTGGGGACAGGTTGCTCAGCTGGCGTAAGGAATGGGTGAACCAAGTAGATTAAAATACATACTCCCTTCCACCCCTTCCCTCTCCCTGCCATCCTGCATCTCCTTACCATATAACTAAGCTGCAGCCCAGAGAGGAATGAGGATGGAATACTGTGACCGTACCCCTCACCTTCTAAATTTTGTTGTCACATAAAAGTTACAGGGAGGATAAAGGTCCTGGATCCCCCCCTAGAAACAATGTTGTTGTCTGGAGGAAGGAAAGAGATCCCAGACTTCTCCTTGGAAGCCACCCAGAGGGAGGAGAAGTGCTTTACATCTCTTCATCCCCCAGAATGCTGGGGGAGTGACAGAAGTGTGGTATTGGGCTGTTATCCCCATAACCAACAAGGCAACATGAGCAGAGGCGAACCGGGTCATAGAATCATAGATTCATAGAAGATATGGGTTGGAAGAGACCTCAGGAGGTCATCTAGTGCAACCCCCTGCTACAAAGTCATTCATAAGGAAGGGATATGAATAGGGAGCTAGAGGGGGGATGGCATCTAAGGCTAGGTCTACACTACCTGCCTGAATCGGTGGGTAGAAATCGACCTCTCGGGGATCGATTTATCGCGTCCCGTTGGGACGCGACAATCGATCCCCGAATCGACGCTCTTACTCCACCAGCGGAGGTGGGAGTAAGCGCCGTCAACAGGAAGCTGCAGAGGTCGATTTTGCCGCCGTCCCTACAGCGGGGTAAGTCGGCTGCGATACGTCGAATTCAGCTACGCTATTCACGTAGCTAAATTTGCGTATCTTAAATTGACACCCCCCTGTAGTGTAGATGTAGCCTAAGATGCTTTGGATAATTCAGGTTCTTGGCAAGCATCCATGCTTTGAGGACTTTAGCTGAACCTGAGCTCCAAACTTTCTGAGGTTCTTTCATCACGAACTGCAGCCTCCAAGAGGAAGTGCTATGCATCAACGCCTGGTTGGCATGAAAAGAAAGATCAGTCAGACAGAGCATGCTGCATGGTGCTAATGCAGTGACTGCCAAGGTTAAATATAGAGACAAAACTTGGCTTGCCCTGAGGGGATTTGTAATGCAGCAGGACTGCAGGGATCGTGAATTGCAGCAGATGTCAGAAGCTGAGCATCTGTGAAGATATAATGTCACCAGTGACATTTATAGGAAGCCAGACCAAAATTTTTAAACCTGGGGAGCTAAAGTTAGGCTCTTGAATCTATATTTATCAACCTAAATAAATGTGGCCTGATTTTTTCAAAGATGCTAAGCAACTGCAGTTTGAGCAGCCTAAATTTAAGATGCCACGTTGGCAATTTTGGCCCAAGTCTACTATGGTTAGTGTAGATTAATGGCTTTGCATACTTGGGATGTTGGGGTTTTTTCCCCCTCTGACACTTTTTTAGTGTCTCTTGTATAAATATGCAGAAGATCATCAGGCCAAAATGTCTGTACCTTGCAGTCAGACATCTGCTTGGCAAACAGCACCAGTTGCCCTCTCTATTCTCCTTGGGGAAAGCCCCCTGCCCCTATATTCTGTATTGAGACCTCCCAGTCTCGATGGCAGGCTTAACACTTAGATGTGTATTCCATTTTGTTTTCATTGAGACTTAAAACAACAGGAGAGCATAACATGGGAGAAATAGGATTTATCATGAATCCTTCCCAACTGAGTAAGACCTTCACTGGTCTAACTGAGCAGATATCATCGTACAAGAGAGTGTCTGCCTGTGTGCATGATGGATTCATAAAGTGAAACCTGGGCCTTGGTTCTCAGGAATTTACCCGTTAACTCTCATGGTGTAACTGAGACAATTGTGCATCACTAAATGTAGCATTTTATGGGATGATTTAGTTGGTGTTGGTCCGGCTTTGAGCAGGGGGTTGGACTAGATGACCTCCTGAGGTCTCTTCCAACCCTGATATTCTAGGAGTCTGTGATTCAACCTTGTTTTGAGTCAGTTCCGCATTAAACTGCATTTCCGTATGGGTGCTTCACGGGAACTGTAACCTGTGTAGTTTGCACAAACAACCAAGTGACTCCCATGGTGCACCATGCCAGAGCATAGACTACGTTACATCATGGAAAATGGAATCTTGGCCAGGGAGCCCAGCGCATAGGAGAATGGGAAAATGTGGGACCCCAAACTTCATCTCCCATAAGGCAATCGGCCACCGGAGGAAAATGCAATTTAATGTTAAAGTGACTTGAAAAGATAACTCGTGACCAGCTCTGCTAGTGAGCATTTTTGGCCCCACCCTGAGCAACCTTGATGGGGGCTGACTTTCTGAAAATACCAAGCATCCAACCCTCTGAAAAACAAGCCACTTTAAGGCATCTCAAGACAGGCAGCTAGAATAACTAGCCCCTTTGGTATATTTAGACTCAGTCAGCTAAGGTTATATTGTGTCATGGAAGCAGCCCAAAAACTAGCCAGGGGAGGCCAGGAGAGAATTCCCATCTGCACAGAGGAAATCATTGCCAGCAGAAAGCTGATGTAGGCAGCTCAACCAGCCACCCCTCTTCTCCTCCCCTGGTTTAAGGGGAAGGAGAGGATGAGTAGGGGGTAGAAGGTTGGGTTAGGGAGTGGGCATGGGGAAGCAGAACTATGCCCTGCTCTCCACCATCCTAAGTTATGGCTGCACAGGGCAGCTCTAACTGGCACCCAGTCTGGGCACAGGGGCAACTGTACCACCTGCTGTGTGCTCCACCCAAGCAGTACTTGAACAGAGTAGAGAAACAAAGGTCTCCATCCCCATGTTTTTTTCCAGCCCACTATTAAACATCTCCAGAGGTGGGGGCCTCCCTTTCCTCAGGGCATTATTATTATTCTGCATTCTAACTGTTCATCATTGGGAAGCTTTTCCAGTTCTTCACTCTCTACTTTTCCCTCTGTTAGTCTCCAAGCTGGTCAGTTTTACTGTGGTGTTACTCTGACACCATTCAGCCTCCTCCTCCACTTGCTTCTGAATAGGTTTGTTCCTCCCACCCCAAGTACGTGCAGTGGAACAGAGGCAAATCTATGGAGAGAGATTTACTGAGAAGGCTGGTTTGCAGATTACTGGCCTCAGTCCTCTGAATAATGGGTTCATTAAGAGATTAGCCTTTTCCCACTTGGACACAACACGGGAACCAGCGTCTCCTGGCTCTGAAATGAACACACATGAATTTTACAATGGTAACGTTAAAAAGTTCTGCCATTATGAACGGCCACCACTATAGTGAACGCTATGACCCTACCCTTAAGCAACTTTCTTTCTAATTGCAATTTGATATATTCTCCGAAATTTGGAAGCCCCTTGGGAGAACATAAGAGCATTAGCAGGACACAGTGTCAGAGCCAGGTGAGGATATCTGGTAAAGTTGAGGGCAAATAGTTTTAATTTAATTAGGGGATTAATTAAAGCTTTCTCCCTGGGTGGGTTTCTACAGTGGTAGTTGTTGCACAGCTCTGTTAAGTGCTACTCAGATCAGTGGTTCTCAACCAGGGGTACGTGTACCCCTGGGGGTATTCAGAGGTCTTCCAGGGAGTACATCAACTCATCTAGAGATTTACCTCGTTTTACAACGGGCTACATAAAAAAAACTGGCGAAATCAGTACAAACTAAAATTTCATACAGACAATGACTTGTTTATCCTGCTCTATGCACTGAAATGTAAATACAATATTTATATTCCTGTGGATTTATTTTATAATTATACGGTCCAAGAAAGCAAGAAATTTTTCAGTACTAGTGTGCTATGATGCTTTTGTATTTTTATGTATGATTTTGTAAGCAAGTACTTTAAGTGAGGTGAAACTTGGGGATACAGAAGACAAATCAGACTCCTGAAAGGGGTACAGTACTCTGGAAAGGTTGAGAGCTAGTCATGACCCCATTGAATGGTGAGTTCTTGCTGACGTTCTAAACAAAGGGCATTTCCTGCCTGAAATGTTTCCATTGGGGTTTTATTTAAGTTTAATCTTTGCAAAGAAACGAACAGCTGAGCAAAGCCACAAGTCGAAAGTCTCAAGAGTTACGTTATTTCAAAATGTACGTCTGGAGAATTAGGTTTTGCACACGGGTGGATTTGCTGTGCTTTAGAATGCTAACATCCTTCAAGGTTATTTTGGCATGGTGCCCACATTCAACCACTCTGTGGCCCTGATCGTGAGCCCTGCTAGAGTTCAGGGGCTACCCAGGCAGCAAAACTGTCTGCTTGGGAATTTGAAAGGGGATCCCCAGTGATGCTGCCGCAGCTTCACTGCTCCAGTACCCGAGCTAGCTAGATGAAAGCTACCGTGGGTATGTTTCCATGAGCTGTAATCATACCTCATCACTGCAGTGCAGACAGACCCCCAGAGGCACTAGCACAGAACATGCAGACCATGGGGAGGAGGAGCTAAGGGGCTAAGCCATCTTTCTGCATCCCCTGATCCCAGGCTGCCCTGAGGGCTGGAGCAGCCGCTGAGTTAATTTAAACAGCCTTGGTGGCTTGACGACATTACAGCAGCCTCCCTGGACTGCCCTACTGGTGGCAGCACCATCCACGTTCTCCACAGTTCCATGGTCTAACCTCCTACATGTTCCAGGGTGCTTCCTACAACAAGGTTTGCAAGGGCTCGTTCGAAAGCAGCCTGCAGTTGTCTTTACAGTGCCTGTGCTGGAGGAATCTCTCCCCACCCCCTCAGCCCAAATCAGGGGGTTAGTAGTGTTTTACCTGGCATAAAGGACCAGAGTAGGGGTGAGGGTCACAGCAGAATGGGTTTAGCAAGGGCTAGATACTGAATAAGATTAAAAATGAGTTGAATAGATGGCCTGGTGTTTTAGGGCATACATCACAACCTCGAAGAGCCGAGGTGAGTAAGACACATCCCCGGATAGCAGGTCATTGCATAGTCATCGAAGACAGGGATTCAAGAACTTTCCTCTAAAGCAGGTGGTATTGGCAATTATTGCAGCCAGGGACCACCAAAGATGTACCCTGGAGATGGCATTGAGAATACCTGCCTCATGTCACTCATGCTCACAGACAGATTTGATAATTGGTCTTCTCCAGAAAATGAAAGACTGCATATGCCAAACTCAAGAACTAGAAGGTACTGCTGGTTGCATAATTCACCTTTTTATCCAGAGTTACTGCTTCAGAAGGCATCCATTAAGTAAATTATGCGTGATTATACAGCAGCTGTTTTCTAGTGTGGAGATTGACTCCCTGGGAGATGCCTGTCTTTCAGCTCCAGAAGGTAACCACATCTTACATACACATTAACCCATTGAAAGGGATCAATGACCTGTCGTGCCAGCTGGCTCTGTCATTTTAGGTGCAATTTGTTTTAAACTGAGTGTCAAAAAAATATTCCATCTATTGTGTTCTTGTGACTCGCTTTGAATAGCTTCCTAATGACTTTCCTCTTTAACTTTGTCTGAAGTGTTTTGAAATTACAGTAGTTTGGGCTCCATTTAGGCCAACTGACAAAAGCACAATCAAGTGATGATGCGTGGCCTTTATGGAACAAACAACGTATTCAGTTGTCAGGCCAATGTTGTAGGAAGCAGTAATGGCATAAATCAGCACCAAGAAAACCTATCTAATCAGAGATAATTCCTGAGCATCCCCACAAGTAGGCTGAGAAATGATCGACAACTGCAGGCCTTGGTTGGACCAATTGCTGCTTGTTAGAAATGGGCATGAAAGCTAATAACATTGTTTCCATTACAAACAAGCTTCCTTTCTGTAATTCCCTCATGCATATTCATCGTTTTGGTGAGTTAGCTTTTTTAAAAATGAGAATCAGAATAGAAGTAATTCAGTATGACATCAATGATCAAATAAACCCAACAGATTAAACTCATCCCTAGTGTAACATGACTGAAGACTATAGAGTTGCACCAGAGATGAATCAGACTCCATTTCGTCTTTATAGTTTGTTGATGTAGATGACTGTTTCCAAAGGGCTCAACTATGTTCATACACAGTCTCGGTCTCTCTCTTCCTCACTGCCTGATCTAAATACTATTGAAGTAGGTGGAAAGACTTCCATTCAATTCAGTGAGCTTTGACTCAGGTCCTTATAGATAGGAAATACAGAGATCAAAGGGGAAAGAAAGCTAATGTATAATTGTTTTTAAATGATTTCTTTGTTGCAATGAACATACCAAGGGTATTGTACCAATTCCTGTTACATCAGGAGTTTGGCTTTACAAATATAAGGCCTGAGCCTGCAAACTCTTAAGCACATGAGTAACGTTTACTTACTTGATTAGTCACATTCAGTTTACTCATGTGAATAAGATTCTTAAGTGTTTGCAGGATTGATCCATAGAATGTCCATTGAAAGGAATATTCTATTTTTAAACCAGCATTTCTAGCCATGAATTCTACACTTTGGGGGGAAATCCTCATTGTTTTTTGTCTCTGAACCAGTTCTTCAGTGGGGGCACACTGAGACTTCTGAAATCCAGTCATATCCTATGAAGAGCTTTTTTGATTTCCACTTGTGATCTGCAAAATTATTATTATTGCTTTCCATTAATCTTTTTTCTAAAAAAAGTGTTGATCAATGGCTACAAATATGGTACTGGGTCATTTTAATTTCTAGAACTCTTCAATGTACCACCCTGATCAGTGGGATCGGCTATCTTTTGCTACCAGTCTCCACCTGATCCCTTAGCTAGATTGGTCCATGGACATCTCACTGGCTCAGGGGCACCCTCCTTACACCTGTGCATGGGCTAGCTAGACCTTGGGGCCCCAGTGTGCAGAAGTAAACAATGATGGGTATCTGCTACTCCATTTCCACTATTACACCCTCCAGAGCTGGGGGAGAGGGTTGATGTGTGGAAGCCATGGCACCATTCCCCACAGAGCATTGGCCAATGCAACTAACCCAGAGTAGGAGGAGAGATGTCATCATTTGCTTGTGGAATAAACCAGCAACAAAACAACTCCCTTGAGCAAAGGGGTTTAGTGAGGGGATTGTGACTCCCTGAGCCACAGTTCCTTCACCAGGATCCTTTTGGGCAGCTCAGCAGTGTACTGCCCCTGACTACAGGCCATGTCCTTGTGGCACAAGCTAGCCTTACGTTTGTTTATTTGATGCAACTAAGCAATGCTTATGATTTAATTTGTAATGCTTAGGGACCTATGAAGAGCAGGGCTTCCTGTCCTAGGCACTAGCGAAACACAGAGGAGTACACAGAACTTATAACTTATCTTTACAAATGAAGGCTCAAAAGCATCATGAATGTGTTCCATGTCTCTGAGGTGCTTTATTAATAATTCCTCTCTCTCATCATGCTTTATGAAGGAAAGTCAATATGACTATCTATTAGATAGGGAAACTGAGGAGTAGAGACTTGACAAAGGTTGCCCAGTATGCTACTAGCAGAACTGGGGAATAGAGTCCATATCACCAGTGTCAGGATTCAATACACTAGCCACTGAGCCACTTTACCATAGTAGCAACATGTCTCTTATCTTATTTCTTCAAAGTTAAATAGCCAGCATCTATTTTTAAAGCCATCAGTCTACATTTATTTTTCTTCAACATCACAAGTTCAGGTTTCATACCCCTTTTGCTTGATTGATTTTTAGTTCATTGCATACTAAACAAAAATTTGCCTGCCTTCCTAGAAGCTCAAGGAGTCCCAGTCGCTTGGGTCTCTGGGTTTTGGTTCTAAACATTCATTTGTCTTTCTCGTGCTGCCTGCCTGGCTTCTAGGTTTTGTGATATCCATCAGTGTGTGCCAGCACTGCAGGTGTCACTGGTGTTTTCAGGGAAACTGCAACCAGTCTGTCGGGGAGCAGCAAATATCCTCAAGGCAAAAGAAATAAGATCAGAGAAGGTTGTGACCCTTGTGTCACATTTTGGGGGTTCAGCCCACAGCAGTGCAGGGGTGTATCACTGCCTGTAGCCCTATGTGCCTCAAATGCTCTGCTGCTGTGGCTCACAGATTGGACACCAACAGCCAGTGGACAAAAACAGTCCCCTGAGCATCTGATTCAGAGCTCTGCAGCCCTGGTTCAGTGTTCTGACCCCAGCAGCCTGCCAACAACACAGGAGCCCCACCAGGGTCTCCAGCAACTGTGGTTACTACTTGAGGGCATTTACCCATTGCAGCTTATGCTGCAATACTTCTGTTAGTCTTAACGGTGCCACAGGACCCTCTGTTGCTTTTTACAGATTCAGACTAACGCAGCTACCCCTCTGATACTTGCAGGGTGACCCCAACACACTCCCCACCCTGGATTTTCCCCAAACCTTCTGCCCTGAAGTGCCCAGCCCTCTCATGGAGCACTCAGAGAATTCATAAGGTTTGTTGCACTGTAGCACAGTGCAGACTCACCCCTGCGGCATCTCCTGCTGGTTGTCCTCGGGAATTAGCGCTTCAACCCAGAAGCACCCTCTGCAGGCCAGTGAGCCACTTGCCATTGCCGCCCCCATGTCCGTCCCAGGACCCCAGTGCCCTTATCTCAGGGTTCTGCCTCCTGCAGTACCCCACCATCTTACTAGGTTTCTCCACCCCTTGGGAACCCCCACCCCCTATCCCCACATGAGCTCACTCATGGCTACTGCCAGTTTCCATTTAGCCCCCACGCCCTGGGGCAGACTGCAGTCTATCAGCCGATCATCACATGCAATACAGGGTTTGGACTGGCTGCCTTTACCCGCCCTCCGGCTGCCCCTCTGCAAGCCCAATGCCTAGGTGGGCCTAGAACTAGGCCCTGCAGCCTGGGGAGTTGCTGGCCTAGGGCTTCCCAGCTCCTAAGGCCTTTCCCCAGCCTTGCCTCCCTCTAGGTCCCCTGGGTGAGATTCCCCAGCAGCCAAGCCCATCTTCCTCTCAAGTCAGAGAGAGACTGCTGCTTCTTTTGGCTTCCCTGGCTTTCTTATAAGGCCCAGTTGCTTAGTTTGGGTTGTGGCCCCAGCTGTAGCCACTTCCCCCAATCAGCCAGGGTTTCCTTGGCCGTGCCTCAGCCCTCTGCAGGGCTTTTCCAACCCCTTCCGGGCTGGAGTGGGTGTTCACCCCGCTATATGCACCTTTAAAGAGACCAAAGTTACACCTGGGAAACTCATACTTCCATTACCATGTACATTTTGTGATGCTGTTTGGGAGGCTAGGGAGATAGCATCCCTATGCATGAGTGGCATACAGTGATCTGAGACGTGTCATGCATGCTGGGCTTAATCTATGATTTCCAGAGATCTTCCGGGAAATTCTCAGCCTGGAAACAGGATTAGATGATATAGCCCATCTCAGTATAACTCTCATTTAAACACTGACACCTCTTTTGCAGTGCACCCCAAACATTGTTTAATGTTCTTAAAGTGAAGACTGTGTTCCTTACAAAGGCAGTGTGTCCTAGGGGATAGCACACTGCACTGGGACTCAGACATAAGAACATAAGAACGGCCATACTGGGTCAGACCAAAGGTCCATCCAGCCCAGTATCTTGTCTGCCGACAGTGACCAATGCCAGGTGTCCCAGAGAGAGTGAACCTAACAGGTAATGATCAAGTGATCTCTCTCCTGCCATCCATCTCCACCCTCTCATAGACTCATAGACTTTAAGGTCAGAAGGGACCATTATGATCATCTGGTCTGACCCCCTGCATGCTGCAGGCCACAAAACCGTCCCTACCCCTTCCCTTGACTCTGCTGTTGAAGTCCCCAAATCCTGTGTTTTAGTGACTTCAATTGGCAGAGAACCCTCCTGCTAGCGATCCCTGCCCCATGCTGCAGAGGAAGGCGAAAAACCTCCAGGGCCTCAGCCAATCTACCCTGGAGGAAAATTCCTTCCCAACCCCAAATATGGTGATCAGTAAGACCCTGAGCATGTAGGCAAGAGTCTCCAGCCTGACCCCTGTTAGCCATTATACTAACAGAGGCTAGGGACACCATTCCTTACCCATCCTGGCTAATAGCCATTAATGGACTTAACTTCCATGAATTTATCTAGTTCTCTTTTAAACCCTGTTATAGTCCTAGCCTTCAGAACCTCCTCAGGCAAGGAGTCCCACAGGTTGACTGTGTCTGTGTGAAGAAAAACTTCCTTTTATTTGGTTTAAACCTGCTGCCCATTAAGTTCATTTAGTGGCCCCTAGTTCTTATATTATGGGAACAAGTAAATAACTTTTCCTTATTCACTTTCTCCATACCACTCATGATTTTATATACCTCTATCAAATCACCCCTTAGTTTCCTCTTTTCCAAGCTGAAAAGTCCTACCCTCTTTAATCTCTCCTCATATGGGACCCATTCCAAACCCCTAATCATTTTAGTTGTCCTTCTCTGAACCTTTTCTAATGCCAATATATCTTTTTTGAGATGAGAAGACCACATCTGTACACAGCATTCAAGATGTGGGCGTACCATGGATTTATATAAGGGCAATAAGATAGTCTCCATCTTATTCTCTATCCCTTTTTGTATGATTCCAAACATCCTGTTTGCTTTTTTGACTGCCGCTGGACACTGTGTGGACGTCTTCAGAGAACTATCCACAATGACTCCAAGATCTCTTTTCTGATTAGTTGTAGCTAGATTAGCCCCCATCATATTGTATGTATAGTTGGGGTTATTTTTTCCAATGTGCATTACTTTACATTTATCCACATTAAATTTCATTTGCCATTTTGTTGCCCAGTCACTTAGTTTTGTGAGATCTTTTTGAAGTTCTTCACAGTCTGCTTTGGTCTTAATTATCTTTAGCAGTTTAGTATCATCTGCAAACTTTGCCACCTCACTGTTTACCCCTTTCTCCAGATCATTTATGAATAAGCTGAATAGGATTGGTCCTAGGACTGACCCTTGGGGAACACCACTAGTAACCCCTCTCCATTCTGAACATTTACCATTTATTCCTACCCTTTGTTCCCTGTCTTTTAACCAGTTCTCAGTCCATGAAAGGATCTTCTCTCTTATCCCATGACAACTTAATTTACGTAAGAGCATTTGGTGAGGGACCTTGTCACAGGCTTTCTGGAAATCTAAGTACACTATGTCCACTGGATCCCCCTTGTCCACATGTTTGTTGACCCCTTCAAAGAACTCTAATAGATTAGTAAGACATGATTTCCCTTTACAGAAACCATGTTGCCAAACAATTTATATTCTTCTATGTGTCTGACAATTTTATTCTTTACTATTGTTTCAACTAATTTGCCCAGTACTGACGTTAGACTTACCAGTCTGTAATTGCCAGGACCACCTCTAGAGCCCTTTTTAAATATCGGCGTTACATTAGCTATCTTCCAGTCATTGGGTACAGAAGCCGATTTAAAGGACAGGTTACAAACCATAGTTAATAGTTCCGCAATTTCACATTTGAGTTCTTTCAGAACTCTTGGGTGAATGCCATCTGGTCCCGGTGACTTGATACTGCTAAGTTTATCAATTAATTCCAAAACCTCTTCTAGTGACACTTCAATCTGTGACAATTCCTCAGATTTGTCACCTACAAAGGATGGCTCAGGTTTGGGAATCTCCCTAACATCCTCAGCCGTGAAGACTGAAGCAAAGAATTCATTTAGTTTCTCCGCAACGACTTTATCGTCCTTAAGTGCTCCTTTTGTATTTCGATCGTCCAGGGGCCCCACTGGTTGTTTAGCGGGCTTCTGCTTCTGATGTACTTAAAAAACATTTTGTTATTACCTTTTGAGTTTTTGGCTAGCTGTTCTTCAAACTCCTTTTTGGCTTTTCTTATTACATTTTTACACTTAATTTGGCAGTGTTTATGCTCCTTTCTATTTACCTCACTAGGATTTGACTTCCACTTTTTAAAAGATGCCTTTTTATCTCTCACTGCTTCTTTTACATGGGTAAAAGTAAAAGAGACCTGGGTTCTCTGCTCAGCTTTGTCCCTGGTGTGCTGAGCGACCTTGGCAAGTCACCTTTTGGTCATGTAGCTATGTTAAAACCTACTAGGGAACTTTTAGTTCATACCAGCAGGGTCTACCCGTAGCATACAACCCTGTTTGTCAGCCTGGGATAGAATTGGGGTTGACCTTTGATACTCTTATATCCTTAGTAATATGTGTGAACAAAGAACAAAGATACTGTGTGTGTTGCTTCTGCCTGGCCAGATGGGTTTGTGAGTACAATGGGAAGAGATAAGGGATAGAGCAGTTAAAGTGTTACAGGGCATGGTGGGAGTGTAACATATATGAGCACACTTTAAGATTGCCTCAATCCCATCTCAAGGCATGGTCAAGCAACCAGGCGGGAGGAGCAAAGAGAGTTTGGGGGGAAGGCATAAAACACTAAAAGACCAAAGAAACACCTGTCCCTGACGGTAGCACAACCTCAATCCTCACCCCTCCCATGGGGTACAAAAGGCATGGGACTGTGGGCATGCTCTGCAGGTATATTTGGGCCTGCTCAGAAGGGGGAATCGGGACATAGGCAAGGCTCTGTGGCATCAGAGCTGGGAACAGGGGAAACAGGCAAGGCTCTGCGGTGTCAGAACTGGGAAGGGAACACTGGGAAACAGACTCTTTCGGTGTGTAAAGCTACGGACATGCTTGCTTGGAACTAACCCCAATAAACATCACATTGCCTGCACTTCGGACTTCTGGTCTTCTGCTTTCTGTCTGCGTGACAAGAACCAGGGGAGGGGGTGAAGGGAAAGCCCTCTAACAGGACCAATTAATGCCCAACACATTAATGTGCTTTAGAAATCACACCCCTGTACTCTGCACTACTGCCCTGCGTATACAAAACCTCTAGTGACTTCCTTTTCTCTCTTCCTTTGCAGCATGTCCTACACTGGACTTCTGTAGAGATATAAAGATAGTGGCTAGTCCCAGGAGAGATTTGATCAACACAGCTCAGTTTAGCTGGGATTGCATTTCATTTTGGCTGTAAAACCATCTTGTAGCCATGGGAGAATCGAGGAAAGGAGGAAACATGGGGTGCACAGCCACAAAAGTATTTACCTGGCTGAAAACTAGAAGAAAGAGGTAGATTCAGTGACATGCCCAAGATTACACAAGAGTAAATGGCAATACTAGGAACTGACCCTAGGGCTTCTGAGTCCCCATTCAATGATTTAACCACTAGATGATCCTTCCCCAGTGGCTTCAGACTCCATAAAAGCAGTGTATTAGAAGTGGATAGCAGGAAAAATAAAACCGATGACATTCCTTGCAATAATTAATCTCCATTGTAATCCTGTTGTTTAGCTTTAGGTCTTCTGCACCAGGCAGTGAGTTTACAGTGCATTTATTTCACTTTCCAGGGCTGTTTTCCCCCCAAGAGGAGGATCACAAGATTTACTGGTTTTCCCATGAGTTCAGGATAGACTGGTGTATTTGTAATTGTTCTGCTTTCTGCCTTTCAGGTTGCAGCGACGCACTCAGACTGCATCATCAGAAAGGAGCAGGAGGCCTGCCTGGAGAAAATCAAGAGAGCAAGTGCCCTCAATCCACTGAATGAGTCCTCCCCAGGTGAGTTCCAGTCTGGGATCGATATGTATGTTGAATGAATGCCTTCCGGAGTTTCCCTCTTAGTACATGTGTGATCTGCCATGTGACACACAGAATATTGATGCCAAAGGCTTACTAGAATATGATTTAGCAATTAAAGTTAAATTAGCTAAGATAAACATTATAAGAGCGATTAACTGTCATGCTTCAGGGCAAATGCTGATGATCAGCCAAGGTCAGGAATATGCTTCCTTCCATAGTACAGTATGACACAATGAGGTATATTTATGGGACTGATCCAGAGCCCATAGACTTTTCAATAGGCATTGACCGGGTCAGACTTTTTGGGGTTTTACATCTTCATTTGGAGCACCTGACATCAGCCACTGTTGGAAATTGTATATGAGAGCATTGGTGTGTTCTGGAATGGCAGTTCCTATGTTCCTGTCTTCAGACTGAGAAGACTGAGAGGGGACATGATAGCAGTTTTCAGGTGTCATAAGGAGGAGGGAGAAAACTTGTTCACCTTAGCCTCTAAGGATAGAACAAGAAACAATGGGTTTAAACTGCAGCAAGGGAGGTCTAGGTTGGACATTAGGAAAAAGTTCCTAACTGTCAGGGTGGTTAAACACTGGAATAAATTGCCTAGGGAGGTTGTGGAATCTCCATCTCTGGAGATATTTAAGAGTAGGTTAGATAAATGTCTATCAGGGATGGTCTAGACAGTATTTGGTCCTGCCATGTGGGCAGGGGACTGGACTCGATGACCTCTCGAGTCCCTTCCAGTCCTAGAATCTATGAATCTATTTCAGTAATAATTTGCACCAGTGGAGCACCTGATCAAAGGACCTCAAAAGTGCTTTACAGACACTAATCATATGCTACCATGATGAGTGCCAGATTGATAGACAGAATCCTCCCACTACCTCAGAGCCACAGACAGAAAAATGGAGGCCCAGAGAGATGCAGAGCCTGCAATGCAGAGGTGCTGAGCACCGTCTCCTTCTCATTGACTTCAGTGGGAGCTGTGGACGCTCAGCACCTCTGAAAGTCAGGCCCTACATGACTCCTCTGAAGTTGCACAGCAAGTCACCAGCGAAACGTTACTGGAAGCCAGGCATCAATTCTAGGGCTCCGGCCAAACTCCCTGTGGTGGAATTTGGGTTGGAGGGGTGTAAAGGCAGCACAAAAGTGGCCAAACTGGGGTCATGGTGAAATCCTGACTGTGCCGCCTCTGCCTGGCCATGTTTTCCATGTGTGAAGCAAGGGGGAGGATGCAGGAACCTCTATGTTGCCTCTGTGCCACGGGAGCATGCCCGAAAGTGGGGGTGCTCCTCCCATGGTCTGTTCAGATGGCTTTGTGGGCAGAAATCTGCCAGGAGCACCATGTGAAGTGACCACACCAGAGGCTTGCAAACTGGCTCACGCAGCAGCGGCCGGACCCTGCTGTCCAGCGCCTCGCGAATGAATCAAATGGTTTGATGGAACCAGGGAGAGCGCACAGGTCAGGCCTTTCCTTTTACCCACAGGCTTCTCTAGTTGTTTCTAGATGAGCCTCTGAATCAGAAATGTGGGCAAGGGGGAGAATCTTTCGCTCCCCTTCAGAGCTATAGCAGCGGCTGATTGTGACTCTTGTTACTTTTTATTAATGATGAGCCAATTGGCTGTTGTTTGGATTCAGGAATTCAGAGAGTTTAGGGGCCATTGGATCAGCTGGTCTCACCTCCTGACCAGCTCAGGCCAGAGAATTTCACCCAGTTGGCCCTGGTTCCTGCATCCTGACTCTCAGATCCTTGAACATACAGTCCAGCGTATCAGGCCGTGTCCCCAGGCAGAGTTACAACCGAAGCCAATGCCACAAACTCTGCTTCTCCTGGACCTCTGCGTCTGGCGAATCCATTCCTGACACGGGAGGGAAGCAACCCCTGCCTGCATGGCCTCTCTCTCTGCCCTACAAGCACTGCCTTGGCAACGGGGCCCAGCTCCCCCCTTTCTCCTTCCCTAAGCGTCTTTCATGGAAATCACCACAGGCGAGATTCCCCCAGCTCTTCCTCAGCAGCGCTGGGGAGAATGAGGTCCCTTGTAGTCCCCTGATTGGCCTTGCTCAGTTTGTGACTCCAATTAGGGGGCACAGGATGAGCTGGAGAGACTCACCCAAACTTCCTGAGTGCCAGTGGGAGAAGGAAGGCAGTGAGTGGGAGTGACCACTGGCACCCAGTGTAGAGTAAGCTCCTCCATGAACTGGGGGGGGGGGGGTGTAACTTACTTTGCCACCTGCTGTCTGCCCCGCTTGGGAGCCAGTGGAGGAATTGTGACTCTAGGGGGCACAATTATGCTAGCCTGGCTCAAGCTGGCGCTCTACCAATAGCAATGTAACCACCTGAGTCCGTACCTGCCTGGACCCCCTGGGTGACTAGCCTGAGCCACCACCCCATGGCCTCAGCTACACTGTTATTTTTAGTGTGCTCGCTCAAGGAGAGCTACCGTGGGTACGTCTACACAAGCTCGGCCTCACACCCTCAGTTCCGCGTGTAGTCCTGACCTTCAGGTAACCGCTCCACTGCAAATGACACCAGGATTGTCTCATGCTCGGCATATCTGCGCTCGCTTCAATCGAGCTGGTGCAGATAACAATAGCACCGAAGGCGTGATGGCATGGACCCTGGTGGTGGCTAGCAACCTGAGTACATACCCAGAATCCCCAGCGGGCTTGTTCTTGGGTAGCTAGCCCACCACGGTTACCTGTGCCAACTCGATTAATGCTGGGGGGGCGGTGTTTGCCTACCCTCCCTGCAGACACACCTTCCTTCGCAGTGTCAATGGGCTTATTCCCTGCTCTGCTGCCTGCTAGCCCATACTCGGGGCAGATTATAAAGCCATAATCTAGACCTATCTGATTCATCCAGCTTTGTGTGGTACGTATTTCAGACCAGAGTCTGCCACCCTTATTCATATTGAGTATTCCCTTATTCCACAACGATTCCTACTGCAATCAGTAGGGCCATGCATGGGGTAAAGCAATATTCAGCATCACCGAACCTGGCCTTTCGTTCACAGTTATCAAGAACCTCATATAAAAGACGGGCCCATTTCAGTTCTCGCTGCTCTGAAACTCCCTGCTTTGGGATACCTGCCTGCAGGTGAAGGTGGCTGGGGGCATTTGCAGTGCGTTTTCATCTTTGATTGGTTCCTTTCCCTTCCACCCACCTCAGCCAACCTGTTCTTCAGCTGGGAGAATGTGCTGCGCTCTCATTAGTGGGCTAAAAAAGTAAGGCTTATTAAAAGTGACAGCTGCTGGAGAAATGGACTGTTAGCTTGTTTCCTTTGGAAAACCGAGCAGCATAGAAAACACCTATGTGCTTGTCGGAGGCAGATGGGAGAAGGAAGAAATGCGTTCTGACTGGTAAATAAACAGAGAGGGAGGTGAGGGGTAGAAACCTATGTATAGCTGTTGACTTCCCATCCAAACAAAGCCATGGAACAAAACCTATTTCACGAGTAATCCTCTATCGAAGGAAATCTCTCTTCCGGAGGTCCTTTGGGCAGGGGCTGAGTTAGTGGGCACAGGGGCAGTTTATTTCATTACTCCTTTGTTCTGTGCTTATACAGCACCCGGCGCAGTGGGGTTCTGGTCCATGACTGGGGCTGCCGTGATGCAAATAAATAATGGCAAGTTCTACGGACCTGTTCCTTCCAACCCATCCTCATGCTTTAAATCCTTCCCCCAAATAAATGAATCCTATGGAAGTCAATGGGGGCTCTTTCTGCATGCTCCACACTGCTCATATTAGTTCAGTCCTCCCTCACTTTGCCCCCCGCTGTGTTTGGCTCCAGCTTCCAGATTTGCAGAGGAGTTAGCTCCCCAGCCAGTCCTTAGGGCTCCCGCAGCGAGCTGCAATATGTGCACAATGCTCACGCTGCAGCTGTAGCCACGGAGCCTTCAGATTAATGCTAACAATATTCTCCCAAGTAGCCAGCCTGCGGATGCGTTCGTGCCTTGGCACAGCAGATTTTCCCCCTCCTCTGGGTTGTGTTTGCTGTCGTTTTGTTCTCTGTCGGGTTGTGTTTTTCTTCCCTCCACTGCTTTGTGGTGTCTGTAAGTGCTTGGGAAACAATGGAGCTTTCATGTTTATTTTACAGCCCCTCCATGATCGCTGCTTCCTCTGAAGGGTTTTCAGTCTTTCAGGGGCTTTCATAAGAAAGAAAATAAGGGTAAAATACTGACCCCGCCCCCTCATCCCTGCAATCCTGGCCTCCCACGTGCAACGCCTGAATAAAAGGAGATGCATACATAGATTTTGAGCAAGGGCCAGAATCCTCCTTTCGTGAGCTGTGGAGGGAGAGAAAATGTTACAGGGAAAAACAATGTAGGAGAATGAAGGGGAGGAGACAGGAGAGAAGGAAGGGCGGCCATGCACAGCAATGAGACCAGATGCTCTCCTACACTGATATCTCTCTGATTTTCTGCCATGTTCCAGCCTCAGTCCTAAAGAAGATTAGAGCAGCTTCTAGGCTGCTCTAACCTATGATAGCTGGCAACAGTCTACAATCCACTGACCCCACCCCATCATCCCTGCAGTACACTAGGTGAGAATTGGCAATGCACATCTGCACTCTGGCCAAACCCTCTCCAGCTCCCAGCATTCTCTGGCCCATCCCCATCACCTGGGAGTTAGTGGGGGTGGCGTAGGAGTTGCCTAGATTGTCTGTACAGCATCTGAAATGTTCCCCTTACTAGGGAAATACTCAGCAGGCCAGGTGCAGTTAGTATCTGGCCCCTTTTTGCTGCCAAAGTTGGAACAAATGGGCTAGAGCACATGACAGAGTCTGGCCCATGAGTCCAGCTGCAAGACATTTTAAAATCTGAGGGCCAAATCCTGCATCCTTTACTCACAATGGAAACACTCATGTGAGTACTGGTTCCAGTACAGATCTCTTAGGAGGTGATTTCAATAGGGGTTAATGATGCTCAGCACTTTACTGGTTTGATCTCTTGGTTTAGTAATTACAGTTTCTGAAATACAGTTCCTTGGTCTACCATGTCCATAATGCAGGTCTGTTCTGGGCCCACAGTGCACTGGATTCCATCTTTGTAGGGGAATGCCCAGTCTCCCCAGACTTGCCATTCCAGGCAGGGGTCTACACTCTGTCTGTAGTACAATAATCATGATACTTGCACTTCTGCAGTGTCCTTCATACCAAGATCTCAGAGGGTTTTATGACTGTTCTATAGTAATACGTAGCTCTTACAGAGTGTTTTTCATCAGTAGATCTCAAAGCACTTCACAAAGAAAGTCCATATCATTATCCCCATTTTACAACTGGGGAAATTGAGGCACAGGGCAGTAACTTGACCAAGGTCACCCAGCAGGCCCGTGGAAGAGCTGAGAGTGAAACCCAGGTCTCCAGTCTAGTGCTTTATCCTCTAAGCCATATTGCCTCCTCACAGCCTCTCAGAGGTGTACGTTGGGGACTGAGTGATCACATCACCTGATCACAAACAACCCTGAGCACAGCAGGTATACAACCGTGCATAGCAACACTCCACAATAGTTTAGCACAGGGACTGACCAGGAATACCCTAACCAGTTGAAACTGCAGGGTGTATTTTAGTAGCCGTAATATTTGGAGAACACACCAGCGCTTATATTCCTTCCTTATCCGAAGTGCCATGGGATCTTTCATGACCACAAAAAAGAGACACGCATGACAGATGCTTAATACACTTCTGGACTGCATCCGGGCACCATAGTGACAGGCACGGTCTAAGAAGCTGAATGGAATAGGAAGTGGTCAGGGCTCTGGTTTTATGTTTCATTGTAAAATCATCTTTAATTCTGGCTGCCCCAGTAAACTCTTTTAGCATGTGGCATGCTTTCCATCCCACCCCCTCCATTCCAGGGACAGCTGCGCATTTCCAGCCCCATCAAGTATTATAAACAGCTCTTTACTGGGCTATACATTTGCAGCAATCTTCTCCCGCAGGAGAATCATGCAAGCCAGAGCCCTGTTGTCATTTGAACATGATTGAGAAAAATGAAAGGTGTGGGGCGGGGGAGAGAGAGAATTGATTAGGTTGCGCTTTCCCAAATGCAGTGGGTGAGCGATTTTCACAGATGTGCGCTTTGAAAAGGAGCCCATCTGGATGGGAAGATGGAGCCGGACTGCTGCATTGTGCTGGAGAGAGAGAGAGAGTTTGCTCTAGTTTTTTTTTCCTGAAATGCCTCATCAATCTCCCATTCTTTCAAAGCCTTTGAGTGAGCCATTCTTATTGCCTTCACCAGCCCTGGGGAGAAGTTATTTCATTGTGCATGCACCTCCCTCCTTGTTGCAGCTTTGTATGGGAATAATCATAGAATATCAGAGTTGGAAGGGACCTCAGGAAGTCATCTAGTCCAAACCGCTGCTCAAAGCAGGACCAATCCCCAACTAAATCCCCAAATGGCCCCTCAAGGATTGAGCTCACAACCCTGGGTTTAGCAGGCGAGTGCTCAAACCACAGAGCTGTCTGTTGTTCTCCTAGTTATTAGCTCTTCAGAAGTGCTTTGGTGGTGTTGGATATCTCTCCGCAGCGGGGCAAAGCATCCACTGACAATCTAATACCAGGTTCAGAAGCCTGGAGCAAGAGACTTGGGGTAAAACTAGGTACTACATGACTCCAGACTTGGCAGATTCACTCTTATTATTCATACTGGAAGGGGTATAAACTCACATGCTTCAGCAGAAGCCAAGGTCTAGACAGTTGGGTTAGGAAGAAACATTCCATATGGATAGGTTATCCCATAATTGCCACCTGGAGTTTTTACTGCACCTTCCTCTGAAGCCTGTGATGCTGACCACTGCTGGAGACAGGACGCTGCGCTAGATGGACCATAGATCTGAGCCAATGTGGCAAATCCTATGTTCCTGCATATTGCATTAACACCTAGTGGCCCCACTCACTGTCAGAGCCCCATTTTGTGATGGACTGTAAGACCACTCCTATGTCAAATCGCCTACAGTCTAAATAGACAAGACATGTAATATTATTATCCCCATTTTACAGCTGAAGGATTGAGGCATAGAGAAATGATGTGAATTGCCCAAGATCACACAGAATGTCTCTGGCAGTGAATGGGACTAAACCCAGACCTCGTGAGTCCCATTCCCTAACCACATGATGATCATCACTTTTGATTTCACTAACCCTTTTGTCGCTCGTCTTCCATGGCACCTGCGGTGTTGCCATTGTTCTAGCAAGATGCCATTACAAGCAAGTGGAATGTATGGGCATGCTGGTACACTCTGGATATGAGAGGAACATCCTACTTGCATATATTTAGTATGATCAGCTTCCATGCTGATATATTCCACATGGATGCACTAGGTGTGTTCCATAGGAACGTTGGAATTCCCATTCCAGATCAGACCAGTGGCCCATCTAGTCCAGTAGCCTGTCTCCAACAGTGGCCAGCGCCGGATGCTTCAGAGGAAGATACAATAATCTCCTGAATGGAGAATTACGGAATAACCTTCCCACAGAGGAAGTTTCTTCTTACCCTCATCAGCATAGCAGGTACGTGCTGCTGGCACGTTCAGCAGCACTCTAATGGATAACATGGACTTTCTCATTTGATTCCCTCCCTCTCCACCTCTAAAATAAATCTAAGTGTTATTGTCCTTTGGACATTTGCTGAGTTTAATTTAATTGAGCCAGCAGAGGAAACAAAGAAGTTGTATTTCAGTGGCTAAGAGCCTGAAATCACCATCTAACTTGAAAATACAGGTGTGAAAAAGGCTACTCTGTATTACAGAGTGTATTATACTATGTCATGACCCCAAGGTCTTGAGTTTGGGTCCTGACAGTTCATGAAAGCAGCAACACTCCAACCCTCCACCTGCCACCCTAGGAGCCATGAAGCCCAGCCCCACAGTGAGGGTCTGCCCCTGAAATCCAATTGGCAGAGTCCCAGAACAGCTGATTGGCCAGCTGGCCCTACTTAAACCAGACGCAGGAACAGGCTGCAGTCCAAATAACTGCGCTTCACTCTGCACTGGACTATGTGCTTCTGGCTCTGGTTTGACTTCCTGGCATCCCAGCCTGGCTTAACTCCTGGCATCTGACTTGAGGTTCCTGACCTCCAGTGTGTCTCATGGCCCCGACTCTGGTTCCTGACTTGTGGTTCATGATCTCCAGTTTGTCTTCTGCTTCTGACCTCCTGGTATCCTGACCCGCTACCTCTTGTCACTGCAGACTCTGGCTCTGACTCCTAGGTCTGGCTGCCTACACCCTGGCTGTGACCTAACAACACTTACGTAGTGCTTTCAAACATAGAGGAAGCCCAATACTCTCTTGGGGGGTAGGTTATTATTAACCAACAGAACTGTTAACCAAGTCCCTACTGCAGAATCTCTTACTGCAGGTGGCGGTGCATGAGCCAGAAAGACTTAAGTTCCTGATTGCAATTGCCATCATCATGGCAAGTCCCAAAGGGACATAGACTTCTTGCAGAATCAGAACCACCCACATCGATCTCTCCCTGAAGATGGTCTGGCTGGATATTCAGTTTATGTTCATTGCTGGCAATCTTCTCACACCACTGAAGTTTTTGGTGACCCTATGATTGCCGTCCATGTGATCCCCAGCCCTGGAGTGCGTTCCTTGGTAAACGTGCTTTGTAATTCATTTGCCCTCCATGCTAATAATAATTGGCAGCAAATACAAGCCCGGGCCAACCTTAGACTTTACTTGTAAATTGAACCCCTTGGATGAAGAGTCCTGTGCCAGTAAGCTCTTTGGGAGGGGGACTGTCTTTTTTTCTGGGTTCATACTGCCCCTACTTCAGTGGAGTCCTAGCCCATGAGGGGAGGCTCCTAGGTGCTACTGCAATACAAGTGGTTAATAATAATGTGTGAAAGCCACAATGTTATTTTACAGCGTCTCTTTTGAGACTATTTCTGCGCCCTGGTAATGAATAACAGAGGCATTTTGGGGTGGTTTTTAGCAAGGAAGGTGCACAATTACTCCAAGCCAAAATGTATTGTGACAGACCCAGACCAGTGGGGTACAGGAGTCTGGTAGAGGGCAAATATACTGGTCACTGGATGAGTAGTTTTCTGTCCCCTGAGTGACCAGAGAAGGGGCTGCACTAGAGTAATCAGGAACCTGCTAGAACCAGTTAAGGCAGGCAGGCTAATTAGGACACCTGGAGCCAATTAAGAAGAAGCTGCTAGAATCAATTAAGGCAGGCTAATCAGGGCACCTGGGTTTTAAAAGGAGCTCACTTCAGTTTGTGGTGGGAGTGTGAGGAGCTGGGAGTAAGAGGTGTGAGAGGGTGAGCTGCTGGAGGACTGAGGAGCACAAGCGTTATCAGACACCAGGAGGAAGGTCCTGTGGTGAGAATAAGGAAGGTGTTTGGAGGAGGCCATGGGGAAGTAGCCCAGGGAGTTGTAGCTGTCATGCAGCTGTTACAGGAGGCACTATAGACAGCTGCAGTCCACAGGGCCCTGGACTGGAACCGGGAGTAGAGGGCGGGCCCGGGTTCCCCCCAAACCTCCCAATTGACCTGGACTGTGGGTTCTTCCAGAGGGGAAGGTCTCCGAGCTGTTCCCCAACCCACATGGTGAATCTCTGAGGCAAGAAAATTTGCCAATAAGCGCAGGACCCACCAAGATAGAGAAGGAACTTTGTCACACTATTATTAGCTATTTTTTTTTGTTAGGATTACACAAGGGCAAGGGGAGGACAGTGCATTAGTGCAGATGTTATTTATTATCTCTGATTGCATGAGCATGTAAAAGCAAAAGGGCTAAGGAAACGGGAGACACCGATGTATATGCTAATGATTCATGAGGACAAGACAAACGTTGACCTTTTCAGTAATACCTTGGGTGCTTTCTTTTGTTCTGCATGCACTGTGTACTAAGTGTAATGGAATTGTGTAGCTACAGGAATACAGATACTGAGAGAGTCTTAGCGGTCAGTGAGGAGCTCTATTGCAATGGTTTTGGTTTCTCAACATGTTCCTATATAGGGTCAGATTCCCTACTCTGGCTGCAGATTTCCAGCTGAGAATTCTCCATGTAAAGACACTCCCTGTTGATTGTAACTGTGCTGTATATCTGTCCCTTTTCCCCATTACATAGGGAGTGTGTTGGGGGTAGGAGTGGGTGGGGAGGACGCATGGGCTCTATATCAGAGGGGTAGCCGTGTTAGTCTGAATCTGTAAAAAGCAACAGAGGGTCCTGTGGCACCTTTAAGACTAACAGAAGTATTGGAGCATAAGCTTTCGTGGGTGAATGCCCACTTCATCAGACAGCTCCAAAGCCAGGGGAGGAAGGATACAAAAGTAACCCCAATATTTTATAAGTTATTTTAAAACATTTATAGAGGTATTTTCTGTAACATTACTGGCAAATACAGAGACCTTTCTTCAACCATCTGTTCAAAGATCCACGATTAGTATTATCACACCCTAAAAGACAGACCAGTGAAATTTTAAACCCCTGTTCTTAACTGATCCAAAGTTGGGAGGAAATAAGAAAACATGTATGTGATATCTGCTTTTCAGTGTAAATATGGCAGCTGTTAATTGCTCCTGTTTGGAATACTAGAAGTCCTGCTAGTGAAGATAGATTTGTGGGATGAGTTCAGGATTGCAGGATCAAGCCTGAAGCTGTTCAGTGTGCGTGCGGAGTTTCTCTTGTCTGCACCAGGGACGCTGTACAGGAAGGATCACGTCCTAAAATTGTGCAAAAAAAGCAATTTGTTACTTGCTGAAAACATCCTAGTTCATCATTCTGAACCATTCTGCATTTGCATAAATAAAGCTCTTTATCCATTGGTGTTATCAGTGGATTAATGGCATGTGTTTGTGTGGGTATATATATAACCTGTATGTTCTTGATAAAACAGCTGCAATTACTAGTCGCTATCTTGTCCATTTAAAGGGAGACATGGGTTTACATTCATTCTGCTCTTTTATTTCAATACCAGGTGGCAGGGCCTCCTCTCAGTTGGCAGCGATATAAGGCCCCAGTTCAGCAACATAGTGAATCATGGGGTTAGCTTTAAGCAGGTGTGTAAGTCCCATTGATTTCCATGGAACTTAAGCATGTTTTTAAACTTCCAGTGAGGTCAATGAGATTTAAGCACATTCTTGAATTTAACCACGTGATTAGGGACTTTCCTGAATCGAGCCCAAAGCACCTGCCTCTCTATACATCAAGAGAAGGGTATTACTTCTGCAAGATTTGTAGGATGCCGTTCGTTGGGATTCAATAACTGTTTTAATTGGCATGCCATCTCTGTCAATTCATTATTAGACCTCAAAAGAAATGTTTTCATCAGTGGAAAGTGCCTTGCTTGTCCGTACTTCTTTTGGAGAACCTGGGGATAAAACCTCATTATTCAAATCTCATTTTTTGTCTGAAGAATAACTCAGGACAATACAAGCAAAGTGGGTATGGCCCTATTTTGGAAGTTGAACTTAAATAATACAAAGATCTTGTGCTTTGAGCAGGGGGTTGGACTAGATGACAGACTATGGGTCAACAGTGTGCCCTTGTTGCCAAGAAGGCTAACGGCATTTTGGGCTGTATAAGTAGGGGCATTGCCAGCAGATCGACGGACGTGATCATTCCCCTCTATTTGACATTGGTGAGGCCTCATCTGGGGTACTGTGTCCAGTTTTGGGCCCCACACTACAAGAAGGATGTGGAAAAATTGGAAAGAGTCCAGCGGAGGGCAACAAAAATGATTAGGGGGCTGGAGCACATGACTTATGAGGAGAGGCTGAGGGAACTGGGATTGTTTAGTCTGCAGAAGAGAAGAATGAGGGGGGATTTGATAGCTGCTTTCAACTACCTGAAAGGGGGTTCCAAAGAGGATGGATCTAGACTGTTCTCAGTGATACCTGATGACAGAATAAGGAATAATGGTCTCAAGTTGCAGTGGGAGAGGTTTAGGTTAGATATTCGAAAAAACTTTTTTCAGTAGGAGGGTGGTGAAGCACTGGAATAGATTACCTAGGGAGGTGGTGGAATCTCCTTCCTTAGAGGTTTTTAAGGTCAGGCTTGACAAAGCCCTGGCTGGGATGATTTAATTGGGAATTGGTCCTACTTTGAGCAGGGGGTTGGACTAAATGACCTCCTGAGGTCCCTTCCAACCCTGGCATTCTCTGATTCTATGATTCTATGTGCTGGCTCTCTGCACAGGGCTGCATTTCCCCCAAGGTGAACACAGATAATGAAAGGGCAAACATGCTACATCACCAAATGCACCGTGTCCATTTATTAGGATCATTACCGTTAATTTTTCATTATGTACGATGATGACAATATAGTAGTAAACATTCAGCAACATCTTTTTTTTTAGAAATGACACAACTTTGCTAGTTATTATTAATTTGTATTACCGTAGAGCCTAGAGGTCCCAGTAATGGACCAGGGCCCCATTGCTCTAGGTGCTGTACACACGACGAATGGACTGCCCCTGCCCTGAGCAATTTACACAATCGAAGGTTGAATTTACACTACAGTTTTGCCATTGGCAAAACCCTCCTAGTGTAGAGGCAGCATGTTCCTGCCAAAACAATGCTTTTGCTAAGATTGTTTATACCAGTTCAGCGAGCTGTCAGCAAAAGGACTTCTATACCAATGTAACTTCAGCTACACCAGGGCTTTTGCCAGTATAGAGTTGTTTGGGGAGGGGATGTGTTGGGGGAGAGGGGGGAATCACACCGTTAACAGACATTGCTAAAACAGCAAAAACTTCTAGTGTGGACCTGGCCTAAGTATAAGGGCTTGTCTACACTACCCACTGAATTGGTGGGCAGTGATTGATCCAGCGGGGGTTGATTTATCGCGTCTATACTAGACATGATAAATCGACCACTGAGCGCTCTCCCATCGACTCCGGCACTTCACCAGAATGAGAAGCGCAAGCAGAGTCAACGGGAGAGTGTCAGCTGTTGACTTACCGCAGCGTCTTCACTGCAGTAAGTAGATCCAGCTATGCTAGTCACGTAGCTGAAGTTGAGTATCTTAGATCGACCCCGCATGGTAGTGTAGACAAGCCCTCAGATGAGACGTGGCTACAGAAGATGGGGAAGCACGAGGAAGCAATGAAATGATACCAGTCAGCGTAGTCAACAGTGGTCACAGCATCAGCTGCCTAAGCACTGTCAGGTATGCTGTAGACATCACGGCAGAGGAGAGTTAAAGTTGATACAGCCCTTGCCATGGTATCTTTGCTGATAACAAAGCAGAGGGTGATAATTTTTGCATACAAATTATAAACCATGTGGAATAGTGAGATTCTAGTGTAGTCACTTCTCCAGCTGAGTTGTCTGACACTGGTGTAACTCACTGGTTTAGAGTAGAGTACGTGACCTCGAAGTATGATTTGTATTACCATAGAGCCTGGGGGTCTCAGTGATGGACCAGGAGCCCACTGAGGTAGGCACTGTGCAAACACAGAACAGAAAGGCCATCCCTGCCCCAAAGAGCTTCCAATCTCTGTAATAAACAAGAGACCGTAGAAGCATAGATGGGGGAAGAGAAGGAAACAGAGACAGTACTGATCAGGATGACAGGCAGTCATCTGGGTACACCAGCCATCTGACTGTTGTCAAGATGTTTTTTGTAGGCATCCCAGCAAAGGATTGTTTTAAGGAGGGGTTTGAAGATGGGCAATGAGTGGTTTTGTGGAAGTTTACGCAGAGGGCCTCTTGAGCACGAGGGGCAGCATAGGAGAAAGCTCGAAGCTGCTTGTTGGAAAATTTAACAAGTGAGTGATGGAGGCTTGTGTCCTGGGCCAATCAGGGATGGAAGCCAACATTTTGATAAGGAATGTCACTATGATAGTGGAGATGGGGAAAGGCTGTGAAGGGCCTTGAAAGGGAAGACAAATAAGATTCCTTGAGGGTTTTTTTTTCCAAATGTGGAGTTTTCATAACACCAGACTCACACAGCACACTCAGATGTCTATGATTGTGTGCATGTGTTGTGTGAATCATTACAGTGACAGCACATCCAGGAGCAGTTTGACACCACTCTTCATTTGTCTGAGCAAATCCTGGATTTGGGCAACAGCTGTGCATGAGAATTAGACATGCAGTGGTGGCCCTTTCCCATTTGGTGTTGTGAGAATCAGGCTCATTGGGTTGATAATTTCACTCTTGTCGACATTATTATTTTATCTCGTGTTTAGGTGGGCTGTGGCTAAAACTGCCTTATTTTATACTTTTGTTTCTTGTTTGGAGCTGCAGCCACTGCTTCTTAATATAACTCCCTTAAAATGTTAAGCCAAGATTTTCATTCAATTGCATAAGCAGTAATAGTATCTGTAGTTGACTGCGTGTAATAATTTGGACTTATGACAGACTTTGCATATTTTTTCTTCAGCAAAATTGACTTATCAAAGCAAGAACTATATTGAGTTTTCTTTTTTGTTTTTTTGTTTACTTTCTGCCTTCTTGTTTCTCTCTCTCTCTCCTTCATTGGAGTGTTAAGCCATCATTTTTCTGCTGCAAATAACTAAGGGTCAAATTGTGGTCTGGCCTATTTGGTTGTACAGGAGCCTGAAAGGGAGAGAACATCGCCATGGCTCTGTGGAGGATGGGAAGGGTAGGGGAGCAGGGACTGCATGCCTAGTACTCATGCTCCGTCCCCCCCTCCCAACTCCAGCGGGAAGGCAGAGGAGGGTGGGGAGCCGGCGGGTCCTTGGCTCTGTCCACAGATTGCTAGCTAGCACAGCTGAGCCAACACGGGGTGGAAATGGGCTTCTCTTTAATGCTGTACCGTTGTGCCTAGATGCCATGATTAACTTTTGGTTTGATGGCTGATAAATAGTTTGGTACTTTAGATATTTAACAGTGGTTCAAGGCAGTTACCTGCATCGTGCATTGTAATGAAAATTTGTGGCTGAGGGGCAAACTGAAAGCACAGCAGCTTTGCTTCTGAGGCAGGTATTTGGGAGGCCCAGGCAACATGTAAGAGTTCAAGCAAATTCTCCACCTTTTGGTTTATTCCAGCCGATACGGCCTCCATAATTATAGCTCACTTGGCTCTCTCTCCCCAACGTCTGTAACAAATCACAGACTTGAAATGTTTTATAGCATTTAAACATATACAAACAGTTTATGAAAAAGGTTCTGGAAAAGAGAAATGGTTTCTATGAGGGCTTTGCCGTCAGCACCATGAACAGCACCAGACATTTTCATGCTTGATTTCACTCTTTAGCCACGCGGAAGACCCATTGATTCAGCAGGAAGTGTGTGTGTGTGTGTGTGTGTGTGTGTGTGTGTGTGTGTGTGTGTGAGAGAGAGAATCACTGGATCTGGCCCTATTGTTACAAGAGGGTGCACTGTTCAAGATCAGATCGTTGAACCGTGGTAGACTGTCACCTTGAGGTGCTCTGCCAGTTCCAATCTATCTGCTGACATTCTCCTGTCTTGTTGGCTATATGCACGGCTTGCTTTTGAGAGGTGCTGAATTCCCCCAGCTCCAATTTAGTGAACAGCAGCTGCTCAGCACCTTTGAAAATCAAGCTAAGCATCTGTTGTGTACGTGGTCATTAGACTTGCAGGAGTAGGTTGTTTAGCTTCTTTTTCAGAAGAGCAGAGCAAAGCAAAGCAAACGCAGAGCACCCGCCAAACAAAAAGCACGGAAAGAACAATTCTTAATTTGGAAAGTAAGGGATGGGGGGAAGGGATGTGGGAATGATTTAAATGACTTTCCCCATAGATTCAACGGCTCAAGTGTTAACAAGAGCAGTATGTGAAAGTCAATACTGACTTGAGGGATGTGTAATGGGAGACCAATCAGACAATTGCCCAAAGGATGCGCCAACAGTAAAGCTAATATGGGAATAACAGCAAACAGTTAATTAAAAATGCAATGGGGAATTATACATTTTGAGAATAAGCATCGTCTTTGCGTCCTAGACTTTAAGGCTCTTGAACTAGCTCTAGCTTTCTGGCCATACAGCCAAAAGACTAATGTAATTCTACCCCTTCTCTGTTAACCTGCAAACTACTTAAAACACAAGCTATTGTTATACTAATTGAATAAGCGAGAGCAAAATTAAATACAGCACTCCCAGTCTGTACTACTTCATCATAATATCCCTCATACAGGATACACTATAAACTCTCTGTTTATTTTCCATTACCCTTTCAAATTGAAGAAGTTAAAAAGAGAGATTCAGCAGCTTCAAGAGCCGTTCACCTCTGTACATCTGAATGCAAGTTCTTGCTCAGGTCTCAAATGAAGGATGTGTTGGTGGCTTTCTAATTATTTTGCACTTACCTTCACATGACTTATTCTACTAGGATGAAGTTTACCCCTGCGCAGAGGGCTGACACAAGGTTTATGTACCACTTAAGTCTTATTTGGAGGGTGTAACTGGGTTGTAAGTGCTGCATGGTCCTCACGCAAGGATGGACTTCATCCTTATGTTCTAGTGGATATCTGTGCACATCAATACTATGATGCCGTTTGGCATAATTTATATCTGATTATGAGGCATGCAAGGATGAACTAGCAGAGATGTTGCAAGTCAGAATGTCAGCAAATGAACACAGAAGCTACAGATGGAAGAGAAATATTCAGCCATTTGCTCCATCCATTTTTTTTTATCCCATGCTGATGCAGGATTATTCCCAGATCAAGGTTCCTGTACCTTGTCCGGTGTATTTTTACATGGCTCAACTGATGGGACTTCCACCACCTCTCTTGGTAGATTATTCCATAGTCTCATAGATCTCACCAGTAGGAGGGTATTCATAATATTCACCCTAAATTTCATACCGTTATTCTTAGTTATACCTGCTTTTGCCAGCACCAAGCAATTTCTTTCCCTCCTAGATGTTCATATCCTTCAAATACATGTGGCCCAATAGCATGTTGAGCAATCCTGACTTCCTTTCAGATTTCCATGGCACTCTGCATCTCCAGCACTGTCATGTTTTTTTTTTTTTTTTCTTGCTGTACTCTAAATTCTCTGGGCTTCAATCTGCTCTCCTTGACACTAGCTTTACCCCCATCTAAACACACTGGCTTCAGTGGAGTGACTCCTGATTTACTGGAATAACGGGGAGGAAAATCAGGGCCTCTGAATTAGTCTCTGACTATGCATAAAATATACTCTCCCACCATTCCAAAAGACAGAACCGTCCTGGTAGTTTGATGCGTACGTGAGTGCTTGGAATCCAAATATGCTATGTACTGAACACTGCACGTTCTCCCCTACGTGTTCCACCGGTGATGGCAGCCTGGGTGGCCCTCTGTCCCCTTTTCCCGTTCCCACTTCCATGCTAACCTCTATGTGAGGAGAGCGGCAGCCACCAAACTTGTTCACCAGGGACCTGATCCAAACCCTACCAAAGTCAATGGGAGTTTCCCCATTGATTCCAGTGGCTCAGACTCTAAGCCACTACCCTCACCTCATTCAACTGCCTTCTTAAAAACAACTTCTCCCTTGTTGCCCTGAAGCATAAAATTAAAATAAAAAATCAAACCCATGGTGGCCCCCACATTAGTGAAACGATTGAGAGGCACATGTGCATCTGAAGAAGTGAGGTTTTTACCCACAAAAGCTTATGCCCAAATAAATCTGTTAGTCTTTAAGGTGTCACCAGACTCCTTGTTGTTTATGTGCCTTATTTGCGTCACCATGTGACCGTATAATTGTCCTTGTCTTTCGCACTCCAAGTTTTCTGCCTTAACAAACCTCATTTTGTGTCATGATCGAGTTAGATGACAAGGTGTTCAGGGCAGGAAGTAAGGGTTTATTTTTGTTTGTGAGGCACCTACCACACTCTTGAGCGGTTGGTAAAAAAAACAAGAATTTTTCGTCTGTATCCTCCTGATCAAAATCCCCTGGGCATGTACATATCCATGTCTGTCCGGATTGTTTGTTCTCTGAATAGTCCAGTGGGCTGAGTCAGGGAAGCTCAATCCAAAGCAAGATGCACAGACTCTAATTTTAATTGAATCAAACCTTTGTCTTCAGGTTTCTCACTCCATCACTGACAGCTTTTTAAGTGGTTTGAATGTATCACTTGTCCGCCTTCCTGTTCAGGTGTATGAAATGGGTTGTATTAAAATGCCTGTTATCAGACTGTATGAACTGGCTTTTTAACTGTGTTGATCTCTTTTGTCTTCCTCCACTGGAACATCCTGTCCCGAGGGTTCTAATAAGGAATTGCTTGACTCACCACAAAAGCAATTATGGAGAGAAAAGAAAGTTATTTAATTCACTCATTTCTCTTGGAATATTTGGAGGAGTAAACACAAGGGGCTAGATGCATCCTTGGTGTCGCTCTTTTGACATCAGTGGGGTTACATCAGGGATAAACTTGACCCAAGATCTACTAATAATTCTCTTCAGTTCAGAGATGCATGTCATTTCGGTATGGATAATTCTAGTTTTAAACAAAAGAGCAGGAAAATGGAGGAAGAGATGGTCTTGTGGATGGAAATAAAGGACTTAGGAATCCAGCTATTATTAAAACATTTTTTTAGAAATATGGCACTCCCTACTATCTCCACACCTGGGATTAGTTTTGATGTTCTTCCAGGAGGGCCACCATTTTAATATGGCTTCCCTACAGACAGTCCTGTTGGCTGACACAGGGCCCAATCCTACAGTCCTCAGTCAAGTATATGGTAAAAATTATCTCCAGGTAAAATTCACTTGCAGGAATTCTGCCTAAGTAATATCTGCCAAATGCTGAGCCAATAGTTTATGAAAAGGGAAATGTCGCTGAGCAGATGAATGTCTTTCTCATCTCTCTCTGCTTTGTCTTACTCTCTTTCTGTAACCCCTGGTGTCTGTCTAATCCACTCCAGGTAATTTTTACCAAGCCCTTTACTGTAGAATCTGAGGTGGGCTAGGCCCTAATATGAATACACATATTACTACTAATATCACTCCTGGAATACTCAAGGAGCTGACTGAGGAGATCTCTGAGCCATTAGCAATTATCTTTGAAAAGTCATGGAAGACAGGAGAGATTCCAGAAAACTGGAAATGGCAAATATAGTGCCCATCTATAAAAAGGGAAATAAGGACACCCAGGGAATTACAGACCAGTCAGCTTAATTTCAGTACCCGGAAAGATAATGGAGTAAATAATTAAGCAATGGATTTGCAAACACCTAGAAGATAAAAAGGTAATAAGTAACAGTTAGTATGGATTTGCCAAGAGCAAATCATGTCAGACCAACCTGATAGCTTTCTTTGACAGGGTAACAAGCCTTATCGGGTGCGGGGAAGCAGTAGATATGGTATAGCTTGACTTTAGTAAGGTTTTCAATACTCTCTCGCCTGACCTTCTTATAAACAAACTAGGGAAATAAAGCCTAGATGGTGCTATTATAAGGTGGGTGCATAGCTGGTTGGAAAACCATTCCCAGAGAGTAGTTATCAGTGGTTCACAGTCAAGCTGGAAGGGCATATCCAGTGGGGTACTGTAGGGATCAGTCCTGAGTCTGGTTCTGTTCAATATCTTCATCAATGATTTAGATAATGACATAGAGAGTACACGTATAAAGTTTGTGGATGATACCAAGCTGGGAGGGCTTGCAAGTGCTTTGGAGGATAGGATTAAAATTCAAAATGATCTGGACAAACAGGAGAAATGGTCTGAAGTTAATAGGATGAAATTCAATAAAGACAAATACAAAGTACTCCACTGAGGAAAGAACAATCAGTTGCACATGTACAAAATGGGAAATGACTGCCTAAGAAGGAGTACTGCGGAAAGAGATCTCGGGATCATAATCGATCACAAGCTAAATATGAGTCAACAGTGTAACACTGTTGTAAAAAAAGCTAACCTCTGTCTGGGATGTATTAGCAGGAGTGTTGTAAGCAAGACACGAGAAGTAATTCTTCCACTCTACTCCACACTGATTAGGCTTCAGCTGGAGTATTGTTTCCAGTTCTGAGTGCCACATTTCAGGAAAGATGTGGACAAATTGGAGAAAGTCCACAGGAGAACAACAAAAATGACTCAAGGTCTAGAAAACATGACCTAGCAGGAAAGATTGAAAAAACTTGGTTTGTTCAGTCTGGAGAAGCGAAGGCTGAGGGCCGGTCTACACTAGACGTGCTACATTAGCGCAGCTTCACCAGTGCAGCTGCTCCACTGTAGCATGTCTAGTGAAGACGCTCTATGCCGACAGGAGAGCGCTCTCTCATCATGATTAATCCACCTCCGCGAGAGGCAGAAGCTAGTCAGCGGTGCGGACAGCGCTTAGGTCGCTGTAACTTGCGTCGCTCAGGAAGGGCGTGTCTTTTTCACACCCCTGAGGGACGTAAGTTAGATCAACTTAAGGGATAGTGTAGACCTGCCCTGAGAGGGGACATGAGAACAGTTTTCAAGTACATAAAACGTTAGGGTGAAAATTATTCTCGTTAACCTCTGAGGATAGGACACGAAGCAATGGGCTTAAATTGCAGCAAGGGAGTTTTCAGCTGGCCATTAGGAAAAACTTCCTAACTGTCCGGGTGATTAAGTAATGGAATAAATTGCCTATGGAGGTTGTGGAATCTCCATCATTGGAGATTTTTAACACCAGGTTAGACAAACACCTGTCAGGAATGGTCTAGATATTACATAGCCCTGCCTTGAATGCAGGGGACTGGACTAGATGACCTCCTGAGGTCCTTTCTGGTCCTACACTCTTATGATTCTAGCAGTAAGGGTGGTGGATGTGAGAAAAGGCTTGCAGCAACAGGCCCTATGCCTCCAGACTGGTAATAGCTGACTTTCTCTGACGAGAATAATTCACTTTTATTATATTTTAAAAACACCTTTTAAAAAAAAACACTGCCCAGATTTATTGGTGTCTTACTCTTCTGTGTAATTAGATGAAGGAATGGTTCCAGAATCTTTGTCCAAATTGCAGTTTCCCTTTTAAGCTCTCCAAAATGCACCGACTGCCAATTGGTTGGCAGGACTTAAAGGATTCCGGAGCTTTTCTTGGACAAGATTTTCTTGGCAGGTGAGACTGCGACTGCAGCGCTGAGCATGAGCTCAGAATAAATATCCAGCAGTTGTAAAGAATTCAAACAATGTTAAAAGAATACAAGGTTTGTGCCTCTCTCCTGACAGATAACAGCTCCTGTCCTTTAAAAAAACTGCATTTCCCATGTGCAAAATAGTCTAGCAAATAAATAAAAACCTAGCCTCTTAATTTTATATATCGGGTATGAAAGATTAACATGATAAACAAACAAAGGATAAAACACAAGCCTTTCAGCCTACTGAGGAAGGATGCTCCTCTGGTTAATGGTAGATGAAAGACTTGCTAATGGAAGATCTTCTATTAAGGGAGAAGGCTGCTGTTTTATTAATAATTATGTATTCAATGTTGTGTGCTGAGAATTTGTTTGACCTTCTGTGTGTGTGTGTGTTGGGGTTTTTTTGTTGTTTTTTCGCTTGAGTTTTCCTACCTATGAAATGGGAATAAAGACAGGCCTACTTCACAGATGTTGGGAGGAGAAATCTCTAAATAGTCCCTGAGTACTTTGATGATGGGGAGCCATTAAGAACTTGGAGAACTCAACTCCCTTGAACTTTGATTTGAATAAAATAGGGCCCTGCTCTGAAATAGATGTGCTTTAAGTCTGGCAAAACCCAAACCTGCCATCTTCAGACCCTCTCCAAAGGACACCCTTTTTTATTTCATGTGTCTTAAAATATGCTTCCACAAAATAGCAAACCAAACTCAGTTTTGTCCTTTTCTCCTCCCCTCAATCTCCCTCAAATAGTCAAGTGTTAACGATGGCACATTTTTCAGATAAAAAACAAACATCTTGAATCACTTTTTGGTGACGTTCTACTTAAACAAAATTGTTTATTTTAATTGTTTTTTTTAAAAAAAAAACAAACAAACCTGCGCTTAGCTTGGTGAAAATGATGTCCTCTGAATTATAACTCCCTCCCTCATAAAGAATATAATAATAATTAATGGAGATATCCCATCTCCTAGAACTGGAAGGAACCTTGAAAGGTCATTGAGTCCAGCCCCCTGCCTTCAGTAGCAGGACCAAGTACTGATTTTGCCTCAGATCCCCAGTTGGCCCCCTCAAGGATTGAACTCACAACCCTGGGTTTAGCAGGCCAATGCTCAAACCACTGAGCTATCCCTCCCCCCCTTAAAGAAGATTAATTAAAAGATTAATTGAAAATGCTGCCACAGACTTAACTATAGTTGCCTAAATGATACATTTTAAATCATTCTAATATATGCTAGACAATCTATTTCCATACCAATGGACCACTATGGTATGAAGAAACGCAGTGGAAAGCGATGGTAAGGGCCAGATTCTGATCCCCTGGCTCGTGTTTTAGATGACCTAACTTCAGAAAGGGTATGTCTACACTGCAATTAAATGCCTGTGGCTGGCCCGTGTTAGCTGACTCAGGCTTATGGGACTGTTTAGATGTGTTGTAGACATTCGGGCTCGGGCTGGAGCCCAGGCTCTTGGACCCTGTGATGGGGAAGGGACCCAAACCCCAGGCTTCAGCTCAAGCCCAAATGTCTACATCATAATTTTTAGCCCTGCAGCCCAATCCCAAGTCAGCTGATTTGAGTCAGCCAAGACCATGCCGTGGGCCTCTGAGTTCAGGGTAGATGTATTCATAAGAGTACAACTCAAGTCAATGGGAGTAAGGGTGGCAGAATATGGACATAAGGGGGAAGATCACTGGCTGCTGTAAATTGTCACAGCTACATTGATTTCAAAGGAGCTATGACAATTTGCACCTCCTTGGATCTGCTCTAATGCCTTTAAAGGTAGAGTAATGAAGGGCTTGAGCATTTGGTCTTTGTAAATAAAATTACTCTACTTTGGAACCTAGTCATATGTTCATAGTTGTAGACCTACGACTAGACAGATCCATTTGACCACGGAGTTCTGGGAGTACTGGGCAAGCTTTGGGTTCTGACCTCTGAGTCAAACCTATGTTCCTCTTGATTGCTGAAGTCCAGCACTGAGGTATCAGGTCAGTTACTGGAAAAGATTGTCTCCCTTCAGCAGAGCAAGTCCTATCAAGCATAATGAGGTGAGGACTAACAAGCACTTCTTGATATAGAGAAAAACTCTATTCAGAGCTCACTTTGCGGGAGCAGACTGTGAAGAAGATTTTGGTGAGATAGTTCTGGCAATGATTGGAGTAGTTAAATGTCCTAGACCTCAGTCAATCCAATTGTAGGCCAGGCTATCGTACAGGGAGAACGCACTGGCAAATATTCTGCTTCTGGCTGAGTTAAGCGTTTGGAAGTGAGCTAGCTGAGACTCAGACCGGAGAAGACAGCGCGTGCAGAACGTGGCAGGGGTCATTTCAGGTTCCTCAACTCAGACTCACATCTAGGAGGCGGGTGTGCATAGCTGGATTATTGGCTGCTACTGGCTAGCCAGGTAGCATCAGTGCCCACCAGTGTTCTTTACCCTCTGCCCATGGCAAGACGTTTACTTACCTTTTTTCTTCTGCATGTGACCTCTCAATTCTTATCCACACTTTTGTCACATCAAATGTTAGATTACTACAATGCATTCGACAAAGGACAATACCTAGAGGCCATGTGGAAACTCAGCTAGTGCAGAAGGTGCTTTAGATATGTTTATCTATGGGAGGTGGCCCTTAGTTCAGGTTCACTATATTAATGATGTATTGACACAGTCCTGACAAAGCCCTGGTTGGGATGATTTAGTTGGGGACTGGTCCTGCTTTGAGCAGGGGGTTGGAGTAGATGACCTCCTGAGGTTCCTTCCAACCCTGATATTCTATGAATGATACATTGATGCCTCCCATGAACTTCTGAAAACCATGCCCTAGATTGTTCACATTTTCTTCTTTAACTTTTTGTTTCTAAGGGACATTGGCATGATGGATATATCCATGCCCTTCAGGCCATTTGCATTTCCTGATCTGGCAGCTCAACAGTTCATCGGTTCCTGTTTTTTGTCCCTCAAGTCATAATCCTCCTTCTGTTCATAACTTATTTCCATCTCCTTTCACACTAGAAGATCATAATGGTCCCTTCTGACCTTAAAGTCTATAAGTCTATGTCCTAAAGAGAGGATTAGTTCAGGAATAGATAAATCCTAATAAACAGTGATACCTCTTAATAGAAGTTAAGGTATCGGGAATGCCCAGTGTATTCTGGGCCACCAACCAGTCACCGTTCAAATCCATCCAAAAGATTCACGTTTTGCCCAGTGCCTACAAGAAGTAAATAAAAAAATTATGATAAATTTGAGAAAAATGTCTTCATCATTCTCCTCTGGGCTTCCAATTGTGCCCTATTGCCTATGACTGTCTTGTACATGCCATAAGATCTTTGAGAGAGTGACTCTCTGTATTTTGCTTCTTGCAAGAGGTCGAACAAATTCTCAGTACACAACATTTAATACCTAATTATTAATAAATCAGCAGTCTTCTCCCTTAATAGAAGGTCTTGCATTAGCAGGCCTTTCTTCTACAATGTATTCTGGAATTTATTTGGTGATTTTTTTTTTCTTTTTACTATCCTATGGTTTTAAAAACTGAAAAGTGATTTTTGGATGCTTAGAATGTTGGGTGCCCAACTTGAAAGACCTTCAAGGAGCCTGATCATCCGAAAGTGTGGACCCCATCTCTGTAAATCAAGCCCCTTTTTAGGTGTCTCAATTTGACCACCAAAACTCACTTAACTTTTAAAAATTTAGGACCCTTGCTCACATACTCATGTATGTCTTTGACTACTGAAATAATGTTATTTATATTTCAGTGGGAAGTCCCTAGATCACATTCACCCTACCTATAAAAGGCCTTATTCTTAGGATGCCCTTTAAAAGTTATTGTGCATGGCTGAATTTAGTTTAAATATGCTAGCTCTCAACATTACATTTCCTTTGATATTATTCTTCTGAAGCATCTTGACCTTGAAGGTGATATTGTAAAGCAATGAATGATGAGACGAGTAAAATCACAGAGCATTTTAGAACAAACTGGGTGGATTTCATCTCTGGTCTGTAATTTAAATGTATTTTTCATTTAAGGTAATAATATGGTTATTGTAACTGGTTAAAAAATATAGGCCAGATCCTTGACATGACGTCAGTGAAGTTATGCTGACTTTCACCAGCTGAGAATCTGGGTCTATATTTGCCATGTATCAAAATTTAGAATTTTGAGACAGCAGCTGAAGAAAAGAGAGAGCTGAAATGACATGGCTGTTTCCCCGGCCTGTGCTTGTGTGAAGAGTAGGGTTAACACTATCGCGAAAGAGGTCTTTGTCATTGCTGTTCAGCCTGAGTTCTGAGTCCTTTTCTCTCAAGGACTGGTTCAGATATGAAGGGGAGTCTTTCGGCTGCCAGGAATAGCAGAGCAAAAAGAAAGCACATCACTCGGAGAGAGGCTGCATTCAAAGCTAAACATTGGGAACAAAGCTTCTGTGAGCCCTGGGGGGGAATTGGAAGGCTTTTGGTGCTGTCTCCTTGGTTTTAATTTCTTCTTTTGACAGAAGACATTAAAAAGATACGTTTCCATAGTTTTCAACTTGTAGTGAAGTCTTGCATCTCTAGACACATGTTGTCTCTTTGTTCAGCAGTTTACAAGCCAATTTCGTCCTTGGTGTAAGCCCTTTCTTAATTTTACTGGAATTAAACCAACGTTGAATTTGGCTCTAATTGTTTTTGGCCTAATATAGAATTGCCATAATAATTATACTACAGTTGCGTCAAAGGGGCCCAACTGAGATCAGGGCTCCATTCTTTTAGGCACTGCACATATACACACACACTGAAGAGCTTTCAATCTAAACTAAGAAAGGATGGCAGACAGAAAGTGTTATGATCTCCGTTTTACAAAGTGGGAACTGAGGCAGAGAGAGATTCTTGGTAGGTCTACACTGCTGTCAGAGTGTGATTGCAGCTTGTGTAGAGGTATCTGAGATAGCTTCAATCTAGCTCGCTCAAGTCCTGGAGCAGTTAAGCTATGGGAGCATGGGCTGTAAAAATTGCCCCAAATACTTAGTTATTATTCGGGCAGCTAGCCTACCTTGAAAATGATGCTGTCAGGTCTTCACTGCTCCGCTACTAGATTAAAGCTCTCTCAGGTATGTCTACACAAGCTGCAAATCACACCCTGTGATTGCCGTGTACCCATATCCTAAGTGATTTGCTTGAGGTCATCCTAGGAGGATTCAGCAGAGCTGGGAATGGAGCACAGATTTCCCAAGTCTCACACGGTGCCTTTAACCACAAGAACATCCTTCTGAATGCAGCATGTGCTTCTCTTCTCTTCATCTGGGCCATGCCTCTGTTGTTGTTGTTGTTGTTGTTGTTTTTGGTTCGTGGTTGGTCATCCAGCACTGAGAGCAGTCAGTGTCAAACAAATCCTAATAAACAATCAGGATTCAAGTGTAGGGCCTTTCTTTAAAACGTACACCCCGCAGTGAAATAATACACTTCTCCAAGCTGTTCAAAACCAGGAAGTGGAGATTCTTGGATGTAGCATTGTCATGAATGTTTCAGCCCATGACTTCCAGAAACCGACGCAATTTCTTGCTTAACGTTTCCTTTGTATAATGCACCTCTTGCCTTCTTTCCGTTTCCCAGAAATGCTGGATTAAAAATGTGCCCAATTGTGTCTGGAGGACCCACAAGGAAATTTTTATTTTGTTTTGACATGGGGGAGCCATATCGAGTCCCGAGCAATCTGCCACAGATGTGCAGCACAGGGACCCTGACAGCAGTGGAGTGTTTCAAGGGCTGGATTTAAAAAGAGGTGCTGCCTTTTACATTGGAATGTGAAGAGGCTGTCAAAGGCCCTCTCCTGAGGGAGGCACTGGAAACTGCTCACACAAAGGCTACACTGATGAGCCTGATTGTGTAAAATTAAGCTGCAGACCTGCCATGTTTTGTGTGAGAGTTCATGGGTTCAAATCCCAGATGAGTCCACACTTCTGTGACAGCTGCCGTTTTGGCCAACACGGTGGGAATTGAACCGGAGACTCCAGAGTTTAGAGCATGAGTTTGAGCTAAAACGTCAAGCTTCCCGATTGAGGACTATGACAGAATCATATCCTCTATGGATCAGGCACAGGAGGGAGGCCTGTAACACACACTCACCCTGTGGGTTATGGACACACTTAGCTTTAAGCTCATGAGAATTGCCACTAAAGTCAAGGGAGCTACTCAGTTCTTTAAAGTTAAGCATGCAAATAAATCTTTGCTGAATTGGGACCTTCAAATGGATCCCCAGACTTGATTGGACCCTTTCAACGATACTGTAATACAATTATTCACTGGTAATACAGGGCTGGACGGTATTTTCACAGGATATTATGGTCACTACTGGGTTTATTTGCCTCCAGCCTGATGACAAAGTTAAGAACTAAAGCAATGAAAGAATCAGAGCTGAACACCAGTGTTGCAAAAACCAAGGTTTGAGAAAAAACCTATTGGCCTGTAGGAGATGATGGGGTTGTGGGGAGATAAGTAGAGCATGTCTGCTTTTGAGATGCCCTTTATAAGGACAATGTTGGTCATTGGTTGGAAGAATAAGAGGAAACCCGACCTTTACTATATCAACGATGGGACAAGACTTCATCTGGTGTTAATCAGCATAGATTCATTGACTTCAGTGGAGCGGTGCCAAAGCACACCAGGTGTGGATATGACCTTAAATCTTCTACCCAAGAGTTGTTTGACTGATTGGATCAACAACCAGACTGCCAGTAGTGAGTGGATAGTTGTATTTTGCTACTTTTCTATCTCTTTGGGTCTCTGGTCAATATTTCAGCAGGAATCTAGAACACAAGAACATAAGAATGGCCCTACTGGGTCAGACCAAGGGTCCATCTAGCCCAGTATCCCATCTTCTGACAGTGGCCAGTGCCAGGTGCCCCAGAGGGAATGAACAGAACAGGTAATCATCAAGTGATCCGTCCCCTGATGCTCATTCCTAGGTTCTGGCAAACAGAGGCTAGGGACACCATTCCTGTCCAATCTGAGTTTATTTTTTAATGTAGCGGATCTATGTAACTCTAGCTGGCACCCATTCATCTCTCTCTACGCCCTCGCTGGCCTATGCCATGGTTTGGGAAAGAGAACCCAACCCATCTGGGTTTTGATGTATTTAGCCACCTAATCCTGCCCTTAGTGTCCACACTCACTTTTCTCCCTCTGAAGGTCAGACGGAATATTCCTTCCCTCAACGGCATCAGCCACCGTTTGCTCATCTGATTATCTTAAATAGAGGTCTCATTTATTTGTATAGGGTAGAAAACAAATAGAAACCAACAATGGTAAAGAAACACATATAGCACAATCCTAGTAGCATCTGTACAGCAGCTGTAAAGCTTGTGTCCCTGAGTATGAACATATTACAGAGAGCAGCCATGAACAAAGTTTTGCGGTCTCCCAGCCTTAAGGCTATCAGGGCTTCTCCTGGCTTGGCAGCTTAGAGCCTCAGCACGTGTCTTGTCTTAGTGCCAGATCATGAACCCCTTACTTGCACTGGTGAGCAGTTACTCACCCAGGTGGTCCTCTTGAGTTCAGTGGGCTAAATGTGATGGGATTATTGGGGTGAGTGACAGGTCACTTATGTGAGTAAAAGATTCACATAATCTGGCCCTGAGCAATGTGTGCGTCCTCTCTCTGCCCCTACCTTTTTCTTCTTCGTTTATCGCACTCCCTGTGATCTGGCAGCAGAGAGTTTGTCCCGTTCAAATATTCTTTTCGCGGCATGGGGCAGCAGTAGGGTTTACTGGGTACAGTGGAGTAAACACAGGAGGCCTATGTCCTATTCCTGGCTCCAGGGGTGCTAGAACAATGTGTGTAGTGGGGGTGCTGAGAACCATTGAGCCAAACTGTAAATCCTGTCTATAATAGAAACCACTTCAAGCTAGGGCAGAGGTGGGCAAACGTTTTGGCCCGAGGGCCACATTGGGGTTGCAAAACTTGATGGAGGGCCAGGTAGGGAAGGCTGTGCCTCCCCAAACAGCCTGGCTCCCACCCCCTATCTGCCCCCTCCCACTTCCCGCCCCCTGACTGCCCCTCTCAGAACACCTGACCCATCCAACCCCCCCTGCTCCTTGTCCCCTGACCGCCCCCTCCCGGGACCCTCTGCCCCTAACCACCCCCCCGGGATCCCACCCCCTATCCAACCCCCCCTTTTCCCCGTCCCCTGACCGCCACCCCCAGAACCTCCACCCCATCCAACCGCCCCCTGCTCCTTGCCCCATATCCAACCACCCTGTCCCCTGACTCCCCCCCGGAACCCTCTGCCCCTTATCCAACCCCCCCGGTCCCCTTAGCATGCTGGTCAGAGCAGCATGTCTGGCAGCCGTACCGCCTGGCCGGAGCTAGACAGGCTGCCGCTCTGCTTGGCAGGAGCGTGCTGCTCCGCCTCCCAGAGCGCTGCCCACGCAGCAGGGAAGGGGGGACAGCAGGGGAGGAGCTGGGGGCTAGCCTCCTTGGCCGGGACAGGATGGTCCTGCGGGCCGTAGTTTGCCCACCTCTGAGCTAGGGGGTGCAGCAGCACCCCTAGTTCCAGCACCTATGTCTGGCTTTCACTGATCTTCTATGTCAATGTGAGCCAATCACGTCACCTCTCTCTCCCTTTATCTTTCTTTGCCCCTGCCTGGAAGCTAACTAGACATTTCTTGCTGTGTGTTTGTACAGTGCCTGTATAATGGAGCTTGGACGTCTGTTGCGCTGATTGCTATCATAATATAAATAATAATGTTAGAGATTCATTAGCATTGAATTTCAAATACAGTATTATAATCATAGGACTGGAAGGGACCTCGAGAGGTCATCTAGTCCAGTCCCCTGCACTCATGGTAGGACTAAGTATTACAATCCATTTCTCCCCTATTCATTTTTTGCCAAACTCATGTGGTTCTCATGTTGTGTATGGTCTCTATTACTGTTCCAGTATTTGCAAGAATACCAATTAGAAGAGAGAAAAAAGTTTACCCCATTTCCACCAAAAGTGTTTGATTTAGAGGAAAAACGGAGCAGGTGGTTTGCATGAAACCTCATTAGTCTTTTTGATTGTTTCAGACACCTCTTGGAAGAAAATGTCTCATTACTGTGCATATTTACATAGCCCTTGGTTTTGTATTGACTGTCATATAGCACTGTATTATAGAGCATATTATTTAATGTCTTAAAGATTTATATAACAAATACAATTCCTAGTGGGTGAGCAGACAGTGGGCATCCCAGCCTACCAAAACTAACAATGTGTAATTTGATCTGGATTTCCATCTTCATCATCCTGATTATATAATTAACCTTTGCAAGTTGATGTCTTTGAGCCTTCTGGAGAATGAGGTTTGTGTTTCTCAATAGCAGACAACAGCATTCTTAGAGGAAAGCCCTCATCTGGCAAATGGACTGATGCAGGCAGACAGGTGGCTTCAATTAGCAATTTCTTCAAACCCCAGAAAAGATTTAGAGAGACGATTTGCAGCAACATTGGAGTGTGCTGTGGTCAGCAAATCTGAATAAAGTTTCAGATGCCATTCCAGCATTATTTAGTGATTTCATATTGCTATTTGACACTATTTTAAGTATATTAG